>NW_022631032.1:4611126-4934412 GCF_010015895.1 Lontra canadensis | reverse complement strand
CACACACACACACACACACACACACACACACACACACACACACACACCCCTCTGTGTGTAATGGCGCCCATTGTCACCCCTGCAGGAGATACAGCAGCGGCATGGTCTGGCCAACTCCATCTCTTCTTACCTAATCAAGCCTGTCCAGAGGATCACCAAGTACCAACTGCTCCTGAAGGTACCTGCCCTCCCCTCTGTGTCACCCCCTCCCACACTACCAACCGGGTCCGGGGAGGCCTAGCTTTGCCGAAGGATGGGATGGCTTCCCCTGCAAGACCTCGCCTCCACCTAGAGCAAAACTTCAGAGATGAACCCCACTGGCTTTGCTGCCTCCCAGACTGCATAAATTATCCCAGGAAATTCTGGGTGCTTATTTATTGGGGAACAGAGGAGACATGAGAACACGAATAAGTCGTGACTCTTTCCACACCTGCCCACCACTGCACAACTTGGAGCAGTTGTCACCAGGGGCACTGGCTGACACGTGGGGCCTCACTTGGCTGCCCGGGTAGATTCCTCCTAGTGGCCCCTGCTTCTGATAGGATCAGGGGTCAAGGTCTTCGGGGCAGTGCCAGTCTACATAGGCAATAGAGGCCCAGGGTGGCACCTACCATTGCCTTAATCTCTGTCAAGACTATGAGGTTTCTAAGAGAAAACCCTCAAACAGTGCAGATTAAAACACAATGGCACTCTTGTGTCTGGAAGAGCCCATATGTTAGGTAAGGGTTCTTTAGGAGCCAAGGAAAAGATTCAGATTTTCTCCAAAATATTCTCTTTAAAATTTAAATAACCAAATGATATGAAATACTAGGTAATTTGGGCTGATTCTTCTTAAGGAAAGATACACTTACCATCTGAAAAGATGGCATTTCCCCCACAGAAAGCCTGGGAAATCGATAGTATAAGCAATTATGTAATGCCAGTGTATACCAGTTCTCAAGGGATAAGGGTGGGGTTTTCCCTAAGTTTAATTATTTTGCTAGTGGCTCCTCAAATGCAGAGGACATTGGGGTAGCAAGAGGCGTGTTCTAAGTAGTGTATTTCCAGAGAAAATCTGCTGAAATTCAACTCACGTGTAGAGATGCTTGTGGAGTCTCACATATTCTAGCTTCACGGAGCCTGAAAACCAGTCTAGTTTCAAACCTAGGTTTCTACTCACGCTGGAGTGTGGCCCCTGCCGCATCGGGCCCCAGGGGTCTCCCTGCTTAGCCGCGTGGTTCCATGATAAGAGCAGGGCCTCTTCCCCATTCTGTGTCAGGACATGAACTAGTACCCCCAACCCTCTACGGCCCTTCTGGCCTCTACCTTCAAAGTCCTCTTGCCTTATCTCTAAGAAGAGACTTTTTGGGCTTCTGCTTCCAGGCACTCAAGTCATCCAGCCCTGCAGAGATGCCTTAGAGAATTACTATGCGGCATCCTGCCCTTGGCCTTTACTGAGGCCTTGTGTGAGAAATAACAATGTGCAGAGCACCTTGACAGTTTTAACGAATTGCTTTTGAAGATGTCCTCTTTGTTTTTTCAAGTTCCTTATATAAAGACTCACAACTCTCATAAGGCCTCAGAGTGGAGTACGGGTGTTCTCTCCAAAATCGTTGGTGTGCCCTCTACATGTAAATTGCAAGAGCTTTCGCTCCTTCTTCGCCTTTGACTATCAGATAATTAGCCTTGAGTCCTGTTACAATGACTACAATGACTATATTGTTTCTACTTTGTCCTTAACCCAGATTTCTGTGTATAATCATCCCCTCCTTCCCTAGCCCATTTAATGCTTGACCCTTTCATGATTTTTCTTGTACCAGAAGACTTTTTAAAATTCAATTTTTTGGTTATGAAATGTAAGTATCGCAACTCCTTTTCAGGAGTCGGTGGGGCTGTAAATTAAAAAGTAAAACAAAACAGAAACTCACCCATACACACTGCTGGTGCCTTAAGTAAATAAGATCCAGTTCTAAGAGAAAGATAGCTTTTCACCTCTCCCTTTGAATTCCGTGGGGCTGAGGTTCCCAGGATAGTCTTGTGACACACACAGGAGAGGGAAGGGAGGGTGGACAGGCTGCCCTGTATTTTGCTTTAGGTGATGGGAGGGGTGGGTGCTAGGCCTTCATTCTGTAATTGGGTGTCTTAGGAAGAAATGATTGTGCAGGTATCTGAGAAGGGGGAAAAATGAAGTAGTGGGAATTGGACTGTGGAGAAGTTGTAAAATTATTGGGGAAAAAGGACTTACTAAGGTGATTAGGACTCATAAATATACTGATAGCAGAGTACCCGCTGAGTAAAAGAAAAATAGTTTGCTGAGTTTATTATTATTATTTATAATAATAGTTTATTATTATAAATAAATAATGTGGGATTTATTCTCTCATTAAAGACAGTTTTATTCCAAATATATTGATATTTAATTATCAGTGTCCTCTGGGGCTCCTCGCTTTGGATGTTGCATGAAAATAAAAACTGTATGTCAGTTGCTGTTCAATATTCTCCCTATAAATCTGCTACAGCTGTCCTTTTGGAGTCTAAATTAAATGTGGAGCCTTTTCCTTAATATCAACTATAACAAGGATCCAAGGAGAACTTTTTGCCTTTGCTAGCTGAGAGGACTTGCCACACTGCTTTGGGGGCCGGGGGACGGGCGGGGGTTGTCCAACCAATTAGTGTTTTCTGTTGCACACAGAATCCTATTTCATATTTGTCTCTTGTGCTTCTGCCTAGAAATTCCTTTGAGGATATATGAGAACAAGGTCAGGAGGGCGAAAATTAGGGAAGGGATGGGAGAATCAGGGAACTTCAGGTTGGTAGAAGTAAATGCAGGTTTCTGAACAATTTTTTCCTATTATACTGGCTGGAGCCAAGGACAGTGCTGAGAATGGATCACTTCTCCCACCCAAACATGCTCAAAGTAGTTCATCTCTCCTTTGGACACTCAGAGCTCCCTTCTTCATAAGGGAATGTATCTGAGATGACACAAAGGATTGGATGTTCATGTCAGATGCTCAGTGATCAGATCTCTTACCAAGTATAAAGCTTGACTAATAATGTCAAGGATACAAATAATCCCAAGGCAGAGATAAGTTCAGGACCACCAACAGCTCCAAGTCCTTTCTTGGAACTTCAGGAGGTACCGTGGCTCAGACCAACATACAGACCTTCTCAATGGTGTATATTGTATCAGATCATTTACTCCGAAGAGAGCCATTTTGTTTATGAAATATACACTTTTTACTCAGATAGTGGCATAACATCTGTAATATTTTACAGGGAGCTATGCCCCTAAAGCCATGGATTCAGGTTTTTGTTACCACAAGAAGTCTTAGGCCAGGTATATCCTACTGGAAGCATTCCATAGATAAGGACTCTCCTGCTAGCTAGCTAGTACCATTAGTTTATTTGAAGGAAGGTCTGACATCAACATGTTCACAAGATTTGATCTGGTCAACTTCTTTCTTTCCTGGAAGGCCATCTTATCCAACCACCCATACCCTGACTTCCCCTACCCCCTAGAAGGAGAGCGTATGAATTGCAGATCTGTTGCCTATTTCCTTCCCCATATCAAAATGAGCAAAATTTACAGTAACCCTCATAGGAAAAATAAAAGCCGACATTCCTCCGGGTTGGGGAAAATTATTTCAAATGGTCCTTATAATTTTTAAGAAAGTTGAAAATTCTCTTTTCTCCATAAAGCAGATACTATATATCTTTTATGGAGGTAATAATAACCTAGTCTTCAATGAGGAATAAGAGAGGGCATGCTCTGGGAAGTCTCAGTGTGATGGAGGTCATGGGGGACAGGGTTGGCATGGCAGATGGAATAGTGGACTTGGAGTCTAGATTTAAGATTCGAAAAGGACTAGTCCAGAATCCCATCTACCAATCTCAGGTTAGGAACTCCTGACTTAGACGATCTAAAAATATTTTATAACTCTGAAACCCTGTAAACCTATAATGTCTGTAACCCCAGGTTGCTCCCAGTATGGTGCAAGTCAGCATTTAGGCAGCAGAGGGATGTAAATAAACATGGTGCCAGCCGTAGGCGTGCAGGGACATATGAGTTCTGTGCATTCTTTGCATGCCTGTTGTCTTCTTTTTGTGATTCCACACTACTGACGTTCTGTTTGTGTGCTGTGCCAGGAGTCCTCCCTTCTCCAGGAGGGGAACCAAGTGACAGAGAATGCCCTAGGTTGCTGACTTCCAGTGCTGGGCATTTAAGAGTTGGGTTGAATTGAGTTAGTTTAGGTTAGATGGAGCTGTGGAAGTTCAGTCTGGAAAAAAATTGTGGTTGAATTCTTTGGAGAAAATATCCCACCCCACTCTCCTTATAGCTTAGAGGGAACCATTACAGAGAATGAAGCTGGTCTACAGTCACCTTGGTGGGTTAGGTGGTGGGAGGGTGGGGAAGCTGGGATAAATGGTTCTAATTGTGTCTGGACTTTTTCCCCCAGGAACTTTTAACTTGCTGTGAAGAAGGGAAGGGGGAGCTCAAGGATGGCCTGGAGGTGATGCTCAGTGTCCCAAAGAAAGCCAATGATGCCATGCATGTCAGCATGCTGGAAGGTAGCTGTCTGTCCTCCCAGCCTGTCTGGGGGAGCCTCCTCCTTTCCTAAGACCAGGGAGCTTATTTCTTGGGAGGGAAGTGGCATGAAGTCAGGCAAAGGGCAAGGCTGGAAGAGAGGAGAAATGGCAAGTGGAGGGCATGGGTCTTCAGGGCATTGGGCCTCAGGAGGTGTGAGAGGAGCTCCACAGGGGCCAGCTCGACCAATACCTGCCTCCTGGTAGGACCAAGTTGTTTCAGGTACGTAGACAACTTACTGCATGTGAGGTGGTCTAGCACAGGCTATCTTCCTCACCCAAAATGTGCTAGAGCCCTGCCCCACAGCAGTCCTGTTCATCTGCATGGCACTGGCATTGTGTTGATCACCAAAATGAGTAGAAATCCTGCGTGCATGTAAATACACACACGCACACACACACACACACGTGCCCCCATGGTCTCCAGCCTTATGCCCTTCTTCTTTCTATTGCAATAAAATATACATAACACAAAACTTGCCATTTTAACCATTTTTAAGTGTACAGCTCAGTGGCATTAGGTACACTGGCGTGGGTGCGCACCGCCCTTCTGCCCCTCCTAACAGGTGAGAAAAGTCTAGCCAGACAGACCCGAGAGGACTTTGCCTAAGTACATGTAGTCTGTGGGAACCATGCTCTTGGGACCCAGAGACTGGGTAGAGTGAGACTCCAACACAGTGCTGTTACCACCGCAGAACAGACATGCAGATCTGCCAAGCCGGGGTGGGGTTGTGAGAGGAGCTCAGACTTGGCATCCCAGTCTGGCCTGGCAAAAAGGTGCTGAGGGACGGGAGTGCCCTCTGCTGCAAGTCTGCAGACCTGTGGGCTGGGTTTTCTCCTCCCCACCCTCTGTCCCCACCCTCCATCTAGAAGGCTCCGTCTGGTCTCCCCACTTCCTGGGCCACTCTGAGCAGAGGAGGCTGAAGTTCTCTGTGCAGTTGAGCCCTGGTAACCTTCTCTGGACTGAGCACTAGCCATCTGAACATTCTCCTCTTGCCACAATTTCTCCACCCTGTTCTGTTGGCACCCATCCTTGTCCCCAGCCCTGCCTGTCCTCCCCTGCTAGCACCCTTCTCCACCAGCCGGTCCCTGCCCTCTGTTCTGAATCCAGTTGCTCCAAGTACAGTCTGAGGACCAGCAATAGCAACACTTGGGAGCTTGTCGGAAGGACAGATTCCTGGGCTCCACACCACAGCTACGGAATCCGGTTTCCCAGTCTCCCTGCAGGGCAGGGGTGGGTAGGAATCTGGGTTTTGACCAGCTCTGTGGGTAATTCTTATGCATACTAAGTTTCAGAACCTCTGTTAAAACTTAAAGAGGAATAAATGTGACTGTTCAAGGCACGTGCAGTGCACTGTTTAGGAGCCATCAAAGGGAAGAGTCATAGGAATGGAATAAAAGAAATAAGTGGCAACAAATAAAGTGGAGTCAAGGGCACTCCCCTATCCTGCAGTGCTTGCCCACAGCCCCACTCAGTGCTCTGAGTCGGTGGGAAGCTATAGGAAGAGGGGTGCATGGGGTTTGCCCTTGCAGGAGGTGCCAGCCCATGCGGAGATGCCGCCAATCCTGGTTATGTGTAGGAGACCTGGTGCGGGAAGGGGGATCTGCTCTCTGTTCCCTAGAGCTGTCTCCTCAAGTTTTGAGGAGGCTCAGGAATCCACTGAGAGGGGATTCCTCTCATTGTGGGAACAGAGGGCTTCTAGGGGAAATGTTTCCGTGACGGGAGTGGAATGTGGCCCCCAAGTGGCGCTAGAGAAACTCCACAGGGCGGAAACGGTGTCTTTCAGGGTTCGACGAGAACCTGGATGTGCAGGGAGAGCTGATTCTCCAGGATGCCTTCCAAGTGTGGGACCCAAAGTCGCTGATCCGGAAGGGGCGGGAGCGGCACTTGTTCCTCTTTGAGATCTCCTTGGTTTTTAGCAAGGAGATCAAGGACTCTTCAGGACACACGAAATATGTTTACAAGAACAAGCTACTGGTAGGTGGGGCAGGTGGGGTCAGACAAGTCTCCCTGTTGTCCTAGAGCCCTCGGGCAGAAAGGGCTCTTGAACACTCAGCTCATCTCTCCCCTGGCGCCACACCAAAACCGTCCTGGACAAATGAAAAGGCCTCCTATTTGGAAAGCTGCCCCCCTCGACTCCCCCTTCTGCATTTTAGAGCTCACCGGTCTTCTTGCTGTCTGCTTTTAGTGCCTCCCTCTTCACCCTCCCTCCCTGCCACCTGCTAATCTGGCAGGCGCCTGTAGGTCCTTTCATCCCAGGTAGAAGATCAAAGCGTCCAGTCTGTTGAAGTTTGATTGACAGAAGCCCCTCCCTCGGTCCTCTCCTCTTTGTTGCCTTTCCCTTCCCACCCCAGCCCTAAGTTCCCCACTGCCCTCCCCTTCCCCGCCTCTCACAGGCATTTCCTGTCTACAGACCTCAGAGCTGGGTGTGACTGAGCACGTAGAAGGTGATCCCTGCAAATTCGCCTTGTGGTCTGGGCGCACCCCCTCCTCAGACAATAAAACAGTACTTAAGGTAAGTACTGCTCCCAGCCGGCCAAAGGTGCAGGGTTGCGGGTAGCAGGTGGAGGGCAGAGGGCGGCGGCATCTTCTTCTTGAAAGCTGGGGCCTGGAGACTCCACAAGGAGGGCAGTAGCCCACGGGTATTAAAAACCAAGTTCTATCATGGAAGTAGGCCTGAAATCTCAAAGATGGGTGGTCTCCTAAGTCCTTCCCCTCCTGTACACCTAGAGGGAAAAAGGCAGGGAACAGCCTGCTGGGCTGTCTCAGCAGGGCCCACTTAAGTATGCTCTGTCCTTATGTCCCCTTCAAGGGCAAGGACAACTGACCTTTTGACAAAAGGTACTGTGATTTGTTCCACATCCATCCAGTGCTTTTTCTTGAACACCTACGTAGAAGGTATTCTGCCCAGGGCTGCTTGTAACTAAGTATGAGGGATGGACTCGTCCTCCAGGAACTTAGGTTCTAGAGCTCTAATAAATCATGCTAGCTTGGCAACTGTGTTGATTGAAAGGAGTGCTGAGAAAGAGCTCTTCACCAGATGACAGCCTTAAGGAGTCATTCCAGCTCTCCAGAGCACACACAGCTTGGGATTCGGGGCTTGTGGTAACATGCATCTGACCGAGAAGGGGTCCTACGGACGGGGCTCCCACCACACATTTGTTTATTGGGGTGGCTGCCACCCTGGAAGAGGTGGTACGACTGTGACAAACGCTTCACATTGTTCCCTCTGAATTGTCGCCCAGCTCTAGCTGCCACGAGACAGAATGACCTGAAAACAATTCCACAAAGACAAACTAGAGATTCACGAAATGGTACAAGTGCCTTCAGTGAACAGGTTTACAAGGCTAAACTCCCGGCACTGACTTTCCGTCAGCGCAGACCTATGTATGTAGCCATACTAGGGTTTAAATGTGCTGGCATGGATCTGTACCACTTGGCAAATAGCCACTGCCTTCAGATACCCCCTTGCTACCCCTCCCAGTGCTGCCTAGACCTCCCCAGCCTCTAGCAACTGATGTGTTCATCCCTGCCCCAGCAGGGGACTTCTACATAGGCTCCAGCCCCAGACAGATGGCAGTATGTTTTTAGAAGATTTTTATGTATTTGAGAGAGAAAGACCATAAGCAGCAGGGAGGGGCAGAGGGAGAGAGAGAAGCAGACTCTCATTAAGTAGGGAGCCTGACACAGGGCTCGATCCCGGGACCTCGAGATCATGCCCCGAGCCAAAGGCAGACACTCAACCATCTGAGCCACCCAGGTGCCCCATTGCCAATGTCAGTATTGGTCAGTGCCACACAGAGTATTAAATACTTTGACAATCACTCCTGTACAAGTCTGTATTGAGTATTGCGGTCTTAGCCCCATTCTAGTAGTTGAAGGAGTGTGTCCTTGGGATTGAAGAGTCATGCATGTAAAATGAGAAATGAGCTCCTCAAACATTTTGTGTCCTTGAAAATAATGGGATAAGCCTGCAGGACAAGGACGGAGAACTGTTTTTAGGCAGGGCAAAAGGAGATGGGGTATTTACTCTTTCTCTCTGTGGCACTCCAGGCCTCCAACATAGAAACCAAGCAGGAGTGGATCAAGAACATTCGAGAGGTGATTCAAGAAAGGATCATTCACCTGAAAGGAGCTTTAAAGGAGCCGATTCAACTCCCCAAAACACCAGCCAAACAGAGGAACAATAGTAAGAGGTAACCAGCATCTCTCCCCTGACAAGCACTGCCTCACAGGCTCCAGGAGTGGGAGTGGGATCTCCCTCCGCTCCCACAGAGGCGGTGCAGTCTGCCGTTGGCGCCCCGCTCCATGAAGTCCCATCTAAGATGAGGAGTCTCCGTGCTCGCTTCGGCAGCACAGATACTAAGATGAGGAGTCTCCTCTCTGAGCATCTCACCAGTCACTGTCAGTTGCATTCAGCAGGGCTGCACTGAGCACCTCGTCTTTCACAGACACTGCTAGGTGCTCGGAGAAGAGAAGGGGAAGCACACGATGAGCCCTTGGCCTCGAGAACCCTCTAGTGGTTATATCTCACACATGGAATAGTTAGACTCAAAGGACCAGTGCTGCCCGTGGAGACAGTAAATGCTGTAAAAATTCATTGAGAAGGGGCTTTAGGTGAGCACTAGAGAGGAGAGTCCAGGGAAGGCTTTGAGAGGGAGGTAGGCCATGAAGGGACTGATTAGACAGTATGGAAGTTTTGTATGTGGTTTGAGCAGGGGCTTGGTGTGATGGGGTTGTCACTGCAGCTCTTCTGTCCCCCCCGGAGTCCTCACCTTCAGTTACCTGAGATAAGCAAGGTGATTGGGCAAAAGGGGACTGAGGTTTTGTATCTTCACCTCTCTGGTACCTTCCTCACTCCATTTGTCCTACACTGGTGGAAGACATCCTCAATATCTGTTTCTCAAATCTCCATGTGACAGTCATCTACAAGGACTCTCTTAAAGGGCACTTCAAAAGAGAGCATATAAAAACATCATGTCAATACTGAAAAAAAAGAAAAAGAAAACAGTTCTGTGGGTGATGGTCATTGGTGGTAACAGGCTTGCCTTTCCTTGCCTTTCCTATTCCTGAATGGACTAAATCCCTAGTTGACCTTCTGGTGCCAGCCAGGATACATGGCCCTGAGGACCTGCGGAGTAGCAGCATTAGTACAAAGGGAGTTGATAGCCCGAAGAAGGGTGTGACTGAGGTAGGGAGAGACACCTCCACGGGTTGGAAGCCCTAAGACCTGCGTGGCCAGGAAAAGGTCACCACTCAGTGCTGGAAGGAGAAATAAGGCCTGCATTGGGTAAGGGGGTATTTTCATTTTAGTTACCCATGGCCAGAGTCCGGGGGAGCGCCAGACTTAGTTTAGCTCTAGGGCCCTGCTCTGCTTCAGGAAGCCCCCACTTCAATAAAGAAGATAGAGAGGAAATTGTCTAGGAACTCAATGTCCAGGAGCACGCAGGAGAGGACGGACATTTAGGTGAGGTTGGCTCAAGTCTCTCTGGGAAGCAGCCCCTTTCTGAACATCTGTAGATCACGAGATGGACTTCTCTTGGAAATGCCTCCCACCATTTCTCTGTCACTGTCCTGAAATAAGAGAGTGAAACCCTGGGCAGAGTCTGCGGAAAACAGTCGGGCTGCCTGTCTTTTCATTAGCTCGGCTCCCAGGAGGTGGGGACAGAGTGTGCAGAGGAGTGAATTGGTTTGGAGAGTGCCACCCCCACTCCTGGATGGGCTCCCCGCCGCCCCCAGAGCTGGCTTCATCTACAGTGGACCAGAAGGGCCCACACTGGGCCAGAAGGGTGGGAAGTGCCACGTACAGCCAACGCTCAACTATAGGCAAATGGCGGGGAGCCGCAGCCCAGATATCTAAAACAGCACATGATCCAAGAGGTCTTTATTCTTGGTTTGGAAATGCATCACATAATTTCGTTTTACTGCAGATCTTCCATCCTATGAATGTGTGGCTTATATTATTAAAATAAGTTGGCCTTTCCCAACCCTGCAAGTGGTGGTGAGAAGGCTGTTGACCTCGAAGCCATCTAGGTAGGAGAAGACCCTTTTGTGGCTAGGAGCTACTGTGTATATACACATGGGTCACATGCATGCTCACCTGCACACACGTGTCCACATACACCAGATGTGATTGTTGAGACTCTGGGAGGCGACTTTGTATATGGGGCCTTTTGCCCACGCAGTGTCACCCTCAGGCAGCCCGTTCCTAACGCCATGACCTCTACCGAAGCAGCATCAGAGATGGGACTTTCAAAAGCCTCCGTGGGAAGAGCTGGCCCTCTTCGTGCTCATTTATCCAAGTCCTGGCCCACATCTCCTTCAGTTTTTCCCAACACGGACCATTTAGCCTTCACCAGTTCCCAGGCACCTAATTGCCCTCGGCCCTGGCTATGGGTTCAGTGTGGGATTGAGACCTAATTCTCATGCTGGAAAATCGAAAGGCCATGTGAGTGGGACATTGGTCCAGCGGCCCAGGAAGGGCTCTGCATGCCAGGAGCGCACTCAGGAGCTTATCTTACCGGGTGCTCAGGAACACAGCTGACTGAGGAAGCTGCTGTGCAGTCTGGGGTCTTCGCGATGGTGCCTTGGTCTTCTCTGTTGATAAGAAGTCATCACAAACAGCATGAGACCCACAAGACCCACCAAAATGAGGGAAGTAATCTCTTCCTCCATACCCAGGAGTTGAGCCTCCAACATCAGCAACTTCCCAAAAATTATCGCCCCTGGAAGAATATCTTGTGTTATTTTCTTCATCAGGAGAAACACAAGTCAAAAGGAAAAAAAAAAGTTCTGTTTTCTTTATAGACCAGCTATAAACTAGCCCCCATCCTCCTTCAGCATGCAGAAAAACTATTTAAATACCTTGAACTCTGGGATTGTGGGCCATCACCCGGTCAGCTGGGTCAAAGCCTCAGTTCTAAGTGGAATGGACCTCTTCCAACAGCATGTTATAGACCCATTCCCAGTAAAAAAATAAATACATCATCACCTCCTCTGTTCCATGGGCCAGAGGAGTAATGGAGGGGCCATTTCATGCTCAGCTATCAGCATAGGGATTGCGTGCTTTTTAAGTATGAGAGGTGACATCTTTGAAAATCACAGAGGCCTGCTCCCTTTAGTGGGATAATTTTAGACAAATCCCTGCTAGAAAGTGCCGAAGCTCTGCTCTGCCAGCCCAGCTGGAAATCCTTGTGTGCTCTAAACCCACAGTGGTTCCCCCCACCCCCCCCCCTGTTTTTTTTTTTTTCTCTTCTTCCTGCAGGGACGGAGTGGAGGATGTTGACAGCCAAGGGGATGGAAGCAGCCAGCCAGATACCATCTCTATCGCCTCCAGGACCTCTCAGAATACAGTGGACAGTGACAAGGTAGGACAGTGTCCCTAGCTTCCTTCCCCTAAGACTTCTTGTTGGCTTAACCACCCCTGGAGAATTATCCCCAGAGGAACTTCTCCTACTATGGAGGCCAACCTCAGGAGCAGTTGTCTGTCTGTGCCAGCCAGAGTGGGAAGAGCAGGGCTGGAGGAGGTATGTCACAGTGTGGAGATGTTGTCTGAGGGGAGAGAAGACCAGGTGATCAGCCAGAACTCCCCCGTCACGGGAGTTAGCAGAAGTGACGAGGGTGTGGCAAGGGGGAAGGGTGAGAGGGTCTGGGTCTCCTGTCCTCTGAAGATGCCCTGCCTGGGCTGCTTGGGCGGCTCTCCCTCCTGGGAGGCTGGACCTCAGGACCCCTGAGGCTGGGATAGTTTCCTGAGACCTTAGTGGCTGTGACTGGCTCATATTTATAATAACTGAATTGGCTCATCTGAAGTTAGACCAAGACCAATGTTATGGCAAATGACCACAGAGATGCTGGTTGATAGAAGCCTCCTCTCTGAAGGGGCTCCAGTGGAAACTATGCCTTCCTCTGGCCAGAGTATTGGGGCTCAGTTTCTGAGGGGCAGAGGACCAAGAGGTGGTGTGGGAAGCAGCTTGGAGGGATGTAGTAGTCTTTGCAAGAAAGCCTGGTCACTTGGTCTCTCATATTTTGGAGCAAGTAAGCAGAAAGTAGGAGCTCTGAAGGAGAGTACGAGAAAAGAGAAGGTAGCAAAGAAACCCAGTGTATTTGTTCAAGTCAGGGAAAGACTTCAGCTGTCTAAATTTGCAGCAGGGGTGGGAAGATTTTAGTCTCCGACCCTACTTTCATTTGCTTACCCCAGGGTCATTGAGTATGAGATGATCTTTTGCTACATGTTAGTGATTTTGTGAATGAAGGGGTGGATTTCCAAAGATGATTTGGCCCTAGTCTATCAAGACCTAGTGTGTTGGTCTAGTCCTTCAGCCTCAGGCAATAGGCTGTGTCCTTGCTTCGTTTTTTTGTTTTCTACGTTTTCGGTTTTTTTAAGATGATCTGCATTCATTAGGATTTTTCCTAATTTTTTTTCCTTACTGGGGTAATAAATAAATAAATAAATAAAAGACTGTGCCCCAGACCTTCCAAGATCACAGTGCTAAGTCACGATCTAGACTAGTATTCAAGAACATTCGAGGTAATTCTGAGGTAATTCTGTCTGATGTCCTGCCTTCAAGTTTCTAAGCCATTTTTGACTATCAGAGTGGATGGAAAATTGTTTTTTTCTACTTGTAAAAACATACAAAGAAAACTATTCCTGTACTTTCCTTTCTCCTCTGATCTGTTGTTTAGAAATGTAACCTAGAATATCCTATGAATGAGTGTTTCTTTTTAAACAGTCAGTGGGTGGGAAGCAAAATGCAATGTTTCCCCTGTTCAGAGAGAGCCTCTTAGTCTCATGGTCTAGGGGTTCTGGCCCTTCCTGCTGCTACTGCATCTTCCCACCGCCCTGACTTAGAGACCCCTGTGCTGGAGCCATGTGTCTTGTCTTGGGCTCCAGCCATTCCTTGTCTTCCGGCAAGGTAAGTGAGGCTACATGAGAACACTTCCGATGGCAGGCATGTCACAATTTGTGAAGAATCCTAGTTACTTACATATTATTCTACAAATAAGGAAACGGAGTCCCAGAAACAGAGTGACCCACCCAGGAAAAATGCTAGTTCATGGAAAAGCAAGAACTAGAACCCAGATCATTCTGCTTCACTGTCATGCTTTTCTCTCACTCCAAAGGTCAAGGCATTGTGCTCCCAACGCTAAGATGAACTCAGCTGGTCAGTCTTTCTGCACATTCCACAAAAACATGAGTCACATATTCTTGAAAAAGCACCCACCACGTGCCGAGCTCTGTGCTGGGTACCGTAGAGAGATGTGGGCTATTTGTTGAATGTGAATCCTTATTTGTGTAATTCTTGTTTGATGTGTGTCTTTCTAGCCAGGCCATTAAGACTTGATGAGGGCAGGGTCGTCTGTCTGCTTCACTGCTGTCCCTGGCCTGCAGCACACACAGAGGCTCAGGAAAGCCTTGTGGGATGAATGAACAGAGGGAACACAGTCCCTGATCTCAGGAAGTTCCAGAAATCAGGAAGCAGCTAAAACAGGTGGTCTGAAAGCAGCCAGATATATACAGACGTTGTATTTTTAAATATGGTCAAGAACCCTAGCAGTTTCCTTACCTCCAAGCAGAAAACTTTAGTCATCTGGAGAATCTGGCTTGTTGGGAACAGGAGCCCCCAACTTCCTTCTCAGGCCCTGGGAAACATGGGCAGTGGGGTCTGGAGATGATGATAAGATTGTCTTCTATAAAGAAAACCTGAGAAATCCACCTAGAAGTAGTAGTAGAGGGCCTGTCTGTGACCACACACTATAATTTAGAATGTTCTTACTTTTCTGACACAGAACAGTGATAACAGGACAACCATGTGTCCTTCCCCTACTTTCTCCTTTATCAGGGCAAGCCAGGAAGTGGTATCTTCGAGTTCAGAGATGTTCTCGACAGTGTTACATTTTCCCCTAACTGTACCAGAAGACCGGGAGACTGTTCTTTGTTGGTTTCCAAGTGGTCAGCTGAACAGACTCTGAAGATCATCAGGGTAACAAAAATGAGCTGGTTCAGGGAAACCAAGCCATGTTCAAGAGAAGGGCAAACAGGGGCAGCTGTGGGGGTGGGGGAATAGGGCAGAGTCCCTTTGCAGGGATCAGGGTCATCCTAAGAATAGGTTTCTAGAAAAGACCCCAGTCTTCCTCTTCTAATCCAGAGGAACTAGAACAGTGGCACTGCTGTGCTGGCAGATGGGGGAAATGTCACCATAAAAGAGCCATGGCAGACCCACTTGAGGAGCTGCAGGACCCTAGGGCACCTCTCCAATCACTTTGTGTGTATTTCGTGTGCTGTGGCGGGTGGAAGGAGTTTGTGCACACCCAGGTTCAAACCCAGCTCTGGCGGTTACCTTTTGTGTCCTGTTGTGTGAGTTACTGCACCTTGATTTTCCTGTCTGCAAGACAAACACGTTTGCTTGGCACCTGTTCGACATGCAGTAAGAGTTAATTTCTCACCATTAGCCAAGTGAAAAACCAAAGTTCAGACGCTCTGTGTAAGAGAACACAGTTACTTAACGAGCTGTGAGGATCTACTTCTTGAGTAGAGTTCTGCCCTCTTCCTTCATTAGCTAGTTGTCAGCAGGTTCTTCTCTGCACTGCACTCTGAGGGAGGTAGCCTCAACTCAGCTGTCTATAAACAGAGACACTCCACTCCTCTTTCCATTTGCTGGCCCTTAGGGTCTAAAACCTAGATATTCGTTGTGAGCATTGGCTCACGGTTCATTTTACTAGTTAAATATTGTCAGGTATTCATTGTAATCCCCAAGTTGTACCATCTTGGGCCAATGGCAACCCCTGGGCTGGAAATATTTGAAGATGGTTATCTTGTCTTCTCTCTTAATCTCCTGTCTAGAAGTCCTCGGTTTCTCCAGCTGTTCCTTGTATTAATGTATTTGCATGCCCTCCTGTATCCTGGCTGCCTTCCTCTGGGTTTCCTTCAGTGTGGAATGATCTATTAATTGGGGCCTCCAGAACTGTACCTAAGCCTGCAGGTAGTGATCTAACTAGTATGAGTACCACTTCTTGTTCCAGGGCTGCTAAACCTAGCTTCGTCCCTGCCATGGTACCTGTGTCCTAGTGGTATTCATTGTTGGCTCTTGAGCGAGCCATGCCTGCTTTCAGGTGGCACAGCTGATTTTAATAACCTGAGTGTTGGGATACTTTGTATCGATTGGATTTTCTCCTGTTTAGTTCCATCCCGGCATTCCAGCATATCAGCCACATCTCCCAGCTTTATCAGATAAACATACCTTCTGTGGCTTCATCCCAGTTCTTGCTAGAAAGATAAGATTGAGGGCAGAAGACCAATGTCCAGCCCCTCTTCTCTAGAGCAGAGGATCTGGGGGTGGTTTCCTTGCCTTGTGAATCTGTCTATGATGAGGAATCCGTCTAAAATTCCTAGTTCTGGGCTGCCTGGGTGGCTCAGTCGTTAGCATAGGCCTTCGACACAGGTCATGATACCAGGACCCTGGGATCAACCTCCGCATCAGGCTCCCTGCTGGGCTAGAGGTCTGCTTCTTCCCTCTCCCACTCCCCCTGCTCGTGTTCCTTCTCTCACTGTGTCTCTCTCTGTCAAATAATAAAATCTTTAAAATTTTTTTTTAAAAATTCCTAGTTCTTCATCAAATGCTGACAAAACCAGCATGGGCACTTCAGGAACTAGCATTAATCACTTTCTCCCAAGTTGCTTTGATTTAACCCTCAGTGGTTCTGCATGGTTGAGCTCTCCCTTATACCTGTCGCATGCAAAAGTTTTATTGCTGTGAAAGCAAAAGGGGTGTGCTTGCTTTGTTCGATTGGGCTCTGAGACCCTTTCTCTTCTGCCCAAAATTATGCTCCTATTCCCCTGGGCACTGTAGAGAGTTTTGCCTGTTTGTGTATTATGAAGCGATGCGACTTTGTAACCATACTTCAAAGAGATACAGAGTTACAGAATTCTAGGGAAGTGAGCCTGAGTAATGAGGCAGCAGTGAGAAAATCTTGTTTAACATGATGGATGTCTGCCATATAATTTCCAGCTAATAGTCCAGAAGCAGCCACCTGCACGGTGCTGGTCCCTGTGCATCTGTTTACCGTTTAGGGTAGGCATGCTGGGGGGTGCCCCATAAATACTTATTGAAGTGAACACTACACACCCATCCTAGCAGAGATACTCTCCATCAAAACATCACTATGAATTTCTAGACATGTCCAGGCTGGAGACAAGGAAGTTGAAATGAAATTGAGTTGCAGATACTATTCTCTATAAAAATTCTAAGGGCAAAAAATATCCCTTGACTATCCCGGGGCTGACTGTGCTTTAAGTGAAGAATTTCTGTAACAAGCTAATGTGATCTAAGATACAAGGTGGCCTGATAATGGCAATGTGCTGAAGGGGGACAGGGAACTGTGTAAAGAAGCCTGGAGATTTCAGGATCGAATTTAATAGTTTTTAAACCGTACAGTCAAATCGCTTTAGTGGGTCCTGGCCAAAGTGTCATTTCGCTGATTGGTAGGGAAGGCTCAGCTTAGAAACAGTGAGGGCCCAGCTAAGGGGAGAGTCAGAGGATGCCTACAGAGGATAGCTATAAGAAGTGATGGAGCAGCCCAGCTGCGGGAGCCTTCTGAGAATAGACTTCCCTAGAGCCTCATCTCGTTTATCAGAATTTGGTAATCCTGACGCCTGCACCTTGAGAGCACTTAGCAAGCCACTGGGTGTAAGGGCTGTAGTCAGAGAAGGTTCTGTCCAGCCCCTGCTGTCATGCAATGACTCTGCAGGAAGGAGTGTATGGAGTATAGGAGATGTGTGATGGGTCCCCATGTGCGTTCCCACCAGCCACTCCCATGCAAGAAAATGGAAAACAGGCTTCCTAGAGTGTTAAGGGCTCACAGATCACTGAGTTTTGCCCCTGAAGAGATAACCAGAAATCTGGAAATGTGGTGACTCAGCAGTGTCAGGACTAACGAACATGTTTTCAGTTCACACAAGGTAGTATTGTTTGTTTGACAAATTCTTAAAAACCATCAAGATGGTACCCCCTCCGCCACCCAAGGCTGAGTCTCCAGAACATGACTGGGACAGCTTGTTAGCTGAGACAGCTGTGTCACTGGAGCAGATGAACGCCCGCAGGAGATCCAGCCCATTAAAGGTTCTCTACTAGAAGCGAAAGAAGATGTGATAGGGCGATCCCTCGGCACTTCTGCTACCCTGCCCTTTGTCTCAGTGGGACCTGAGAGCCCTAAAATATTTCTTCATAGGGAGAGATTCATGTTACATCCTATCTAGTAACAAAACACTTTCTAACCCCTGAATAAACGAGAGGAATATATCATTGTCCTTCAATTACCAGGGTTGGGAGAGGATGTGTCAGAAAACTAAACTTGACTTTATCAGCTGAGTGGTCCTGAGACTCAGACACGGCCCATCTCGACAGCAGGTCATGGGTCAGAATTGCCATATGCATCCTAGGTAGAGGCATCCTGATTCTGCTCAAGGACTTGCTAGTCACTCTAAAGTGGAAAAAATGCCATCTCCACTTTCAGATTTTCAGTGCAAACGGTGGTTTTCTCCACAGTGTTCTGAATAAACCAAGCCCAGGACTAGGTTGGAAAATAGCTTTTGTTCTTAGTCCAGTACCTGTGGTGGGGGAGTGGGGACTGGCGCGGGGTCGGGGGGCGGACAGGCAGTGGTGGACAAGGCCCAGCAGGGGATCTCCTGCTTCCCCAGAAACACTGCTTAGTCCTCTCCTAAGCAGCATTCAACACAGTAGCAATGTGCTGGCTTTTCAGAACAAACCACAAAATATGAGGAGTTGAGGTCGCAGATTTTCCTCTAAATGAGAAGTTCCTCAAAGAAATGATGGCTTCCAGCTGTTACACCTGACCAACTGATGTGAAACACACTTTGCTGGAACACTCAACCTGGGCTCACGGGGCAAAATCATGATGGCGCTATTTTACTTACTCTTTTGATTGCTGGCCCGTAGCTTAAAAAGCTGTCTGGAAAGACCCACTT
Organism: Lontra canadensis; assembly: GCF_010015895.1. Lineage (NCBI taxonomy): Eukaryota > Metazoa > Chordata > Mammalia > Carnivora > Mustelidae > Lontra > Lontra canadensis. Next base: position 4,915,867 of record NW_022631032.1, on the reverse strand, counting down.
TTAAAGTTGCCAGTCATCTGGAAAAGCAAGTAAGCTTCATAAGCGACAGCAGCCCACGAGCCGCTCGCTGGGCACGGGCAGATTTCAGGGAGAAGAGCCCAGAAGTGCCCTGAGGATGCTTAGAGCTCAGCAGCCACAGGGCATCTCCTCAGTTCTAGAGGCGATGGGGCCCAGAGATCTGTCACAGAAATAGGGGAACTGCAAAAGAGGATTTGCCAGTAGATCAGATCTGTGTGTGGTAGCAGCTGGGGCGGCCACAGGCCCGATCTGAATAGGGGTGAGTTTGGACTGCGGAGACATAGAGGCTCAGGGAAGAAAGGAATTTTAGAGATCTTCTATCCCTCTGCCGTCATGGACATGTTTAAAAGAAACAAAGTGACTCGCTCAGAGTCACAAAGCCGGTTAGTTAATGGCAGACCTAGGTCTGAACCCCAGCTTAATCTCCTGCCTGTTAAATTGGATTAAAAACATAATACTTTTGTAGTGACCCTGATCATTTAACTTTCAGAACCTTGTAAGCAAAAACAACTATTGTTACCCGCTTCTCTGACAGCCTCTACACCCCCTGCCCTGGCCCGGGCCAATCTGTGATGACCCTAGGGAATTGCACGGTGGTTCCAGAGCCCAGCCAAGCGCCTCTGGGGCTGGCATGGGGCGGAGCAGGGAAAAATAATCTTCTTTCCAAAGGGAAAGATAACTTCTTTCCTTTAAGTACCAGGACCTATCACAGACTCTTTGATACCAAGAACTTGTGACTCACAGAGTGGCCTTGGTGGGAGAGGGATCCTGCCCTAGACAGAGTCTTCAGGCCTCTCAAGACAACTTCTTGGTTGGGCTCTGGGAGCTTGGCAGTGAGCACTGAGTTGTGACAAGGCTGATTCCTGCCTCCCAGCTGCCTGGGAGCTGTGAGTCCTGCCGCCGCCCGGCATAAAATGAACTGTTTTTAAAAACCTTGGTGGAAGGAGAAAGCAAATTTGAGAGGAAGCCAAGATGTTAAAGTGGATTAGCTGGCGACAGTCCAAGGCAAACAAGACCCAAGTGAGTATGCCTCCCGCCGGACACCTCCTGGTTGGGAGGAGGGGCGTGAGTGGGGAGATGGCCCAGGTTGGGGGGCCGAGGGCAGAGAGAGAAAAGTGACGGCTCTCAGAGCAAGGATTTACTGGAGCATTCTGCACAGACCTCTTGGCATACCACTTGCCTTTTTGTTCTTCTGTGTCAGTTAAAAGGCTCTTTCAGTACAGAACAAAATGTCTGTGAATGCCTTATTAAAGCTAATGGTAGGGGTGCCTGAGTGGCTCAGTTTAAGCGTCTGCTTTCGCCTCAGGTCGTGATCTCAGGGTCCTGGGATTGAGCCCCACATGGGGCTCCCCTGTTTCTTCCTCTCCTTCCGCCCCTCCCCCACCACATGTGTGCTCTCTCTCTCTCTCTCTTGCTCTGCTCTCTCTCTCAAATAAATAAATAAAATCTTTTAAAAAATAAATAAAGCTAATGGTAGGGGACACAGACTATGAGAAATACTGCTCTTAGCAAGCTGAGGTTGTGGATGACTAGCAGTGACACCAGAGTACGGTGTCTGGTGGTGAGCCCTCCCAGCAGGTAAGAAAATTAACGCTTTCAGAAAAGTCAAGCAGAAATGTTGCTGGAAATGCATATTTGGAGCTACAGCCATGAACCTAGAATGGGTGGAGCTGAGGAAGGGGGCCTTGAAGTGGTGGTTGTGCTTTTAGGGGGAGCTACCCAGAGCCGTGAAAACATGCCGTAGGTTCTCTGTGGCCACAGCATGGGATTCTTGGGAAAAGCCAGTTGGGTAGGAAATGGGTAACTGTTACCCTGTTTCTTGGTCTTGAGTTTAGATCAGAAATGGTTGCTTGGGGTTTAGCTGCCTGTCAGCTGAGTGTTGCTTCCTCATGGCTGATGGCTGCCGCCGACCTGTGTGCCACAATCAGTGCTGTGTAGTAGACAGAATGGGCGCATGTGCGTCTCAGGGTCTGTGGCACTGGAGTGAGGTGAGGGATCCTTACTGCCAAAAAGCAGGGCCTCGTCAAGAGAAGCCCGTGTGAGCGCCCCCCATAGTGGCCCTCTCTAAGGAGCCACAGTGCGGATGGGACTTTGGCTCCAGGCCTATCCCTGGGGTGGTAAGCAGGAGATGCCTTCTGAGGGCCAGTGGCCCGTTTCTGCCCTGATCGCCCTTCCTATTGAGAGAAAACTGCCAGAAGAAGATGCAGAACTATGCACAAGAGACCTGTGAGAGGTATCCTTTCCCTCATTTCAGGCAGAGCCTCAGCCCTACCTCTCCGTCTGTCTATTCTTCCCCCCAATGTGGCCCTGACCGTGCTGTGTATCAGGGCTGGGGGGCACTGTTCAGCCTCCCCAGATGTAAGGGCTGCAAGTTGAGTCTTCCCAGTTCAGAATGTTCATCTCCTGTCCTTTTTTAATATTCTCCTTGGCTCTGTTTGAAATTGGTAATTGCAGGGAGATACACACACTGACTCCAAGCTCGGGAGAGCCCTTCCTCTAATCTGCGTGGCCCCTAATGATGCTGGCCGTGGAATGCTTAGTGAGTGCTCCCTGAACACTGCTCTCAGCCTGTACCAGTGGCAAGGGCTTATATCGTCTCTGAATCTGACGATGTACTGGAAGGAAAAAAAGCCTCTAGCTTTCACTGTGTCTGTCTCCTATCTCCTGCTAGCTCCTCCTTAAGATGCAGGAATGGGGTTTAAAAAGTTTCATTTGCTGTTTGCTGTCACTGACTTACATACATGATTTAGTGAGCACCAGAGATGAATTAGAAATAAATCATGAAGACATGATTTAGTGAGCACCAGAGATGAAAAATGCATCATCTTTTCTTTTCCTCAGGGTTTTGATGGATGCCACCTTTTTATCTCACAAATTCATCAGCCATATAGTAAGCTCACCCATATGGCAGGCAGTGTTCTAGACACACAGGATGTGGCAGTGACCAAAACAAAACTCCTTGCTTTCCTCCTTCGACCTCTTTCCTGTTGATATGAGCCTGAATATGCTCAACTTTAAGGCATTTGGAATTCAACTGGAACTAACTTTTATCTTTGTGACTGATACCATTGCAGCTTTTATCTAAAAAGAGCTCAGCATTTCTTTTAAAAAGATCATTTGGGAACACCTGAAGGTAGTCCTACAATTTTTAATTCCCTGATTCATAACCATTTCAAATTAGAATCCCAGATTTATTTCTCTCTCTCTCTCTCTCTGTCTCTCTCTCTCTCTCTCTCTCTCACACACACACACACACACACACACACACACACACACACTGTCTTTGGACTCTGATTGCAGTCATTACACTCCTGATTAGAGAAAGTCTATGTTCATGGCAGGTGGACAGACATTCTAGACAAAGAGAAAAGAGTAGGAAATACTCAGCATAACCCCCAAATGCTTCTAAATTTCATCTCTCTCATAAAACAGGAATATCAGAAGGAGGGTTTTTTTTTCTTAAAAATAGAAGAAGAAGAAAATAATTCTTATTTTTAAAAAGAGGATGTGAAGGGATGAGTGGAGGAAAATGGTTTGTTTAAGGGAGGTGCTTTGAATTATGGAAACTGAAATCTGTAATGCAGAGTCTGGCTTTCCTCCCCTCCCCCACTGCACCCACAGTCCCCCAAAATAAGAGCAGTCACAATTTTTATACCTTTCCACGCGGGATATTAAGAACCTTCATTGCATTCATGAAAAAAATTTTTGAAAAATCCCCAGAGAGAAAGATTTCTAGGATATGTTCTCTAGCATTTAAACTCAAGAAAGTGCTTCTAATGGGAGCATGAAGTCCAAACACTCGATTGGTTGTGTTATTTAAAGAGGAAACTAGTTGGCACAACCACCAACACATGACCAAGTGAAAAAAATCTGTGAGCCAAGAAGAATGCAATTAGAGGTAAAGTAGAAAACTATTTCAAATATATTTGAAAATTATTTCAAATGACTTCATTCTTTTATTCCGTGGAATTTTACTGAGTGTCTGCTGAGGGCAAAATACCTTGGAGATTCAGAATATATAAGAACAACATCTGTCCTTGTACACCACACGTGTCTTATATGTGATGCCAAACATGGCGGCTGTGGACACATTTCATGTACTTATGAAAGGGGACAGTTGTACTTAGCACTTCCTTTATGCCAGCTGCTTTGCTAGGCACCCCAGAAATTTCAAAGAGAAGGTGTCACATATGGAGAGACATACTGACCACACTCTGCTAGGTTTTATAACAGAAACATACCCACATTGTGCAACAGATTCAGCCTGGCAAATTGGATGGCTTCTACACCAAAAGTGAGATTGGAGCTTGGCCTTAAAGTTCATCTTCCTTTCTGTTTCTCTTCCTTTGTATCAGTTTTGATCCCAAAATAGTTATTCCAATCATGGACAGTGTATAAAGAAGTCCTATGGATACATCTGTATCAAGAGAATTATTTTGTTTTGATGTAGAATTTGACTTTTTTTTTTTTAATAGGCTATTTGCTCTGATGGGAACTGTTCAGAAAAATCATTAGACTCTTTACCAAAATCTTCTTATACTTCCTCATAATAATTTAATTAAGCCTGTATTTCCTTAAGCATATGCATTCAAGATTCTTAACCTGACATGAACTTCCAAAGTAGGAATACATGCATGTTTCAAAATGTAGGCATTCTTCCTGAGAGATTCTTTAAAAACATGAAGGCTCCTATTTATTTATTCTTCTTAAGAATATTTAAACTGGTAGCAGCATACACTAAGTACTGTTTTACACTTTTTCGGTGTAACAAATTTGGGTGATTATACAGTGGCCATGTAGTGCTGCTTCATTCCTTTTAATGGCTACATGGCATTCCACTACCATAATTTATTTAACTCATTCTCTGTTGATGGATATATGGGATGTTTCCAATCTTTTGCCACTACAAACAAGGCTATAATTAGTCACTTTGTACAGATATAGTTTGTCACACTTGTGAATCATGAGTGTATTAACAGGGTAACTTCCTAGATGTACAACTATCCCTTTTAAATTTTGATAGACATTGTCACATTACCCTGTGTGGATGTTGTTCCAGCCTATACTCCCTGAAGTTGGGTGTAAGAGGGCCGGTTTCCCCACAGTCTTGCAACCTAGTGTAGCATCAATATTTTTATCTTCTCCAATCTGATAACAGGTACTCTAAAAATCGTCCTTATTCATTAGTGCTCCGGTATGTTTTATTTAACTGATAATATTGCCACTATGTTATTTTCTTTTATTTTTATTGAAATGTACTTATTTTTATTAATGCACTTAAAAACCTAAACAGTATTTAACCTTCACCTTTACCCAAGTGCGACCTGTGGGTTTGTCTGATTAATGTTAGTTATGCTTTTGTCTCTATGCATAGAGTATATTCCTAATTATAAACCTCTGGTATACATTAAACTTCTTAGATTTTTTACAAGGTAAAATATGTATGCTGAAAATGCCTAAAACTCCTAGACAATTGAACGAATAATTATAAAGCAAATATGCAGGAAATAACCGTGCAAGTCATGGAGGCAGGACTTGCCGGCTTTCCAGGAGCCCCCATGCGCCCCTCCCTGGTCACAACCCTGTTCTTCTCCCCAGAGGTTATCATTCTCTTAGCATTCATAATAATACTGGCCTTGCTTTCCTTTATATTTTTACCTTCTTTGTATGTGTCCCCAGGCAATGTAGTTTCAGCATGGCTCTTCTTCAGTTTTATATGACTGGAATTATATTGTATGTTTGCGCACGTGTGTGTGTGTGTGTGTTCTCTTGTTCAATACTGATTTTTATGGAATTCAGCCACACTGATGTGTATAGATCATTAATTTTCATTGTTGTTTAGTATTCCATTGTATGACTATATCACAGTTTATCCATTCTCTACACGGGATGTTTGGGGCTATTGGAGCAATACTGCTGTAAATAATTTTGTGTATGTATCCTTGTGCACATGTGTTAGAGTTTCTCTAGAGTATAAAGCAAGGAATGGAATTTGTGGACGAACAAAAAAAGGGATTGCCAAGTAAGAGGGTATATCTATATCCATGTCTTCAACTTTACTAGTTGGTGTAAACTTTTTTTCCAAATGCTGGTACCAAATTTCCACTCCTACCAGTTTATGTGAGATTTTCAGTTTCTCTGCATCCTGGCCTATACTTGCTATTGTCAGACTTCAAAATTTTTGCAGGTCTAGTGGGATGCGATAGTTTCTACTTATTGGTTTTAATTTGCATTTCACTAATCACTAATGAGACTGAACACTTTGTCATGTCCCTATTGGGCCTTTGGGTTTTCTTTTATGATGCCCTGCTCAAGCCTTTGGCCCATGTATCTAGTGAGTTGTCTAGGGGTTTCTTGTATGCATTTTTAGGAGTTCTTCATATTCTAGATACTAATATTCTAGATATTAGTCTATTATTGGTTATACATGTTGTAAATATATCTGCTCTCACTCTGTGGCTCCTCTTTTTACTCTCTTTATTCTGTCTTGATAAACATAAAATTTCAATATATTTTAAGTTAGAGCTTCTTTAATGTCACATACGAAACATTTCCTACATTTAGAATTTTAAAATATAATTCACAACTTATTTCTCCTCAGAATAGTATAGCAACATAGAAGCGTTATATATAATGCAGGTTTCTGTCTATCCCTAAATTTTCCTACTCTGTTGCAATGAAAGAATAAGAACTACTTGACTTTTTGAAATGTATTTGTCTATTGTCATCCATTATATAATGGGTTATACAGCTAAAGCAATGCAATTTGTTAGGGAAAAAGGTGATAAATATATTGGATTTGAAACTCAGCTGTCCAAAAAATAGATCTAAACATGTATGCTCACAGTAAAGCCTCTCGAATACTGATTTTATATGTAATTCTTACCTTCACGGGCCCTCTACTTACTTAGCCCATAAGAAAATTAGAAGGGGAGACGGTTACTTCTGTCTAGACCCAGTAATAACCACAAAGCCTGAGCTACTGTCATCGAGGGAGGAAGCAGAAAACCTCTGAAAGTAAAAGTTGATGGACGAATTAAAACACCAGCAGTCTGGTTCTATTTAGTGAGGGTACCAAGAGAGCATCATGACTGGGCCTGTCTGAGGACTCCCTTGTACCCTGCGCTGCACCATCATTATTATTCATGTTGGTATTTGTAACCATTAACAGAATGGGAAATTACATTCAATGTATTCTGCTTAAGAAGTCAGAGATCAAAAGATACTTATTAAAAACGGTAAAACTGGGGAGATGAAGTGTTGGTGTTTACCTTTAGTTATCCAGAAAACTTGATTATCCTGACAGGCCCATTGCCCAAGGGGTTCTCAAGAGCTGAGGTTGTGATGACTGGGGTTTATAGTGGAATGATCTGTAAAGGTGAAACTCAGCTTTTCTCAGTCCTAGTGATCGATTCCAGTAAGACCGATGACTACCGTCGCTTGGCTTTTACTGAGCATCTATATAATCCAGTCCAGGGCAAGCCACTGTCCTCTCACATGTGGCCTGTGAACCAAGCCTCCTAGCTGGTCCCCGGACATTCACTCTTACCTCCCTCCACTCTCTTCTTCATTCTGCAGCCAGTGTGATCTTTTTAAAATGCAAGCTGCCCTCATGGCTTTTCAGCTTCCAGCCCTTCACTAGTGTCCCTCGTTCTTATAATAAATATCAAAATCTTCAACACAGCTGATGTAACGGCATGATCTGGGCCTTGGCCCACTTCTCTGGCCTCATGGGGGCCATTTTCCTCCGGTGTCCTGCCTTGAAGCCTGCGTGGCCTTTTTTGAATGTGCCAGGGTTCTTCCCAGCCCAGGGCCTGTGTTTTCTCTGCCTGGAAGCTTCTCTCTCCTCCCATGCCCAAGTCCACCCCTGTCACCCTCTCTTCTTTCTGATTTTAGTCTGTCCTGACCCACTGCCTAAGTCCCTTCCCCAAGTCACATCTCTCACGACACTCTGGACTATTATTTCTCAGTTCCTGACACCATGACCATAAGCATATGTGTGGCTATATGATTGCCTCCACTACCAGACAGAGGATAGCGGGATGTCTGTTTTATATCCCCACTGCATCACCAAATCTAGCCAAGTACTGACTCGGTAAATATTTATGAAGGGAATAACTGAAGAATAAATAAACATACGGTAACATGTTTGGCAGTGTGGGAAAGAGAGATCTAGCAATTAGGACCAATGTAATTAAGAAAATCAAGATCCTAATTTGGGAAGATTGGAGAAGTTCCAGCATTAGACTCTACAAAGTGGGTAGAATTTATCCGGGTAGTGTTGGGAGGGAGGGCAGAGGAAGGACATTCTACATGGATGAAACAGTAAGAGCCAGTAAGGGAGAAAAAGAAATATTGGATGAGTTTGGGTTGTGCAGAGTAGATGTGCCTGGTTGAAGTTCTGGGTTTATGAGGTGGGTTGTGAAAAATAAGACCGGAAGGTTCTAGAAGGTTCCAGAAGGTTTGCTTGGGTCAGATTACAGCAGATGCTGCACACTATTCAAAGGACTTTAGAATTTATTGATTAGTATAGAAGAAACACTAAGGGTTGTTTGTTTTTTGTTTTCATCGTGGTTACTTTTATCTTCACCTAGATGTAACGCAGTCATCTTACTCTCTCATCCTTTAGCTACACTCAGAAAGAGTCTCATGTTAACCCATCCACAGCCTTCTGAATCCACCCTTTATACCCACTCAAGTATATCACTCCAACATCTCTTTTCCCGCACATTGTCAATCGGCTCCTGTCCCTCTTCCACCCAACACGTGTTGTTACCTCATGCTCCAGTGAGGGCTGCCCTTGAACTTCACTCCCGATTCTTCTTTCTCTACCTCCTCCCCACCTCCAGCCATAGTTTTTGTTCCTTCAGCTCTGATGTTCTTGACAAAAATGCCAAGATTATAGCTCTAAAGTGACTTTACTCCTCATGGCAGTTTTCCTAGGAGTTTATTCATGTGACTCCCCTGCCCATGTGCCAGGCTGGAGACACAGCAGGCAAACAAAACAGGCCAGTCTCCACCTGTATGAAGGCTAAGTTCTACTGAGGAACCAGAAAACCAAAAGCAACTTCAAGACCAAATGGCCACGTAAGGAGCAGGGTTAGTGCTGGACACAGTTTTCGCAGCTGGTTCCCTCTGTGTTTCCAGTTGGATGTCTGGCTTTTCCTCGCTCTCAGTCTCAAAAAGTGATTTCCTTCTTCTCTCAAACCAGAAACCCGGTTGACTTCCCTGCTTGGGGCTGAATTCTCTCATACCCTGTCTATTGCCAAGTCCTGAGAACGAGTCCCTCAAAATCTCTGTCATACCACCCTGTCAGGCCTTGGTTACACTTTGCTGAAATTCTTTCAGTATCCTCCTAAGTGGCCTCCCTGCTTTCTAGGATTTTGCTCCAACATCTTATCTTTTCTTTTCTTTTCTTTTCTTTTCTTTTCTTTTCTTTTCTTTTCTTTTCTTTTCTTTTCTTTCCTTTCCTTTCCTTTCCTTTCCTTTTCTTTTCTTTTCTTTTCTCATCTTATCTTTTCTCTTAACACCGGATTCAAACCCCCAAAGCTTCTCTTTCAGTGTCTCACTCATCATTTAAAAGCCATCAGTAGCACATGCACTAAGGATAATGTCTGGGCCCATCTCCAAAATGTTTATATTGCTTTCCTTCTGACACCTGATCCTTTAGAGACCTTTATCTGTTCTGCATACTATAATGCACCTACTTTCGATTGGATCAGATGAAACTGCCATTTTTGTGTGTCTAAAAAATGGGTGAATATTGGCAACTTGTATGTTTCTACCTGATAACACTTATCAAATCAGTGGTTGCCTGCATATCCTTCTCCCATGTTACATTGTGAGTTCTTTGATGATCATATATTGGTCTTCGTGATGCTCCTATCTCTCCTGTCTACTATAGCATCTAGCATGTAGTACGTAATGGACAGTAATGGTAATTGAATGCCCCCAGTCAAGTCATGTTTGCTCCTGCTTATGCCCGTCTCCTGTGATGCTTCCTGACCTGTATAATCCCATCTGGCCCAGCCTTCACTGCCAGCCAGACTTGTACCTCCTTCATACAAATGCTTTCCACTTCTCTCACCACACCTCTCAGCCACCAGTGTTTCCCCCAGCCCTATCCACACTCACACAAGCAAGTCAAATACTGTGCTTTAACATTCAGGGCAAACGTTATGTGTTTTACTTGGTATCTGCCACTTTGTTGAGCATAACATCGCACTCTGAACAATGAGTTGAGAAATCTGTGTTTCTAGCCCTTGTCCCTCACACTGGGATCCAGCCTCCTGTTCCCAGCTGTCCCATTAACGCCCTTGGTCCTGCCCCTCTTCTGGCTTCCTTGCTGTCCGCAAAACATATATGTTCCCCTAATATATGTTTTCTGGTAGATTATCTGTATGATTATCTTCACTAAATATAATGATCTTTGAAATAATAATTGCCCTTGTCTACTAACCTCTCACAGACATCAATGCATCTCCAAAATTATCTCTCCGTACTGATAGACATGTTTCTGACCTCAGGAAGAGTGTTGTTAAAACAAGCTTTCATCATTAGAATGATTTTCTGGAGTCCCTTCCCTCAGCACCTCATGAGATGTCATCTTCTTCCTATTCTCTGGTGTTTCCTGTGGGTTAGCTTTTACTCAGCAACCGAGTACCAAGATCCATGAAGACAAGGCTCACGTGATAGCTCCTGTTACCCACAGTGCACTGACATACAGTTAGACATTCCAGACATGCCCAGAAAAGACTCGTTCAAATAATATGTTTTATGTGTATAACTTCCGTTTTTGTATATTTATGGGTTGTGTGTCTCTGAATGTGTCTCCCATACACTCTCTAAGAAATATCCATCTATGTGGTTTGGGAGGCAGGGATCTCTTGGACATATCCCCTGGCCGTCAGGCCACCAGGCCCATGATGTTATAAACCATTATTTAGTCATGGGCTCCAAAGGCCACTGGTTGTGGTTGGCCAGGTGAAGAGCCTACATTCAGTATACAGTTCCTTTCCTTCCCACCTGCTTGGGAGGCTTCCTTTTCCTTCCAAATAGGAAAGGCTAATTTTTCTGTTTTAAACATAAGAAGGCAATGTGTATGTGTATATATGTTTGGCTATTTGTGCTTATGTATGCATATGTACATATATATGTGTATACATATATGTGTGTATGTATGTATATATGAAGGAAATAAGCCAAAATGTAAATAGTGGTTATTTCTGGTTGGTGGCTTTTTCCAAATTCTCTATGACAAGAAAATCACTTTTATTAACAAAGAAAACAAAAAAAAACCCTAATCAATGTCATTTTTAAAGGACAGGAAGGAACACAATTATTAGATGGTTGCTGAGGTCCACCTTCAGCATGAACCAAGGACAAGGGGACAAGCAGGTACCTTGTAGGAAACAGGGGGATTGACTTCTTAGTGTCTCAAGAGGAGGGAAAGTGACCAGAGTGAATTTGGGCTGACGTGTAGGATGGGCCAAGGTTGTGAGCTGAGGAACTGTGTTTGGTTGTGTAGGTCAGGAGCCTTGGATGGTGAAAGGAAAGAGAAGGAAAATTCAAGGAGTGGCCCGTTGGGGGTGACACGGAGATAAGGAATTCATCAGGGTTTTTCCCCAAACGCAGCTATTTAGCAAAAGTATGGAAAAGGTGAGGAAAAGCTGAAAGTATACTTTCAAGTTCATGAAGAGATTCCATGGAGAGATATGCAGAGGGAGAGACAGAAAACAGACATGTTTCAAGTTCAGTTTTAAGCCCCTGGGATTCCAGAGAGGGAGGTTTCCAGAGTGACTCAGCATGGGAACACTGGGACCCAGGCGAGGAGGACATAGAGAGCCTTCACGAAGGAAATGGGTTACCTGCATGGATAGCAAGGTTTCCAATAGGAGGTTCATCATTAGGTCAAGACCTAGCTCTCCTCCACCCCTCACCTTCCTCTCTCCCTTCAGCTCCCACATTCTGAGGGAAGAGGGAATGTTTTCTGATAAGAATTCTTGGTAAAGAGGCAATTTCTAACCTTTCTGAATTTGAAACAGAACAAAAAAATTACATGAAACAAATATTTTCAAGGATGTTCTCCCACACTGCCTAGTTCTGTGGTTCTCTCAGAGGACTCCCTGAGCAGAGGGAGAAACGGAAAGAGGAAGAACAGGGAGATGGACTCTCCCCTGCTGTAGCTGATTTTTTGACTGGGGTGGTCCTCCAGAGGTGGGGAGTGCCTGGCCTGTCGCTTGGGAGGGAGCGCACTCCATACCACGTGCCAGGCCTTGCCACTCATCACTAAGCTGCTAGGCCGCTCGGTCCTCCTCTGTAAGCTCCTGGCAGAATTCTGGATGAGGAAGCCTGGGGTCAGCAGGAGCAACAAACAGACATTCAGAAGCCAAAAGGAGAGCCTTCAGGCAGAGTAGCAAGTAGGAAAGAACACATAAGGAGGTCACCACATCAGTTCTTAAAAAAAAACTAAAGATACACTTCACGGTATTTATGTCCTTCATGTGTGCACGATTCAACATTTTTACTCCTCTGTATCTCCATTTTTAATTCTGATGGCTACATCAAGGAAAATTTCCAGTCCAGGCTCTAGTCTGACATTTGGGGTGGAGAAAAGCTCTTTTAAACCAGTTAATATAGTATTTGCAGAGTTCCCTGTGTATCCTGGAAACAGAGCACAGAAAGTCCCCATCAAGGATAATACCCCACACCTTCTGCCACCCCAGCTAACAGGAAAGACACAGCCCTTCTCATAGAAATCCCTAGAATATGTATTGGGCAGGCCGAGGAAAGCACAAAGGCTGCCTGCCAGGAAGCTGTTCAGAGCGTAAGCAACTGCCAATAACAACCGCCGCTCTCCCTGCGCCCCTCACGGGAGCCTGGCATTCGATGCCTCCCCTTTCATTCGGTCTTCACAACAGTTCTTCAAGGTAAGTACCATTGTCCTCATTTTGCAGATGAGGAAAATGTCACTCAGAGAGGTTCATTAACTTGCCCACGGTCACACAACCAGAAAGCAGCAGACCCAAGATTTGAACCCAAGTTTTTCTGATGTCCACTATGCACACTGCCTTCCACTGGATGAGCTCACTGAAGAAAATGATCGGATAATTCAGGCCAAAACACACAAAGTAATATTATAGCCCAAATGCTCTAAGTCCTATCATTACTGTCCCCGCCCCCTATCATCTGAATGAAACACACCTGAATTAAAATACCAAGAGCATTCCATGCTCCATGGATCCCATGGAGCAAGGCATGAATCAGGAGCTTAGAGGAAGCTCTTTATTATGTCTTGACCAAGGGAGTAGTAATTCGGACATACTCCTGCCTCACTGGTGTCCCACTCCATCAGAAACACCCAGAACATATAGTCAACTGAAGAAGCATTTAAAAATATAATGGAGACTAGTTGCCTCAAATTCTTTATGGATCAAGAAAGGGTATAATTCTATAACATATAAATATGTTCCCCATCTGTGGCTATTTTTCTATTACTAGATGCCCAGTGCTGTCTCTTGTGCACCCAGGATCTGCAGAACATCTCTCTATAGCTCAGAAGGCTTCTATTATGTCTAGTATTAGAGTGGAGCCTGCATTCTATTATACAAAGTATTCATATAAAGGGATCTGTACCTGAATAGTGGGAGGTGGGCGAAATCTCCACACAGGGCCCTCCCCACCTAAAATAAAAGAATATGAGGGCGGTCTTGTTAATAAAAGCCACCGTCCTATGAAGTGGATCTCACTGATTCTTGCCCTTCTTGGAAAATGCCAAAGACAAGTACTTTTGGACAGTGTATGCTGGCAGATATGAAAACGCAGTTGAAACACAGCAAAACTCGGATTTTCCAGCGATGGAGTGATCAGGACATAGAGAGGGCCTCTGTGCTAAAGGATTCCAAACCAGGCAACCCGCAGAACTACAAGGGAAGTATTTCTAAAAGCTAACTTCCGGCCCTACCCTGGCCTACTGAATCAAAATGCCCAAGGTATATGGTGATTGGATATGGAACATATACAAATTCCAAGCTGGGAGTTATTTTCTAAGTAATAGAAATCTTTTGCATCTCAAAAAAAAAAAATGTAATGGCCTTTTTACACACACACACACACACACACACACACACACACACACTTAAACTTTTCCCACTAATCCTTTCTTTAGGCCAGATTTTTAGAAAATCATCTCAATGAGATTATGAATGGCTGTTATTTTTAAAGCTAAGAGCTATGCATTGGTGTTCACTACCCTTTCGTGTTACCAACTGGGCTATATAAAATAATGGCTTCCTATATTTAATGTGTCTATATTTTCTCAGGGTTTTAGAGAACAAGCGTTCAGTTTGCCCACATGTCTTTACTTCTTAGACGTCTCACATATCAAACCATCAGACATTTGCGGGTGCACAGAGACAATCACAACCTAGGCTTAAAAGGGGATAAACATTTTTCTGCAAAACCTAAGGAATATGTAGAATGAAGTGACCCAAGCCACTTCTAATTAGGTCCTTGAGGATAAGATGGGTCCTCAAAATATGTGAGATGCTTTGCCAGACTTTTGAAATCCACAAACATAGAAATGTACAAATATTGCTTAGGAGAGGGATTCCCCTTTCCAAGAGGCAACATAGCACAGTGGTTAAGGATAGCCTTGGAATCAAACCAACGACAGGACAGATCTCACTTCCTTCACTGCCAGTCATTTGATCCTGGGCAGGGCCTCTCAGGGCTTCAGTCTGCAAAATGGAGGTAATGGTATTACCCACCCCATAATGTTGGGTGCAAATTATGAGAAATGAAGCCTGCCAGACAGCCTGCCTTTTGCTTGGCGCATGCTAAACGCTCAACGAATATTAGCTGTGAATAATGGTGACAGTAAAAATGATGGTGAGCATTAGCTATGTTAATAACTGACAATACAAATATTTTCTAGAACTGTTTCCGCCTTCAGAATTTTAAGAACCATGTAAGGAACAAAATGTCCAATTCAGCATTTATAAAACTGTTAAGTTCTGCCACTGCAATAAATTCTGCAGATCTTATAGCACATCTGTAAACTAAACTAGTAATGGCAATGGATTATGGTGTGAGCCAACCAGGTGTCCACTGTCTTCCTGACTAATGTAATGTGATACAAAATTCCAAAGACCCTGTTGCCCTGGTCATGCTGAGTCCAGTGGTAACCAGTACCTTCCGTGAGTGACTTCACAAATGTGTGTGTATAGCTCCTGGCTTTCTTCAGAACTTCCTCTCCCTTCCGGATCCTGACTATGCCCATCTTCCTCACAGCTCAGGGTAACTACCATTTTAGCTTGATGCTGAAGTATTTTCTCTCCTTTAATGAACAGCTTTTGCCTGGCTGGAGTTCTTACTAAGGAAGGTTGAGATTGTTTTCTCATTTCTATATGGCAAGTATGACAGAGCCTTTAGCACCGTGAGCTGAGCCACAGTCAAATATGAGATCACACTCTTTAATTTATCCTGAACTTTTCTCTTGGTTGAGCCATTGCTCTTTAGAAATACTTCACTCCTCCAATAGCACTAGAAGTTGACTTTCTCTGAGGGGGCCGTTGTTAAGGACACATTCCATCATTCTGGTGGCCAAGTAGAGTGTGTGTGGCCACACTAGAATATGGAAGCTGGGTCTCTGGCAGGCTCCCTCCCTCACTCAGTAATCCACTCCCTCGGCCAGACCTGCAGCCTCACAAACCAACCACATGCCTTGGAAACACTGCAGATTACCACATGTCATGGACCCGGGAAACACTTGAAATCAGGAATTTTAAGTCACTTACTGCCAGAGATCTGCTACATAAATGGGTTAACTTTTCTCAGTTTTTTTCCCCCAAATGAATGTCATAGTAAGACTTGCTGGCAGGCACAGGGATCCTAAAAGAGTTGAAACAAACAAAACAATAAGGGTATGAGATAAACACTAAGGGTCACTTATAGGACCTCATATTTAATGCAGCCCTCTGTGTTCTTCCCGGCTCTCCTCCTGCTTTATGTGTGGGGGAAACCACTGCGGGACCACTGAACCAGGAGCTATTGCAAGGAAAAGTATATGGATTGGAGCCCTGACAAAATTAGTGAAAGTGGCCAGTCAGCGATCCTCATCTGGATCCTGGATTTGGTTGGCTTCTTCTGAACCTTCAGACCAAGGAATGTCCTACACAGCCCTCTGCTCACTCCATTTCCTCTTCTCAAAAAAGGATTGCGTATTTGCCAGGTTACACTCTGTACCTTGGGTTGCTAGGAATACAGTAGGTTGCACTGATGATTTAACTCTGTTTTCTATAAAGGGCTACAGGATCTCATGCAGATTTTTGCAAAGTCATATGCAAATTACAGAGCCCCGGCCCTTTTCTTAACAGGATGGCAACCTTGCTCCTCGGTGGCACCTGGGACCTGGAGATCCTTTCTCCACTTACGTTTAGCGCGCAGCCTGGGACTTGTCCCTGCAGCTCACCGGGTTAGCCGTGCCGCCGTTGGGACCTCCCACCTGGACTCCCATCACCCACCTCTCTTGAGACTGCTCTGGCAGGGCTGGTGTGGGGTACAGCCTTTGCTCAGAGGGCAACATGTTCCAAGTAAAATCTGCCCATCTGGGCCATGGGCTTGCCCTTCGGGCTCCCTGCTTCTCTACTGGGTGCGATTCGAGGTTGCTGAGCTTCCCTCCAAAGTTGAAAATGGTGGGACTGTAGGGACCTGTGAGAGGCCCCATGACCCAAGCTACTTCCCCGGGCTCCCAATCCAAACACCAGGCTGCTCAGGCCCTCACTGCCCCGGGGGTCTGCAGTGTGAGTGGGCACATTCAGCAGAGGGACATACTTACCTCTGGAGTTTTTCTCCAGATTGAACATCTCTGTTGTCAGTGGCCCCCAGTCTAGAAAACCCATTGTTCTAATCTAACCTACCTCCCCCACATCCTGAGAAAGAGGGAGGAGGAACAAGGGATAGTTTATGGCAGAGAAGAGGAATGTTGACTCTAGCTATTCCCAAACATTGGCCCAACCACATCCCCAACACATGTTCTATCTGCGTCAGCCTGCCCAGGTTTTGTCAGGATTTTCCGGCTCCTCTAACCTCACTCACCCCTGAAGTCTCTGGTTCAAAGACCACCCTCCTAGCCTTTGTGTGCTTCCAGATTACCCTGTCAAGGGTGGGTGGAAAGTGGGCGAAGAAATAAAGGAAACAAACTGGCTCCATGTTGGTTAACTGTTGAGACTAGAAGGTCGGGGACATGGCCATTCATTCTACCATTCTCTCCACTTTTGTATGTGTTCGCAATTTTTCATAATAAAAAGTAAAAAGTTTAAAAATCCTCCAGCTTCCAAGACACTCAAGAGAGCCCCAACCCCTAACAGAGTTTCCTGGAAACCCCACACCAAGTGAGGAGGCAAAGATGGTTCCATTACATATATATATATATATGTATATATATATACACTCATTTTCTAATTTTTTAAGGCCCACTGCTTTATTTTCAGTAGACTAAACCTTATTTCTAAAAGGTCCCGACGTTGGGCTCACTTCCCCCAGCTGGGTTATGGGGGAGGGCTGGGTAAAGGGGTCCTTAAGATCCTGAAAGTTTACACTTCCATGTACCTCACAGACCTGTGAGGATGGGACTTGTTCAGTGTTCTGAACTTTGTGGAGGATGCGCGCGCTCGATTCACAGTGTCATTCCCTGGAATTGCACCTGGCTCAGGAAAGGACTGTCTTTGTACTTGAATTTAAATCCAATGGAGAACCTTAACATGGGCATTTGCATGACTGAGAATTGCTGCTGTCTTTTTTCCGTATGTCACTTTCTTGAATGTGTTCTAATAAAATGATTCTAAAGCAGGCTGTGATATACAGTGATTTATAAATACTTTCTGCTGAGTGCTGAGGCCCTTAATTTCCTACCAAGAATCCACCCCATCCCACTTTCTGGAAAGATCTGGCTAGCTGGGGACAGACGCAGGAGCGTACGTATGGCGTGCTGTGCTGGTGGCACTTCTGCAATTGTGATCATTAATAAGAATCATGTCAACCACAGCAATTTTGTTTTCTGGTTGCCTAGCAGCAGAATTTGTTTTCCAGAATAAAGATGGCCATATGTAGTGGATGAGTGCGGGGGTGAGGGAGGGAGTGGAGGTGGCAGGGCAGGAGCAGGAGTATAATTCACTCGACCAGGGAGGGAACAAGGTGGAAGGAGAGACAAAGGCAGCCGAAAAGAGAGACAAGCCAGGTTCATTTGTGTTCTGTTTAGTGATAACTCTCGGCACATTCAAAAGATAATGAGTAGGGGCACCTGGGTGGCTCAGATGGTTAAGTGTCTGCCTTCAGTTCAGGTCATGGTCTCGGGGTCCTGGGATTGAGCCTCACATCGGGCTCCCTGCTCAGCGGGAAGCCTGCTTCTCCCTCTCCCTCTGTCTTTGCCCCTCCCCCTGCTTGTGCTCTCTCTGTCTCTCAAAGAAATAAAATCTTAAAAAAAAAAAAAAAGATAATGAGTAGTTAAATTTTGTTTACAAAATTGCACCTTTTGCTCTCACGCCATAGCAAGTTAGAATCTCAAAATCTCATTAAGCAAACTGGAAGCAAAAGAAGAAAATATAGATCTCCAAAGGCAGATATTTTGAAAAACACTGTTTATCTCCATCTTTATCCCCTTCAGCCAGACTGGCCAGGGTGCTGCCATGAGCTGGTAACTGAGGCTGGTTCTCTGGGGAAGGCAGCGTTGTTAGAAACCTAATAAGGGGCCAGAAGGGCAGAACCAGACAAGAAGAATTCTGTTTACTGAGCACCTTTCTCATGCAGGTGCCGGGAAGGCACTTGATATACATCATCTCCTCTAATCTTCACAGCCATCCTGAGAGGCAGGCAGTTCTGTTTTCATTTTTTAGATGAAGAGCTAAAACTAAAAGAAGTAAATAACTTGTACAAAGTCATAAAGCTGGAAGATAACAGGTCTGTTAATTTAGGTCTCTGATCTTCATCCAGATGCATGCTTTTTCAAACCACAGGGCTGATGCCACAGTGTCCAGCTTGGGCTCTCCCCTATGCACTGCCATGGTCTTCACCTTAATGAATTGTACACCTTCTGTCTGCCCTGGGAATGGGGGGTGGTCACAGCCAGTGTCCTGCTCTTCCTTGGGTGATTGGAGGTCTCTTCCAGTCCAGGTCTTTGTAGCCCACATTCATGTCCCTGTGACATACTTGTGCAGAGCACAGGCTGATGAGGCTGAGATCACCTTTGGCTTTCATAGGGTTTGGCTCACTTAGCAAACACCTAGTACCTACAAGTGCTGGGCATATGAACTAGGTGGGCAAATATAGACTCAACCCTGTTCTCATGGAGCTTGCCAGTAGGGGAGACCTACTGTAATCAAGTAACACATGAATGGATTTATAATAACAACTTCTGCAAAGGGCCTTGAAAATCACTGAGATCAGCAAATGAAATGAGACCCAGAAATGCTAAGCACTTTGCCCAGGACCACACAGCGAGTTAGAGGCAGAGGACTAGAACTCCTGGTTTTCATTCTTAGACTGCTGTTTTCCCTGCCATGTCACACTCTAGTCTGTCGCATGCCCATAGACTGCCCCGAGTCCCAAACACCCAGATAAACATGTTGATCAATCAGTACACTCTCCTCATCCCTAGAAATAACCAGATAACACATTTTGTAATGATAAACAGTATCATGAACCAAATCCCCAAGGATGGCATGTACCCAAGGCTTTTTTGTAGACTTATTTCAGATCCCAAAGCAGGGACAGAGAGGCAAGATATTCATGCTGTAGCAACTTTGCCTAGTAAGGATGCTTGCTGGTGTTTCAGTGTTTTGGTCTGACCCCGGTAGTTTCCAAGCTCCTGAGAAACCTCCTTCTTGGGTTCAGCAGCTCAACAAATATTTCCTGAGTCCCTGCTAATGCTGCTAGGCGCAGTTCTCAGAGCTGGGGACACAACACTGAACAAAATGGACTGCCCTCGGAGAGCATATATTCTAACCCAGAGAGACAGACAACAAAATAGAGAAGCAAGTAATACAGCATATTAGAAGGTGGTAAGTTCTACAAAGGAACATAAGTCAGGAAAGGGGGGTAAGGGAGTCTCCAAGGAAAGGATGCATTGTTAGGGTGGTTGGGAAAAAGACAGACCTACCTGAGAAAATGGTGTTCCAGATCAACATTTTACGTGTGCGCGCGTGCATGCACACACACACACCCCACTCACACACACTCACACGCACACAGCTATGCAGTGTGATGTGAAGAGTCCTATAAGCCTTCCCCTGCCTCCCTTAGAAAAGTGAAAGTTCGTCATTGGCCTGTCCCAGAGCCCAATTCCTGGCTTGCTTTTTCCTCCTTTGGTCAAACTAGGGGTTCTTAAATTTGAGTGTGTATCAGACTTATCCTGAGGACTTGTTCAAACAGATGGCTGGGCCCCTCTCCACGAGTTTGTGAATCAGTACATGCAGTTAGATCCAAGAATTTGCATTTCTAACAAGCTCCCAAGAAATGCTGATGCTACTCACCCAGGGACCACACTTTGAGAGCCACTGGGTTAATCTATTATAGCTGGAAGGTCCCTGTTAAAATGAAACTATTACCCAAGAAAGGATGTGTCTATTCACTAGGGTGCATGGGGGTTATCAGAGCATCTATCCTTGACTAGCAGGATCCTCAAGAAAGGGGACTTCTTAATTGGGGAAAGTTTCGGAAACCACAGCCCAAGACCCTAAACACTAAGGAGTTCGGGCAAGGGACAGTTCCTGAAAAGTAGCAACAATGATATTTCATTGCTTGTCTATCAGTGCTTTGCATTTTCTTAGCATTTAATACTGTTACAAGTCCTTTAGCCCACTGTTCTCGTTTGGCACAGTTAGCTCATGAGGTAGAACAGGTGTCATTATTACATTTTATGGGTAAGAAAATTGAGACACAAAGAGGTTATATGGCCTCCCTTGGGCATCAAGGATCCCCAGTGGCCTTGTGCCTCATCCAGTGTTCTTTCTCCTTTAACATTCTTCATAACGCTAGCTACGGCTTTCTGCTAGGGCATCCAGCTCTGGGTCATTGAAACCCAGGACATAGAGTCGCTTTTTGCCTTTTGCTCTGTTTAAAATCCCACTTGCTGCAAGTAGATTATCCACGTGGGCGATTAACTGTGGCAAATACTAAGCCCTGCATGAGTTTCCTCTGTCGTAAACACATCTCTTCTACTACCAGATATTATACAGAGAGAACGCTAACTCACTTTAATATTAGGCTATGCTAGAGCTAATCATTATGAAAGCAAACCTGCTGGGGGAAAAGCACACATCATACTTCCAAAGGCAAATAGAAATGGCATTTTGATTATATGTACCATTGCTTCCATTCCATTAGCAGGGATAATTGAAAGTTTTCTGTATCACTAAAGCACACAGCAGAATGAGAGTGGGTTTTGTTAAATCTGATGGCTGGTGAGTCACATTCTTAGGTATTTAAATATTTTTTTTTTTTTAAATCATGGGCATGGGACATGAAAAATAAAAATTCTCCCTTCCCGTACTTGGTCTTCTGGTTATTTTCTCCAGTACTGCACTGATTCCTTACAGTGAGAGTGAGCTGTCTCATTGAATCTCATAGACAGTGCCCCGTGGGTTACAAGGGGCAGTTTTTGATCATCCAGGAGCCCAAGGTTTTAAAAGTTTTATTTCTAGGGCACCTGGGTGGCTCTGTCAGTTAAGCGCCTACCTTCAGCTCAGGTCATGGTCTCAGGGTCCTGGGATCAAGTCCCACGTCAGACTCCTTGCTCCGCGGGAAACCTGCTTCTCCCTCTCCCTCTGTGGCTCCCCCGGCTTGTGCTCTCTCTTGCTCTGACAAATAAATAAAATCTTAAAAAAATAAAAGTTTTATTTTTAAAACTGCCCTCATCTGTCCCTCAACCCATTGGTATTCCTTCCTTCATCTTCCTTCAGTTACTGCCATTGAGACCACTCATTCTATATGCATTTATTAAGCACTTACTATATACCAGACTCTGTAAGAGCCGCTGAACAGACTACAAAATTGAGTTAGAAATAATCCTATCCTGGGGTGCCTGGGTGGCTCAGTGGGTTAAGTCTCTGCCTTCGACTTGGGTCATGATCTCAGGGTCCTGGGATTGAGCCCCGCATTGGGCTCTCTGCTCAGCAAGGAGCCTGCTTCCCACCCACACCCCGCGCCTGCCTTTCTGCCTACTTGTAATCTCTGTCAAATAAATAAAAATCTTTAAAAAAAATTAACTTTAAAAAAAGGAAATGATCCTATCCTTAAAGAACATAGAATATAATAGAATCACTCTGTAAATTATACAGAATAATTAACATTTGAGTATATTCTAGATACAGATTATAAGCCATGTAAACTTCTCCCATTTCTTTTTATTCACTGTATGCTCAATTAAAGCTAACTGATGAGTTATTTTAGCTTCAACATAAAATAGGCATCATTAGGAAAGAAGATATACCTGGGAAGGAGGAGAGTAAGGAAGGAGCCTTGCTCCCTCTTCTGAGCACACATGGAGATATGCTTAAGCACCCCAAGAACATGGCAACAGGAGTCAGTACAGGATGTAAGCTCTGCTGTTGATTTCCACTAGTGGACTGTCACAAATGGAATATATGAGGATCATAAAGCTTGCATGATTAGGAATTCCATATTAATGCAAGATCCAGTGTGAATGTGTTTCTTCTGAGTTTTAGACTCCCAAGCATGCTATAAAAATGGCTATTCCTTAAAAGAAAAGTTCATGCCCACTATAACAAGGAACTGAGCATATAAGAAAATAGGTGGGGTTGGGGGAGGTAGAGTGGGATGCAGAAGACTCAATTAGTTGGATCAGTATTAGAGAATCCCTGAGAAGAAGAGATGCAGGCGATAATCTGACAATGTGTGTGTATGTGGGTGTGTGGGTGTGTGTGCATATGTATGCACAAATACATATACATAGAGAGGTGTTGGAGGCCAGCAAAAAGGATTTTGTGAGGATGTGAGCCCTTTAAATCAATTCCAAATTCATAATCCAAAGAGGAAGACAAGTTTAGAAAACCAAAAGTACAGCGGAAAGGCAAGGATAAGATTGTAGTTCTGCCAACCAATTAACTCAAGGAAGACCACTAACACAGCCTCCCCCTATATACTGGACCACCTGAATGTGCTTCCCCTTTCTCTCCCTCAGCACATTCACGTAGCTGCTCAGGCTCTGCCCGCACTCTGCTTTAGGTTGGGCTTTGTGAATAGTAGAATCCCAAGGGAGGGGATGGGTGTTCAGGGCAGATAGGCAGCTGGTTCTCGGATCTGTCTTATGAACTCTATTTCTGCCAGCTCTGCAAGTGTCTCCAGGCCCTAGAGGGCATTTTCTCCAAACAGGTCCTATATCCAGTCTTAGCAGTGACCATCGGGGTGCCGGTGGCATGACAACGGAGCCAGGTCAACTATGGGTGGGTGTGGTCATGCACAGTGATAGCCACAGGGAGAATCTAGAGGATTCAGAAAGAACAGTGATGGGGGAGGGGGTCTCTGTATCTGCCCTTGAGTTTCTGGGATGGTGGAATAAGGAGTGTCACTCTATCTGTAAGGATGTAAGGATTTTGTTGCCTTCAGTGATGACCTTTTAACGGGCCTTACACTCAAGCATAGCCTGGAGTTTTTAGATTTTGCCGTGCTGAGTTTTGCTGAGTTGTTATGGTACCCATTAGGATAAAAGGATGTACCAGGGTGGAAGTAGGGACTGAAATACAGATGATGTAAAAGGAGGATTTAGATTTCATTGGTGCGGCACTCTTACTCAGAGAGTGACCCAGAGGTGTGGCACTCCAGGTACTGCTCTAGTGTTACATGGATTCATGAGGACTTGCTTGGGCATCTTGGCTCTGGGAGGAGCAAGTCACTAATAAAATTCATTTACACAGTTCAGATTCATCCAAGGCCAGCTGGAAGGTAAGGCTTTGTATTTTCCAGACTCTTCCTACATTCTCATTTGATGTTGAAGATGCTACATGTTGCTTTATTTTTTGGTGTTTCTGGGACTATGCAGCCAACACATTTGTTGGAGAGCCATAGTTGTAGACCTTTAAGCCAAGTCATCACAAGTAATCAACGTACTCTCTGTCCACTCAGCATGGCCACACAGGCAGACTTAGAGATGGAATAGGCCATTAAAGAGGGAGGCCCTTGTAGGGCACAACTGATTGGTTAGTGTTGCAGAATGTAAGTGGTGACATTCCAGCTTGATGGCACAGGGCAAGATTGCTGATAGGGTCAGACAGGTGCAAGGCCCTGTAGGAGAGGCTATCAAGCAGCATTCCTAGCTTCTGAAGGATGAATGATTCAGAAATTAAATTGAGAAGGTAATTAGCCCAATAAGTCTGATGGTGTTACAAAGATGATTGCTTAGACCATCCCACAGGCCTGTTTCCTGTTATCATGGCCTCGAATTTGGCTATAATAGTCAGAAATCTGGCTGTTTTCTCCTGGATTAAGTGTCTTATAAAAGAATAAATATATGAGCAGAGGTGGAGGTTGTAGAGGATTGAGATGGGATAGTATCAATAGTTACATTAGACATATATGTTGTTTTGGCAAATGTTTAACATGAAGGAGGGGTGTCAAGGATTATGGCTAACGTAATGTTATGATTCTGGAGGGTCCCCTCAACTATCAGAGAATATGGGAAAGGCTAATACATCCAGGAGGTCAATGAGGGAGTCTTTCATCCAAAAAACAGAATATGGATATTGTCAATAATTAGTGACTCTCAGTAAATACTTAGATATCATCACATCATTTATTCATTCAACAAATATTTATTGAATACCTACTATGCCAAGCACTATTTTAGACAACAACAACAAAACAGAGAAGAATTCCTACCCTTATGGAGCTGACATTCTGGTGGGAATACAGACCAATAAATAAATAAAATATATAAAGTGGCAGGTGATGAAACAGGCCATACAGAAAAATACAGCTTCAGAGGGATATGAGAAGTATAGGGGATCAGGGAAGAAGTGAGGGGAGGAGCTAAGCCTGGTGACTGACATAAGCAGGGATATGAAGTATAATGAAATTAGTCCAGATGCTCCCAAGTCACATAGTGGTGATGAGGCTGTGAGTATTGGAGGAGGGAGTGGTGGTGTGAGTTCTAGTAGGAGTACAAACAGGATTTTAGGAATTTCTCTCCCTTACTTCTCAAACATGAAGATATGGGGAGGAGCGGTCTTACCTAGGAACAGATAGCAGCTCTCAGGGAGGATGGCCTCTTCCCCAGTCTTCATGCCTCCTTTGGAGCCAAGAGGATGTCCAGGGGTGCCCCGGAAGTCAAATGGGACTCCAGACTACTCCCTCAGTCTGCACCAGTCCAAGGGATCCTTTCTGATGTGGTATTAGGCTTGGTCAGAGGAACCTGGATTCCATTCAGACTGATAAGGACCTCACCTGTAGTATGACCAAACATCCTTCATAGTTCATATGCTGAGATCTTTAAAAATAAATCCATGTATGGTCTATATATAAAATGAATCTAGGAATCAAGACTTCATGGAAAACAGTACTCAGTCTGGAAGCTCAAAGGGGCATTGCAGATTCTGAGAAGTGTGGTACAGTATTTTTGTCCTTAATAGATTTAAAATATGAATTCCCTTTCATTACCTCCCCCAATCCCCAATAGACTGCAGGGCCACACAAGGCTAGCTTGATAAAGATTTAGTAGAAACAGGAAGAATAGTTTCTAATCATGCCGGCTTAGGGACAAACTCCAGTCACCAATATAAAAGCAGAGTGAATCCTTGTTCTATGACAAACAGCACAGGGTCCTAGGAGACCCAGTAAAGAGGTCTGGAAATTCAGGCTGGAGTCTTGGGACAGGAATCTGTTTCTTGGGCTCAAGTAATGGATATGTTCAACCTCAATCTGAGTCCCTGACAGTGGGAAGATGGCTTAATTCCAGTTGTGGTGTAAATGTAGCTTCCCCATTTCCTCTTGCCAAACCCCACTGAGGACTCATTAAACATAAGCAGCAGACTTGGGGGTTGAAGAGAAGCTGGTTCTTTCCTCCCAGCTATGAGTTTTCTCTTAAGAGACAAGCTTTTGAGGTTGAAGACAAATGAGAGAGGAGCTCAGAGTACTAGCATGTGCATGAGAATGCACACACATGTTCATCGTGTGATAGCTCCTATCTAATATAAAACCTTATCTAGAGAGATACACTGTAAAACCAAGTCCAGAGAGTTGCCTTCCAGAGCTATTTAGAAAAGTGAGTCTCAAATGGCAGTGGTTAGGCCCTCTGGAAAATGGCTATGTGGGACAAGTTCATTGCAGCTCAGCTCTTGGTCCAGGAGCCAATTGGTGGCAAATAAAATGGCAAACAAAATCACATTCTCCATGTGGCTATGAGAAATCAAATGTGGCATTTGGTTATTTTCTGCTTTCCTGGAGCAACGTGTGTTGCATAGGTTGCAGGGGCCTTCTAACCACACTTGGTATGGGTTGACCGCCTTTTGGCCTATTTTGATGAAAATGCAGTTGTGAACTAAAATTAAAAGTAAGAAAGAATGCAAAGATGTTTGAGCTTCCATGTGGATGCAGGTCATTAGCTGGATAAAGAATCAGTGCTGTTTTATAGGATCCATGTCGAATCATACTGGTGATTGGATTTGTCATTGCTACAGGGTAAGTTCTGTGAGGGCAAGTATTCTTATCTGCTTTTTCACTGTTGTATCTCTACTGCCAGTATGAGTGCCAGACAGAGAGTAAGCACTGCAAATACAAGTTCGTAATAGAGAACATTAGTGTGCAGAAATACAGAGATATATTCTGTAATGCCCCCAAACTGGTAGGCAAACACCTGCATTGCACCACCAGGGAGTAGGAAGGAGTTCTACAGAATAATGTCATACTTGGCAAAAAAAACAAGGAGCATGCTGCTTGAGTTCCAACCAGACAGTGCAAGAGTAGAAGGTTTGGTGCATGATCTTATAGGAAAGTTAAAATCTAGGATTGAAAGCCAGGATTGATAAATAGGGAAAGCAATAGAAAATTTAGCAAAGAGGGCACATGGGTGGCTCAGTCGGTTAAGCCGCTGCCTTTGGCTTAGGTCATGATCCCAGAGTCCTGGGATCGAGTCCCGCATCAGGCTCCTTGCTTGGCAGGGTGCCTGCTTCTCTCTCCACCTCTGCCTGCCACTCTGCCTGCTTGTGTACTCATGCGCACTCTCTCTCGCTCTCTGACAAATAAATAAATAAATAAAATCTTAAAAAAAATTTAGCAAAGAAATTTCAAGGCCATCAAAGGAGCAAAGGGAAACCTAGATGCACCGCCAGGTGTGGGAGACTTTCATGAGGTTGGTCACTGACAATTTAAAGGATTCTGATAAATGCCAACTCCTTTCTCAACATTTTTTCTTGTATTACCCACCCATGAGTTTTTAAATGTATCACTTGACTTTTGGAGCTCTATAGAGCATTTTTAGTCAAGCATGGCAATGGGAAGATTAAAAAGGGAAAAACACCAAGAGCCAAGAGCAATAAAGAAGAGAATAAGCCCAACAGAACACATGTCCAAGAAAAAGAAACAATTGCTCTGAGAAGTCAATTTGGAAAAATGTCTCTCACTTGATTTTCTTCACCTAGATGGTCACCAATGAGGACGAAAGTTCTAAAGTAGGGTTGATTGAAAATGCACTTCTCCTCTCTGCCCTGCCCCACCCCCATGCCCATGACTCTTATGAAGCATTCCTAAAACTCTGGGAAATGAAAATGTGAAAATTGATGCACCTGTTGTGAGTAAGCCCAAGAGATGGCCAACAGTGACATCTAATGCCAGTTCCCCCAATAAGCAAGTGAAGCTGGCCTTCAGCTTGATTTCATTGACTTTTAAGACTGTTTTCAAAAGTACAACAAGGAATATAACTATTATGTGAGAAAATATAAGTACTCAACAAACTATTAACTATTATGTGAGAAAATATAAGTACTCAACAAAATTCACACTGTGTATGATGAATAAAATAGTAGGATAAAATAGGGATCCAAAATCTAGAAGGATCTCTCTTCCTTCTATATTCTTATTCAACACCAAGAATGAATCATAGCATGTAACAGCAGTAATCTTTAGGTTGTTTTAAAAAACTAATAATAGAAGTAATAATCATCATCATGGTAGTAGTAGTAACGACAATAATAAAAGCCAGTAGGTCTGCACAAATTGCATTCAATTGATATATGTCCATGTTTGTCTCAGAATGGCCCCATTGCAACTCTCTCTGCTTCTTAACTTCATCTTTCCTACCACTCTCCCATTGTCCCTGGAGTCCTACTAATATCCGTCACTAAGACAGTACAATTTCTTGCTAACATTGTATGTTCAGAATGGGGTGGCATGGGGTCTGTTCATCATAGGGGAATCAGGCTCTGGCTGATAGACCAGCTTCTAAAGTTGGCAATTACCATCCTGGACAGAAGGAGAATTCTTAAGGCTCTTAACCCACAATTAAATGATCCAGTGTGGAAATGACTCAGCATCAAGGGCCAGAATTAGTCATATGGCCCTGCAAAACCATCAGGAGCCAGGAAAAGCAGCTGAGCTATATGTCCAGAAGGCAGAGGGCTAAAAATATTTGGAGAACATCAGAATGACTACATTAGCAGTTAACATCAAGTCATATTTGCAAATAATTTACATTTCGGCTCTTGATATTTAGATTTAGGCTATAACTCAGAGTCTCAGATTTTGGGTCTACTCAACAGATGGGTATATGTGTGATGTGTGTATGAGAGAAAGAGGTGCATTGTCAATAAGCAGTGATATTTGAAAGGAATCTTTTCTGAGTGTATATCTCAACAGGGGGCTCAAAATTTTTGGTAAATCATATTGCAAACAGATGTGTTACCATCCAGGCTTTGTTGTTCCATTTGTGCAGCACAGGCAGAGTAGAGTTAGCATAATTCTTAAAGGCCCTTGGATTTTCAGAATTGTCAATGAGCACTGGCTTCAACTTAGTCAGCAACTACTTTAGCCCCTAACAAGAGAGTCAGCCTGTCTTGGAAGCTTTGAAGCCAGGCATTGACTTCTCCTCTCTAGCTATGAGAGACCTAGATGGCATCTTCTTCCAACAGAAGGCACTTTGTCTATAGTGAAACCTGTTGTTTAGTGTGGCTACCGTCATGAATTATCTGAGCTAGATCTTCTGGAGGATTTCCTGCAGCTTCTCCATCAGCAACTGCTGCTTCCCCTTGCACTTCCATGTTATGGAGATGGCTTCTTTCCTTAAATCTCATGAGCCAGCCTCTGCTGGCTTCCAACTTTTCTTCTGCAACTTCCTCACCTCTCTCAGCCTTCCTAGAAATGAAGAGAGTTAAGGCCCCTTAAAGGAATGTTGTGTCTGGTTTGATCTTCAACCAAGACTGCCAAAACTTTCTCCAAATCAGCAATAAGGCTGTTTCACTTGCTTATCATTTTTGTGTTCACTGGAGTAGTGCTCTTTATTTCCTTCAAGAACTCTTCCTTTGCATTCACAACTTGGCTAACTGTTCGGTGCAAGAGGCCTAGGTTTTGGCCTGTCTTGGTTTTGCAACATGCCTTCTTCACAAAGCTTAATTATTTCTAGCTTTTGATTTAAAGTAAGAGATATACAGACTCCTTCTTTCACTTAAACACATAGAGGGCCCTAGTTGACCTAATTTCAATATTGCCAGTCTAAGGGAATAGGGAGGCCTAGGAGAAGGGGAGAGAGGGGGATGGCCCGTTAATGGAGCAGTCAGAACACACCACATTTATTGATTAAGTTTGCTTAATCTTATGTGGATGCAGTTCATGGCAAACAATTACCATAGTAATATCAAAGATCCCTAATCACAGATCACCATAACAAATATAATAATAATGAAAAAGTTTGAAATGCTGTGAAAATTACCAAAATGTGCCACAGACACAAAGTAAGCAAATGCTGTTGCAAAATGGTACCAA
Organism: Lontra canadensis; assembly: GCF_010015895.1. NCBI lineage: Eukaryota > Metazoa > Chordata > Mammalia > Carnivora > Mustelidae > Lontra > Lontra canadensis. The sequence goes on along the minus strand of NW_022631032.1, from coordinate 4,885,867 downwards.
TAGACTTGCTCAATGTACGGTTGCCCCAAATTTTCAATTTCTAAAAGTATAGTATCTGCAAAGCAGTATAAAGCAAAGCATGATAAAACACATTATGCCTGCACATTGAAATAGTGTTATTCATGTAAACTAATTGTTTGTTGTCTGTTTACTCCCACTGCCCTAACTTGCACTAGGCTTTGTCCATGACTATTAGCCCCTATATACATTGGATAAGTGTTAATTTTAATGTCCAATCAGAGTATAGGGATGGGAAGTCTTCTTGATCTTCTTGAAACTTTTTCCAGACTTGGAGAACCAATTTTTGAGGGTACAATGCCCTGATGAGTCTAGAGGGCCATGAGCCCTTCTATATCTTATGGCTTAATTTATTACTTTATATATTAGCCACATCACTTCTATTATAATTCATGTTATAAGGTTGCATGACCTTGTTCTAGAAATCTTGTGGTCACCCCAACATTAAACAGTTTATGTTATCCCTGGGAAGTTAGGACAAGCTCTACTATAAACCACATTCAAATTGTCTGCAAACACAGAATATTGGATACAAGTAAACCTAGGCAAGAAAATATAGTGCTGCTGTGGGATGGAAAAAACCCTAGGTTGGAATCAAGAAGTTTGGTTTGGGTCCTAATGTTACTGTTAAGCATCTGCATGAGCTTTGGAAAACATTTTAGCCAAATCATCTATCTTCTGAAAACCTCAGTTTTGCCATTTGTGAAACTGGAAAATAATAGGAAGTTACCTCTAAATTTCATTCATGCTTAAACATTATGTTTTTCTAAATTGAGGACATTGGCAAGAGCATTACTGAAATAATGGGCCATGAAAACCAAGCTGCAGAGGAAGGAAAATGACAAAGGAAGAGTGTTAATGGATTGGGAGAAAGTAGAGGGCTCCATGTACTAGAGGTTCCAATAGGGTTAAAAAAAATCATAGTAAGAGTAATAAGCAAGTTGAAAGGACAGTTAGTTGTGTTCAGGAAAGAAGATATGAGACTTCTGCTTCTGCCCAAGATAGAGCAGCAAGGGCTAGATACACACTCCCTACCCAAAACAACCAGAAAACGAGACAAAATGTAAGAAACAACAATTTTCAAGACACTGGACATCAGACAACAAAGGACAGAGTGATCACTGAGAGACAGGAAATAAACAGAGTGAGCCCTATGAGTACCCTAGCTTGCTGCCTTGAGTTTCCAGATTTAGAGCAGGGTGTCCCTTGAGTTAAAAGATGGAGCAGGAAGTCCAGTGAGACCAAGGCAGATAGACTTCTATCTGAACAGAAGACTGGCGAGAAGAGAACTGCATGGAAAGAGACCTCTAGAGATCTTCAGAGGGCTCCTCAGTTATTCATCAGAGTAATGATCAGCACATACATATGAGGAAACTTCCCCAGGATGGGGAGAAATAGAGTGAAAAGGTACCTGAAATAGAGTGAAGAGGTACCCAGGCCTGGAATAGTGCCTGTTCCCACCAGCCAGACCAGAACATCTGAAATTTGCAAGGCATCAGGTAGAGCACTGAGAAGGGTCTTATCTTCATACTGGGGAATAGTAAGCCCTCAACAAACTAGGCTCTGGTTCAGCCTAACAAGTCTCAAAGGGATCAGTCTATCAAAGTAACTTACCAGCATGTCAGGACAAAACTTACAAACAATTAGGGATATAAAATAGTAGGAACACAAAAATATTGAGCATCCAATGCTCAGTAATCATGAGATTGCATCCAATGCTGGATCCATTTCTGTGGATCCAGAAATCCACAATGTCTGGCATCCAATCCAAAATTATCAGGCATGCGAAGAAATAGGAAAATAGGACCCATAGTGGGGGGAAGGGAGAGTATTCAAAACTTAGCCAGAATTGACACAAATGTTAGAATTAGCAGAGGTAGACATAAAAACAGTTATTATTTAAAGTACTTCATACATTCAGATTAAATAGAGACATGGAAGACATAAAGAAAAATCCATATTTGAACTTCTAGGTGAAAACTGCAGTGGCTGAGGTGAGAAATAGCCAAATGGGATTAACAGTAGATTAAACTCTGCAGGAGAGAACCTAAGTGTACTTGAAAGCATAATAATAGAAACTATCCAAAATAGGACACATGGAAAAAAAATAGTTTTTTAACAAGAAAGGCAAAATATCTGGGGTGCTTGGGTGGCTCAGTCAGTTAAGTGCCTGCATTTGGCTCAGGTCATGATCTTAGGGTCCTGGGATTGAGCCCTATATTTGGCTCCCTGCTCAGCAGGGAGCCTGCTTCTCCTCTTCTCCCCAGCTCATGCTCTCTGTCACTATCTCTGTCTCTCTCTCAAATAAATAAATAAAATCTTTTTTAAAAAGTGTCAGTTACCTGTGGGATAACTAAGTGGCCTAATACTCATGTAATTGGAATTCCCCATGGGAATTTCAAAATTTCAAAAAAAAAATTTCAAATAATAATGGCTGAACATTTTTCAAATTTGATAAAATAGATCCAGGAATCCCTATAAACCTTAGGCACAAGAACTATGAAGACAACTGTACCAAGACCTATCATACTCAAATTGCTCAAAAACAGTGATAAAAGAGAAAATCCTGAAAGTATCCAGAGAAAAACAGACACGCTGTATACAAAGACACAAGTATATGGATGGGGGGCATATTTCTCATCGAAAACAAGGCAAGCAAAAAGACAGTGGAGCCCCTGAATGGAGTACTGAAAGTAGAAAGAAAGATATCAGTCTAGAATTCTATACCCTGTGAAAATATCTCTGGAAAATGAAGATTTTTCTTTCTGACATATAAAAGCTGGAGGAAAAATTCTTTGCCCGCAGATCCACACTATAGGAAATGTTAAAGGGAGATCCTTACAGAGAAGGAAATGATACCAAAAGGGACATATGGACCTACACAAAGAAATGAAGAGCACTAGAAATGGCAAATTCCAGGGCGAAGAAACAAGATTTATACACAAAGTGCAGTATAAAAGAGACAAAGTGGTAAGAGAAGAATCCTATATATAAAATAGAAGCAAGTGACTATAATACAAGAATTCACACAGACAAAGAGGGAATTACTGATTTGGAAAACAGAAGTGAAGAAATCTCTTAGAGCACAGCCAGATAAAAGAGATGGATGAAAATAATTTCACTAAGAATTCTGGGGTAAAGTGAGGAGGATGACAAGAAGACATTTTTCAAACAGAAAATGACCAAGAATTTTCCAAAACTGAGGAAATATAGAAACACTGTAGTGAAACTAGAGAAAATTAAGAATAGTAACAGATCTTAACAACAGAAGAAAGAACCACTTACCCAAAAGGAACAACAATCAGTCCGATATCGGGCTTCTCATCCACTACAACAGAGATACCATAAGAGCATCAGTGTTCCAATAGAAGATCCTTATAACCTAGAATTCTATGCCCAGCAAAATTATAGCTTAAGAAGGTGAAGGTGAGGTAAGGATATTTATTTTCAGATGTACAAGTACTCGGAGATTTTACTATTCATAAGTTCTTGATTTTTTGCAAAAAGAAAAGTGAACCCAGAAGGGAGGGGTTAAATGCAAAAAAAAAAAAAAAACATTGTAAGTTAAAGAGACAGTAAAACAGTGTGGTAAATATAATTTAATGTTCTGTGCAAATAGTAAGAATAAAAAGAGTACTAACTTCTTGAAACAAAATGGAGTGATCTGAGGAGGGTTAAACAAGCTCAGATCCTTGTCTGACCTCAGAGCAGGATAAAAGTAGGAATTAACTTAGAGTTTGTTGGAAAAATACACTTTTGTGAGGATAATGTAAGGATTGCTGCCAAAAGAATAGAAATAGACTATATACTTTCAATAATGGTTGAGGAAAGTTAAGGAGAATACAGTGACCTTTATCAATCTGAGAGAAAAGAAAAGAAAAGATGGAAAGAGAATTCATGATGAATAGAAAATACAAACCAAAAAAAGTCAGAAAGAGGCATATTGTTAAAACAATAAATGCAAATGGATTTAATATATTGATTAAAATACAAATACCTTCCAATTTGATCTTTAAAACAAAATCCAGGTACACACTAAAGAGATTCAAATCTAAAACAGTGATACAGAAAATAAAGTGATGGAAAAAGGTACACCAGGCAAAAATTCACCAATAGAAATCTGGTATAAAAATTTTAATGTCAGATAAAATGCAATGATTTTAAGCTTTCTTGTCCCTTAAATTTTTATTATGCATGGTATGTTTATTATTCCAGCAAAGCTAATACAGAAATTGCTACCTGGAACTAGAATGCCTCCATACCAAAATTTTTTTAAAAGTAAAAGAAGAACAACAAAAAACAAAATATGTGCTATTGGCTTTGGAAGTGTGGTGAGGATGGAGTGATTACTGGAGACCAGAGAAATGGACATCTATTTTGTGCAGTGTTGAAACATTTGGAAAACTGTCATTTTCTCTAATTTGGAAGATAGTTGATATATATAATGAATTTGAAAATTTAGGTGAAGAGTCTGGGGAGTTATTTTTAAAGGAAATAGTTGAATATTTGAACAAAAGCAATAATAATGAAATGTGTGGCTTGTAATATATGTAAAGTAAACTGTACATCAATAATAGCATAAACATTGGGAAGAGAAAAATGGAAGTGTAGTATTATAAGATTCTGATGCTATCACGAAGTAGTATAATATCACTTGAAGGTAACTGTGATAAGTTAAAAATATATTCTATAAATCCTAACACAATCCTGAAATAACAGAACAAAGAGTTACAACCAATAAGGTGTCTTAGTCTGCTTGGGCTACCACAACAAAATTCCACAATCTGGGTGGCTTAAACAACACATTTATTTTCTCACCATTCTAGAGGCTAGAAGTCCGTGATCAAGTTGTTAGCAACTTTGATTTCTGATAAGGGCTCTCTTCCTGGCTAGGTGCCACCTTCCTCCCGTGTCTTTACATGGTCATTTCTTCTGTGTTTATGTGGAGAGGGCTCTTGTGTCCTTTGCACTCCTTATGAGGACACATTCTACTTGATTAGGGACCCACCATTAGGACCTCATCTAACCCTAGTTACCTCCGTAAAGGTCTTATCTCCAAACACAGTCATATTGGGGTTTGGGGCTTCAACATATGAATATGGGAGGGATAGAATTCAGCCCATAACATGAGCCAACAAAGGATATAAAATGAAATCATAAGATATTCTCAGGTAATCCAAAGAAAGCAGAAAAGAAAGGAAAAGGGAGGAAAACAGAAGAGAAAAATAGAAAACAAATAACAAGAAAATAGACTCGAGCCTTATCATATTCATAATCATAGTAAATATAAATTGCTTCAACATCCCAACTAAAAGACAGAACTTACCATAGTATATTAAAAAAAAAAAAGGCCAAACTATATGCTGCCAACAAGAAATGCACTTTAAATATGAGTATACAAATAGGACTTTTAAAAAAGTATAACATCCTAACATTATTCCGAAAGAAATCTTGAATGGCCACGTTAATATCAACCAAAGTATATTTCAGAGCAAAAAATATTAAGGATAAAGATGGATATTTCACAGTGATTGTCCAGAAGACCTAAAAACCCTAAACTCTAACTCATGTAATAACAGAACCTCAAAATACATGAAGGAAAAGCTGATAGAACTGCAAGGAAAGATAGACAAATCAGCAATTACAGTTGGGGATTTTATTTCTTTTACTTATTTGAGAGAGAGAGAGCGTGAGTTGGGGGAAGGTTTGAGGGAGAGGGGGAAGCAGACTCCCCGCTGAGTAGGAAGCTTGATCCCAGGACCCTGAGATCGTCATCTGAGCGAAAGGCAGATGCTTAACCTATTGAGCCACCCAGGCACCCCACAGCCAGGGATTTTAATATCCCTCTTTCAATAATTGATAAGATAAATAGAAAATCAGTAAGTATGTAGAAGACTTGAACACAGTCTACCATCTTGACCTCATTAACATTTATAGAACATGAGGCACCTGGTTGGCTCAGTCACTGGGTGTCTGCCTTCAGCTCAGGTCATGGTCCCAGGGTCCTGGGATGGAGCCTCCATTAGGCTCCCTGCTCAGCAGGAGGCCTGCTTCTCCCTCTCCCAACCCCCCTTGCTTATGTTCCCTCTCTCGCTGTCTCTCTCTCTCTGTCAAATAAATAAATAAAATCTTTAAAAGAAAATTTATAGAACACTCTACCCAACAATAGCAGAATACACATCCTTTTCAAATGCTCATAAAATATTTACCAAAAGGAACTGTTTTGTGGGCCATAAAATAAGTCTCAATACATTTAAAAGGATTCACCTCATACAAACTGTTTTCTGCCACAAAAGAATTAGAAATAAGTAGCAGAAAGATCTCTGGAAATTTCCCAAGTATTTGGGAACTAAATAATACACTTCTAAATAACACGTGGGTCAGAGTAGAAACCAAAAGGGAAATGAGCTGAATTTAATGAAAATAAAAATACAACCTATCGAAATGTGTAGAACGCTGCTAAAGACAGGAAGATGTCTAAGTGGTGTGGTGAAAGTCAGAGCGGTCAAAAGTGGTGATGGTGAGATTCCCGGTGTGACCATGGGAGGGGGCTGCTGGAAGTGGAGTGAAAGAGGAGCTCAGTGGAGACCAGGAGGTCAAAGAACCAAGAGGACCCCAGGTGCTGGAGGGGCGGCCCAAAGAGAGATGAAGTCACTCAAAATGATGGCAGAACTTGGGGTGGAGAAGGAAACTATCAGCCTGGTATCAAATTCACCAATAACAGTAGGGTTTCTGGTCCCAGCTCTTTGTCTTTGCAAATCACTCTATCTCCTGAGTCTCTGTTACTTATGTGTAAACAAGCGAGATATGAACTCCCCCTCCCTGTTTTGTTTTGTATTTTAAATATTTTTTTTAATTTGAGAGAGAGAGAGAGACTGCTTCTCCCTCTGCTTGCCACTCCCCTTGCTTGGGCTCACTCACTCTCTCTCTCTCTCTCTCTGACAAATAAATCTTAAAAAGAAAGAAAGCTATCTTAACAACAAAAAAAAAGAGAAAAGGAAAGAAAGAAAATGAAATGTAGCTTCTCCTGATGGAAGGGTTTGATCTAATATAGCAGTTTCCCTAGGAGGAGACAGGGAAAGAAGTCATTGTTCCTTGCCATGTGTCTTCTGAGGACCTGCAGTGATTAGGAAGTCCACACGACACATTCCCCTTCTACTCCCTGCATCTGAAATTTGCAGATTTGTTCAATCATTTATATATATTTAACTCTCTTTCCATGTTGTATCAAAACTGTTGGCCATGTGCCAAGCACAATAAAAAATATATATATAAGTTAAAAGAACTGCCACCTGCCCTTGGAGTGAGGGATGGAGGTGTTTGAGGTTGGATGACAGCACCAGGCGGTTGAAGTAGTCCCAGTAGGGAATTAACTCATAGATCCAGAATGGCAGAATCTTAGATCCAGAAGAATCCTTCATAATTTTCATTTTGTAGATTAAGAATCTAAAGCTCATAACAGTAAAAAAAAAAAAACAAAAAACAAACAAACAAAACTAGCCTTGAGTTCATATAACCAGTAGAAGCAGGATTAGTTTTAGGTCTCCTGACCTGCAGTTCCTGCAAGCATAAAGAAATACAGGAAATACATAAGGAATAATGCTAATTTAATAAAGCCATGCATTTAGAAGGACACATCTCACTTATGTGGGTGCCGAGGACATTGATGATGTAGTGAGGGGGTGGTTAAATTGCATCTTGGAAACAGTTTTTAGTTAGCTCTGAACAACTTCGTATGAGAGAATGGATGATGAGGGAGAAAGAAAGCTGATGTGAGGAATAGATTCTCTGTGTGTGGTAAAACTTTCGAGAAAGGATGCGCAAACAAACAAGATGTGTTTGGGTCAAGATTCTCTTAGATGGAAAAGCCATGTAAATTACAAAAGAAAAGACATATTCCTCCATCAAATGGCAAAAAATTTAAGGAAATGATTATGGTTGAAAACCAGATGAATGTCTGGAAACCTAATTCCCAATTGTTCAGGAAGACTCCCTGGAGGAGATTAACCTTCGAGGTTAGCATGGGAAAGGGTTGGTTGGCAGAGCAAATGAGTAGAGAGTATTTTTCATGCATCCAGCATGGCCTGAACAAAGGTTCAGAAGCAGGAACAGAAGAGTTTAAGCCAATAAAGGACAAAAAGGCTCTCATGGTTGGAACTCAGAAGACTGGACGCTAGGACAGGTCAGACAAATGCAGGCAGGGAAAGGTGTAGGGAGTTAATACTTAGCATGCAGAGGAGCCTCTGATGAGGCCTGACATCAGCAGAGGGCTGCATTCACATGGGCAGGCAGGGATTACAGGCGGCAGGACTAAAGTTCATCATGGGAGAATAAACAAAGCAACCAAAGAAAAGACTGGTGGAGATACCAGATTGCCATGCTGGGGTTAAAGCGAAGTTCGTTGATATCCATCACTACACTGGGAAGGTATGTGCTGTGGTGAGTGCTGTGAAGTGTGTAAATGTGGCGATTCACAGGCCTGTACCCCTAGGGCTAATAATACATTATATGTTAATAATAAATAAATAAATAAATAAATAAATAAATAAATAAATAAATAAATAAATATTCTAGACTAGTCCTCTCGAGGCTAACTATTGTATCACCCACACTTGTCCCGCAATTTTTGTAGCTCCTACCAGGAAACTAAGTAGGTCTTTTTTTTTTTTTTTAAAGATTTTATTTATTTATTTGACAGACAGAGATGACAAGTAGGCAGAGCAACAGGCAGAGAGAGAGGGGGAAGCAGGCTCCCTGCTGTGCAGAGAGCCCGATGTGGGGCTCGATCCCAGGACCCTGGGATCATGACCTGAGCCGAAGGCAGAGGCTCAACCCACTGAGCCACCCAGGCGCCCCCTAAGTAGGTCTTTTAACAGTAGGAAAGCATCAGAAAGAGTCTTCCTAGTAAATAAAACAAAACAAAACAGTACATGATTGTACAGTCAGTTAGGAAGGTAGGGGGATATTTCATGTAAAGATGTTTTGAAAACTATCAACTTGGAAATACTCTTATAAATATTAAGCTTGTGAACATTAAAATACAGAAAATGAAGCACATTTGAGAAGAATGTATATGATATACAGATATTCTCACAAGACCTCAGTCATCATCGACCACTCTACGTTGTCCCATATTTACTTCTTAGGCTGATTTACAGCTTGTTTCTCTTCTCTGTTAGATGAGACATTTTGGGCTCTGCTTGTACCAGCAGTCCTTGAGTTTTCTAAGAAGGCCGCAGCCTGACCCCTGAATACTTGGCCCTTCCATCTGTTCCAGTCTGTTCTGGTCACTTGGGTTTCAGAGCATCTGTGTTACAGGCATTGTTGTCATCTGAGCTCTCCTAACTGGTTCTGGGGCATCCTCTCACTCCCTGTCTTCTTTTGTCAAAGATATGTGGTCCTCAGATCCAAGCTGCTTTTGAATTTCCTTTCCTTTCTGATCAGAATAAAAAATCATGAAGATTAAAAAAACATTTCCAAAACTCCCCTTTCTACCTTCAAAAAATCCTCTCACCTGTATCAGTTAGGATTAGAAGGCTTAGCTACATACAGAATCTCCAAATGACACTGGCTTAAATAAGGAGAAATTTGTTTTTGGTATTTTTTTTTCCTCTCACATAGCAAACACCTGAGGATAAGTAATCTAGGACTGGTGGAAAAGACCCATAGCATCATCCATACTCGGGCTCCTTCTAGCTCCTTCCTCCACTATGTGCTCTAACTCCTACTCCAAGATGGCAGGTGTTGCAGGGAATGGACTGCGCAACAGGGAAGAAGAGCCGTCTCCCCCACACACCCCCGCACTAAGGAGACTAGATGTAGGCAGCACTCGGGCTTTTTTTTTTTTTTTTAAGATTTATCTATTTATTTGTCAGAGAGAGAGAGAGCACAGGCAGACAGAATGGCAGCAGAGGCGGAGAGAGAAGCAGGCTCCCTGCTGAGCAAGGAGCCTGATGCAGGACTCGATACCAGGACGCAGGGATCATGACCTGAGCTGAAGGCAGCTGCTTAACCAACTGAGCCACCCAGGCGTCCCGGCACTTGGGCTTTCATCCCACTGGCCAACTTCTGATAACATGGCTACTTCAGCTGCAAGGAGACCTGGGGAAAATACTCTTTTAGTAGGTGGCAATGTATAGTCTCTCAAAAAAAAAAAAAAAAAAAAGAATCTTCATTACTAAGAAGTCAGGGCTGAATGGACTTGGGAGGCACCTAGAATTCTTGGCCATTCTGTCTCATATTATCAGAAAAACAGTTAGTGGCAATCCATCGTGTATCTCTCTCATTCCGTCCTCCACATCTTGTGCTTACCTTGTAGAAGAGTATTAGAGTATAGCAAAAGTCTCTTTGAGACTCATAACTCCTCTTTTCATATATCGTAAAGGAGCATTGGGTTTTTCCCTCTTGAACTATAAAATATATTTTAAACGGATTAATTTTTAAAGGATTATGAGGGATTTCCTCAAAATTAATGTTGGCCCAATGAAAAGTCCAAAATCACAACCCAATAAAAAGTATTTAAAATACCTACTCCGGGGGCGCCCCGGTGGCTCAGTGGGTTGCACCTCTGCCTTCGGCTTGGGTCGTCATCTCAGGGTCATGGGATCGAGCCCCACATCGGGCTCTCTGCTCAGCGGGGAGGCTCCTTTCCCCTCTCTCTCTCTGCCTGCCTCTCTGCCTACTTGTAATCTCTGTCAAATAAATAAATAATCTTTTAAAAAATAAAATAAAATAAAATACCTACTCCACCTATTTCCCAAAAGTACTTGAGAATTTAACTAAAACTCTAAGAAAGATGGAGAATTTCAAAAATAAACATAAGAGAGTCCATATGGAGGAAACGGGGGATGTAGAAGTTTCAAAAATGTGAGGAATCAGAGTATAGCACTTTCCATCTATTTCGGCAAATTTAAATCAACAATAATTGAAAATTGTCTCTATATAAGAAAAATTTACTAACCCCGCAGGCTATGCTGTTAAATCACTTTCAATCCTATGGAAGATGCAGGAATATAGACAAATATCCAAGGCAAGAACATGCTATAAGGTTGTACAAATGGCATTCCACTAGAAAGGTAGGGAGGGAGTTATTTGGAACTTCTTGTGGACGGGTTCAGGAATGGGGCTGCATCTGAGCTGGGCATGAATGTGGAGAAGGATTTCCAGAAGGTGAGAGAAGTGTGGCTTGGCAGAGGGAGATAGAACCTATTCTGGACAGAAAATGCCATACATATGAGTCAGGGAGTTAGGAAAATGTTGGGTATATTTGGGAATCAGCAAGTGTCGCTGTGACTTGGAGCAGACGGTCAGTCTGGTAGCAGATGAGTTGGAAAGATTGAGGAATTAGATCTCCGAGACCCTAAATTAGATCCTCGGGGACTTGAACCTGGCTCCCTAGGCAATGGAGGAATAGGTAAAGAATGAAGTGGAGCGCCTTCACATTTTATGACCTCTCTTTACTCAGAAAGTCATGAGCAAGACTCCTTCCTGTTGATGAGTAGTTTGTTTGCTTATATACAATGTAAAGGGTTTAGAAGAAAATCCTATGATGAGGACTCAGAAAAGCAAGGGGTTGTGAGCAGTCTGAGTCCCCACCGTCGTGCTGGAAGTGAATTCATCTTTGGGTTTGCTGACAGCAAGAACGAAAAGGCAAACACGTTAGGTTAAATAACATTGTGGTTTTTGACAGGAACAAATATAGCATGGTGTGTTTTTCTTAAATTGACATTGCAAGATGTGCCTTCTCTCACTTGCCTTCCTTCAGACAGTGGGATGATTTTGAGTGACCTTGCCACGGGAACTGGGGAATGGCATGGAACAGCATGAGATAGGGACAGAGAGAAGAGCGGTCTTTATTACTTTTAGTTAAGTAGTCAAGAAGTGGTCACTGGGTAGTAGCTTGTGGTCAAGGAGGAAAGTACGTGTGTACGCTATGGATAAGCTGGCTGACATTTAGAATAAGTTATTAAAGCAATGCTGGCTCTTCGGGAACACAGTGACACTAAAAGAAGAGAACAGAATTTTCCATGAAAAAACTTACAGCAAGAGACATTTTTAAATGCAAACTAAGATACTGTGTCTGGAGCAGGAAGGAGACAGACTTTTCCCTCATTTCTTCCGGAAGGGTATTATAATATCAGAATGGCAATAACAATAAGGACATTTAAGCAGAATGTCTTTCCAAATGGGCACCTGTAGCAGAGCACATGGTGGGGCCCCCAGAGGCCCCAGCGTTCAGTGGCTGCAGCTGCTTACCACCCACCCGTGGGCTCAGTCCTTGGCACTGGCCACCATGGGAGTCAGTGAAGGATGGCTGTGAATCAGAAAACGAAGGCAGAACTCAAGGATGCCTTTTTATGTATCTTTTTCACATACTCAGTGCTCTCTTAATAAGTGAGTAAATAGGCCCAGAAAGATCTGCCGTCTTTCTCAGGATCACCACCCACGTAGGGCAAGAACCAATGGCCACCCAGACTCTTGACTCTTGGCCTAGGGCTCTACCTGCATCTCTGCCGTGCTGTCTCATGGTGTCCTGGGGGCTAGTGGGGTCTACCATGTGAGTGCCACACTATGCCAGTCCCAGTGGCTGAGCATGTCACTCTCAGAGAAGGGGGGCAATGCGGAGGGGCCTGTAGCCTGTAGATGAAGGGGTGCTGAGGGGAGCAGTCAGATGGGGATTTCAGGGTATCCTAAAATGGCTTTAGAGCCATTCACCACCATGTTTCAGGGATATTAAAATCAGAACAAACCACCCTCCTGCAATTAGGCTCTCTGGGACTGCTGGGGACTGGAGATTTTCTTTCTAAAGTGCGCTGATCCTCTGTGGGGAAGAGGCCGCAGTCAAAGTTACAAATCCTTTCCCAGTAGAGGGGTAAGAGGTTGGAAGCTTTAAAACCCTGAATGCTGTTCCATTAGAAATGATGAGCATGACAGTAGTTTCATGAATGACCTGTGCACCAGCTCCTCATGAGTCATTGAGGCCCTGGGACCAGCGGCGCCCCACACGCCTCCAGCAGGCGGGCGCTGCAGGGTTAGGGCAAAGCAAAATTGGAGGGGAATATAAATAATTTGCCTAGAGGTTTGGTGGGATGCTGAGTAAAGAGCAGGGTGTGGCCATCAGTGGGTTTTTAAAAAATTGATTAGTTTTTTTTATTATGTTATGTTAGTGACCATACAGTACATCACTAGTTTCTGATGTAGTGTTCCATGATTCATTGTTTGCTTATAACACCCAGTGCTCCATGCAATCCGTGCCCTCCTTAATGCCCATCACCAAGCTAACCCATCCCCCCACCCCCCTCCCTTCTAAAACATTCAGTTTGTTTCCTGGAGTCCATAGTCTCTTATGGTTCATCTCCCCCACCGGTTTCCCCCAACTCACTTCTCCTCTCCTTCTCCCCATGTCCTCCGTGTTATTCCTTATGTTCCACAAGTAAGTGAAATCATATGATAATTGATTTTCTCTGGTTGACTTATTTCACTCAGCATAATTTCCAGTCCTGTCCATGTTGATACAAAAGTTGGGTGTTCATCCTTTCTGATGGCTGTGTAATACTCCATTGTACATATGGCCCATGTCTTCTTTATCCATTTGTCTGTTGAAGGGTATCTTGGCCACCAGTGTGTTTATAAGAAAACCTGAAACAAAGAAGCCAGAGGAGGCTTAGGTTTTCCAGATTTCTTTTAGAAAAAAGCAAAGAGACAAAAAGGGGGTGGCAAGAGGTCAAAATTGTATATATTTCTACACTTCTGACCTGGAATTATCTTATATGTAAAGAGATAAGAGGCTGCCTGGCTGGCTCAGTCAGGGGAGCATGGGATTCTTGACCTCTGGGTCAGGAGTTCAAACCCCATATTGGGTGTGGAGTCTCCTTTTAAAAAAATGAGATAAGAAATGTCCCTTTTATTTTTAGTCACCCATTCAGGCCCTTCTAGAAGAAAAACAGGCCTAGGGAAGCCATGCGTCCAGGTATAGACATAAAGTCATTCTGACTGTGGAGAGTGTGCCCTGTGGCCAGACCATGCGCTCCGGGTTTTTTTGTGTGGAGTTTTCTAGGCATACTGTGGTAATGTGGTCCTCATCCGGGTACAGTGAGTGACTACGTAAGCTGCCAGCTCTGCAAAGCAGTTGAGAATCTTTGAATCACACACAGTTTCGGAGCAGGAATGGGCCTTGGCAAACCTCTAGTCCATGCTTTTTGTTTCAGAGGTGGAGGCAGTTGCAATTGCTTATCTGAGCCAAAGAGCTACTGAGTGACAGAGCTGGGAGCCGCATCCAGGACCCTGTGTTGTCAGCCAGGAACTCTACACTGTGTCTGTCTGTGCTGGTGCTGCAAAGTGCCATTTTTTGGCAGGTCAGGGCTACTCAGAGGGCACCATCGACCAAAATGCAGTCTTTTCTGAGGTACTAGTTTATGCCCATCACGAGTGGCCTTTAGAAGCTCACAAGCCTGTTCTCTAACCATATGCCACTCAAACCCCACATAGGTCATAGCTGGTCTTTGTATTTCTATGAGCGGATTATACCTCTTTGCAAGGTGTGGAGCAATCTCTTAAAAACTGGAAAGCGGTTGGTTCGTTCGTAGCCACAGCTCATTCGGGGAGGGAGGAGGGCACCCGTCCTGTGTATCCCAGTGCCACGAAACACCGCTTTTGGTGTCGCCGGTGTTTTATGTTGTTCGGTGGTCAGAATCCACGAAGGTCTTTGGGTGTGTGTTTTGCTTTAAAAAAATGAAAACAAAACCCCTTGTGCCTCTGGGAATTTTATAATCACACAGTTTTGTTTTTACATATTGTGCCAGCCACACCAACGCTAGTGAAATTCTCTTAGTTGCAAGGGGAGAACACTGTGCAGATAGCTCAGGGAGGAGAACTGATGAGGTAGGATCGCACAGCAAGCAAATCCTAGCGGCCACAGTCCGTCTGGACCCCGCGGAGCCAGGGCCTGCGGGATGGTCCTGGATCCGGGCGGTGGGAGGGACCTCGCTTCTGGCTCCAGTTCAAGCCCCTCTCTCCAGGTTCCACACCAGATATGCCTTTTCCTCACTTTATTGCCACCACTTGGTCTAAGCTGCTGTTCCCACAAAATCTTGACTTGCCTGTGGCCATTAGCGCCCGTCTCATCTTTCTTCCCTCAAAAACCTTTACTGCCCTAGGTTAAGTGTATTGTTCTCTTAGTACTTCTGAGTAAACCTTCTTGCAAGATGGAATCTAATTGTCCACACTCATCTCTTCACCCCAGGCTGTGTCCCTTGCCCCTGGCAGCATTCAGGGTGGCCACCCAAGGGCAGACCCCCATCTGGGGCGGCCACCTGCGGGCGTGGGGCAGAATGGAATCAGGCCATAGGAAATGGAGCTCTGGCAGCAGCCTGAAGGAGCAGTTTCTTCCAGAAAGAGCCACGGCCCTGTCCTCAGCCTGCCCAGTGTAGCCCTCAGACCAGTCGTCAGGGAGGCCGCTGAGAGTAACGGAACGTAGCAAGAGGGTTTGTGGTTCAGTTCTCAGCTCTGGAGCTTAAGAACTGTGTGGCTTTGAGCAAGTTCCCGAAACTCTCTGAGCTTCGACCTCCCATTTGTAGCTCTTAGTGAACTGCTACTCATGGAAACACACTGTCAGCTAGGAAGATCACACCTATGGAAAGCTTATCATCTCCTCAAGGCCCCTTCTAAGCCTGAAATCTTCTGTGCGTGGGACTCTCGTGTCTCCCCTTCTAAATTGAGTATCACCTCTCAGAACCCGGCTTTCATCTGTGGGTTCAGATGATGACCACTTTGCTGCCTGAATCTGCAGAAATATCCCCAGAGAGACCGAGACTGGTACATTTTACACACAGCTGGCCCAAACTACACTGTTCCTCGAGTGTTTTTGTTTTGTTCGGGGAACACAGGGTGTGGGAGCTGGCGCCACTTCGAGCATTCTGACCCAAACCCACTTTACCCACAACTGAGAAACTAAGGCTGAGCAAGGTTAACTGACTTCCTGAAGATCAGTCAGAGCCAGGACAGAACTCACTCAATTATCTATTACTGCCAAACAAATTACCTCAAAGCTTAGCAACTTCACACAACAAACACTTGTTTTCCAGTAGTTTCCATGGGTCAGGAATCCAAGAATGGCCTAGCTTGGTGGCCCTGGTTCCAAGTGTCTCAGGAGGTTGCAGTCAGGGTACTAGCCACACCTGTAGTCTCTGAAGGTCCAACAGGGGGTGGGGGCTGGGGTGGCAGACCTGCTTCCAAGACAGCTCTCCCACCTGGCTGCTGAAGTGTCCTCACAACATGGCAGCTGGCCTCCCCATAGCCCGTCATCCCACAGAGAGCAAGGAGGAAGTGGAATGCTTCTTACATCCCAGCTGCAGAAGGCACACATCAGCCTCCCTTCCAGCATATTCCACTCATTAGAACCAAGCCACTAAATCCCGCCCACGGTCAAATGGAGGAAGCCGAAGGGTGGCATACCAGAGGATCTGTGGACATATTTTTGAAACCCCACACTTTGAATAAATTATTTTCTCTGCAAATGCGTTGCCATGAGAGATCATGTTTTTCCCCCAGTTATTCGATGAGAGGTTGGTCTTATTCAGAAGTCATTAGTGGGAGGGAAATTAATTTATGAGGATATTTTCTCAGGAGACTATTAAGAAAACCCCAAGTGCAAACAGGAAAGTAAAACAAGGAAGGAAATCTGTGGGGAAAAGAGCACCAAGGGGAAAAGACGGAAGCAGGGCGCATTAGATTCTGTCTTCCGTGGGCACAGTTCTCTCCCAATTCTGGACACACCATGTGAACGGAGAGAAGCGTATGGAGTTTGAAGATGCAGAGCCTCTGGGGGCTCCAGTTCCAATCGCAGAGCCCCACCCATATGTGTAAACACGAAGAAGCTGATGCTGATACTGTAGAGGAGGGACCAGGGAGTATGTAGGGAAGGAGACTTCCGGGGTGGTAGGGTTTGGAAATCCTTGCAGAACCATTAGATTCCGCCTTCCCTACCACCACCCACACACCCGACCCCCTGTACCCTGTCCTTGCTGTGTTCTTCTTTTTCACGCTTACCACTATCTTTCCAAGGTTCTGCTTGCTTTGCCTGTTTCTCCTGTTTACCGCCTGCCTCCCCTACAAGAACACGGGCTCCAGGAGGGTAGAAGAGTTTTTCTGGCTACTGCTGAACCCCAGGACCTAATGAAGTACTTGGCACATTGTACTCAACAACTCTTTTTTGAATAAATAACTCAAGTAACTAATCAGCGCATAAGGAAATTGAGCTGGCCCATAAAGGAGCAGGGAAATATAGCAGGTGGGACCTGGAGGGAGGCTGTTGCAGGCAGACGGGTCAGCTGACCCAAGGTGCTTGGATGTTCAGGGCCATCTGTGGCTACGACTGTGGGCTGTAGGTTGCTGTGGCAGAAGGAAGGACTGACAAGCAGGTGTGGCAGAGGATGCTTGTACCAAGGTTAAGATTTTATTGTGTACAAAAGGGATCCACTAAAGTTTGAAGGCCAGAGGAGATGTCCATGCTGTTTCCTTCTGGTCCGGCTTTATTTAAGAACACACTAGGAAGGGCCCTACAGTTCCTATACTACTGATTTGTTGTACATTGGCTAAAACTGCTGACTCTTTTACCCTAGCAAACTGCATTTCATTCATTTTCTCTTTCTGACATAGGAAGGGCAAAACTCCCTAACAGTTGGGGGTCTTACATGCTCTCCCTCCTTCACCAGTGAGCCTGAGGTCAATATTCGGCCTTTGGAGATTTGGTGGCATTTGCGGCACTCGTGGCTTTATGCCTTGGGAATGAATCATGAATTTCCATTTCCCTGATGTAGAGGGTGTCTTTATTTTCTCAAACTTAACTTGCTGAGATAAAAAAAAAATCCACATTACAGCTTCTAGCAACACCTGTGTTGAGGTGTGAGCACCCCACATAGAGACACAGGGCTGTTTCTGGAAGTCCAGCGGGTGAGGGACCGCTGCTTCCTGCCCTTTGCTGAAAGAGAAGCAGCCCTGGGACTGAATTCCCAGTGCCTTCTGCCCAGAGGCAGGTTATCTGGGGATTGCATTCTATCCTGGCTGTGAATCCACAGGTGAAGGTGCTCAATACATGTTTGGTGAATGAATGAGTGAATAATGAATGAGTGAGTGAGTGAGTGAGTGAGTAACTTGAGGTCAGCCTTAAAGGGGAAGAATTTCTACCTTTATGTCTGCCTAAGATAACCTAGGCAGTCTCTCACCTTCAGAAACCAAGCTGGTTTGAAGTTGACCAGATCTTCCGGAAGGGGTGGTGTGAACCCTGAAAGATGAGTGCTGCTTTGTGTCCGGGCTGAGAGCTGAGCTTTTCTCGTTCAGAACTCCATGTGTTACCCGGAGCTGCAGACCTAGGAAAGTGGGGAGGAGGGTAAATGGATGTTCAGGGTGGGCTCCCCTATTGTGGTGCTGAGAGGGGGCTGTGATTTCCTACTTGTATACCAAAGTTTTCAGCTCAAGCATGAGACTTCCCCTCCCCCCCCCTTTTTTTTTGGTCTGAAATACACCAAATATATCCCAAGGTTGGCACTACTAACCATCTCTATAATTAAGAGCTCATTCTTGTCCTTTTTTGCTAAAATGTAGGGCCTAAGAGCCTTTCCATGCGTGCAGTCCCCAAGTTTTCTGTAACTTGCTCAAGTGCCACCCAAATTTCTGTCTTTCTCTAAAGACATCTGCTGTCCACCTACGTGCTGCCACCAGTAGCTTCTAGCCAGGATGGTGTGTGTTCCAGGGGCCATCAGCTTTCTTTACCAAGTCCTCTCTCCACTCCCTTTTAATTCCATCTCGTCACGTGGGCCCTTTCTAGATGCTAGACTCCTAATCACATGCAGAGGGCACAAAGAAAGAATTATGACATTTTAAAGACACCTATATAGGTGTTTCCTCTCTTTTGCTGGAACTGTATGGATGGCTGCTCATGACCCACATTTGACATAGTTGATTTATATTTAAAGGAGAATAAAATTCCCATCTCTCCCTAGTCCATGGAGGGTCTGTGAGCTTGACTTTGCATTCTGCCATAGCTGTTAAATCTTATTCTAGCCCAGAGATTCCAGTTGGACCTAAGTTTAATACTCTCCCATAATTTTTAGCCCCAGCTCCCGCAGCTATCAGAGAAAGCCAAAATTGTATGATTCTGCCGAAACTCCACTGCTCATAGCTGCTGAGCACAGTGGGACAGCAGGACAAGGGGGTAGAGAAGGGAGTATCCTATTTTCTAGAGACCTGCATTGTACCTAGAGTCAACAGTACTGTACTGTGCACTGAAACAGTTGTTAAGATGACAGAGCTCATGCTTAGTGTTTTCACTACAGTAAAAAAAAAAAAAAAAAAATGTGGGGCACCTGGGTAGCTCTTGATTTTGGTTCAGGTCCTGATCTCAGGGTCATGAGATCAAGCCCTGTGTCAGACTCTGTACTCAGTGCGGAGTCTGCCTGAGATTCTCTCTCCTTCTCTCTCTGCCCCTCCCACCTCTAGCATGGGCTCCATCTCTCTTTAAAATAAATAAATAAATAAATCTTTTTTAATAAAATGCTATGGATAATGGTTTCACCTAGAAGGGAGTGTGAGTGAGGCTCACGTTCTCTTCCATGATCCAAATGCTCATGGCATGGATGTATTCAGTTTGAGAAAATTCGTTGAACTGATGGGTGCATTTCTCTGTATGTACCTTATAAAAAAATTCAAAAATAAAATGAGTACCTTCTCTCTCTAAAGGAAAGAGACTATATCATGTACACTTAGTGACTCAGCCAGTCACACCGAATAATAATGAAAGCTGGGGTGTCTGAGTGGCTCGGTCAGTTAAGCATCTGACTTTTGATTTCAGCTAAGGTCGTGATCTCAGGGTTGTATGATCGAGCCCCAGTCCAGCATTGCGCTCAGCATGGAGTCTGCGTAAGATTCTCTCCCTCTCCTTCTGCCCTGCTCCCCTTCCCCACTTGCATTCAGGTGCACTCTCTCTCTCTCTCAAAAAAAAAGAAAAGAAAAGAAAAGAAAAGAAAAGAAAAGAAAAGAAAAGAAAAATGAAAACAGTAAAAAGAACAATAGCCATTAACGGAACAGCACGTGCTTCGCATGCGATACAATCTTTAATCAAAACAGCAACTCTCCAAAACTTCAATGTTTGGGGTGAGGAACTAAAGCATAGGCAGACCTTGTATTTTTAGCATTTCCAAGGCAACATAGCTAGTCAGTGGTGAACTTGGGTTCAGTCAGGAGTGCTGAGTTCCAAATCCGGACTATAAACCCCCATGTTGCCACCCAGTGAACTCTCAGCCTTACCAGTTGCCCCCTACACCATTGCCATGACTACTAACTGAGACACAGATTCTGAGTTAGAAATATTGGCGTATTTTTGGTAGGGGAAAAAACTCAAGAAATTAAAACTTATGAAGAAAAATGCTATGATGTCCCACACACAATGATTTTGTCTGGTACCAAACACAGAACTCTGGGATGATCCATTGTTGATACAATGCCATTGAATAGGAGAAAATTGATAAAATGAAGAAGGCAATTCAAACATGAGTATTCAGTCACCAAGCCAAATAGCCAGGAAATATAACGTTTTGTAATATATACACCTAGACACGAACCACCCAAAGTGAGTGATCTTTCTGACTGAGAGAGTATCTAAACACGTGGGACAGACAAGATTAGTTCCAGGAAGAGGAAAGCCCTCTGTGGAGACCACTGCCAAAGAATGTGTGAGATAGTGGGGAACCCAGAGTTGCACATGACCTTTGACACTAAGTAAGATGGGGTCTGGAGAGCAAAAGGGAATCTTTCCATTGGAATGACACCCATCAACAGAAGTTCAGAGGGAGAGACGCCTGGGTGGCTCAGTTGGTTAAGCGTCTGCCATCAGCTCAGGGCATGATCCCAGGATCCTGGGATGAGTCCCACATTAGGTTCCTTGCTCAGCAGGGAGTCTCCTTCTCCCCCTGCTCATGCTCTCTCTCTCTCTCTCTCTGACAAATAAATAAATAAAATATTTTTAAAAAGAAGAAGTCCAGAGGCAGAAATAACCAGGACATATTCAGGGCACCATCAAAATACCAAACAGAGCAAATATATGGGCAAGTAGTTAACCAGGTGGCTGGGGAGGTTTATGGAGAGTTGTGAATGCCTGAGGAAGCTGGTAGAATTTGTATGTAAATTTGTATGTAAATTCTGAAATAACATAGGACATGAAGGTGGAGCATAGGAGAAAGGAGATGGTGAGGAGACAGGTAGGCGGCTGATGAGGGCCTGGAATGGCAAGGGAGCTATCCAGAAAATAAGAAGAAGATTTTTAATAACCTGGCAGGACTCAGTGACAAATTAGGTGTAAGGGACAGAGAAAACAGTCTCTAACTATTGCTTATCCAGAAGGGTTTCAAAAATGAACTTGGCTAGGGAGACGGTTTACGTGGGTTGACCCACAGAGGAGGAGCAGGGAAGGGGGCAGAGAAGGAGGAGGGCTGATGTACTATGCAATGGAACGGCACCCCAGCCTGAGAACGGGGAAGACGGGACCCTGACCCCAACTAATTTTATGATCACATCACTTGCTTTCTCATTTCTAGAACTAGGAATTTCATCCAGGAAACATTTACTGAGCACTTACCCTTCACCAGGTACTAAGCAGTTGTCCGTCTGTTTCCCACATGGGTGGGCCCGTGGTGTTCCCCATCCAGGGCAGGGTCCAGCCTTGGTTCCAGCAACCCAAGGGTGGCCCGTTTCTTTAGTAAATCCTAGCTTTTGCTTCCCTCTAGTGGCCACTGCACACCACTAAAAACAGCTCTAGCCCTTCGGTTCCCAGAGAGCTAATCTGAATGGAAAAGTTAAGAGGTCCTTAAGATGGAGCTGAATCATAGACCATGCACACGGTCAAGGGAACAGGTAGTAAGCAGCAGCCAAAGGGCATATTCTGACAGTTGGTCACCACGCCGGGAGGCGGTGGTAAGACAGATCCAGTGCCCTGAACCAGACAGGAGACAGGGGTGGCAGTCAGTCCCGGAGAAAACGAGCCAAGGGCAGCAGACAGCAGAAAACCCCATTAAGACTCACTCAATAAATGGGGAAGCCTGGACAAGGAAGAAGTGTGGGTCGCAGATAAAGGCCCTTCTTCATGCTGACCGGGCAAGGAGACAATCAAGGATAAGGGCAAGTCTGTAATTCACTGAGGACAAAGGCTTGACAACTTTCAAGGACGACACTGGTCGAGACCCTGGAAACTCCTTCATTCAAAATGCTCCTCTCTTCCTTGCTGGGCACATGTTCTGGATCATTCATCTGGACAGTGGGCATCTCCTCCAGTTCCCACTACCAGGGTGGCACCCCACAGTGGGGGATGGCCAGGGAGTGGTGAAACTGAACAGGTTGGCATAGGACAGGGCAGACGCTCCGGGATTTCACCAGCTGGTGGATAAGCAGGGGAGTGAGTAGTTCTCATCAACTCAGCCCCGGGCAGGTGATGAAGCTAATAATGGAAACAGCTCTGAGGAGAGACAGCCATGGCCATATCCAATGGAGGGGTCTGGTGAGTCAGCACTGGGAAGAGCAAATCACTTTCTGAGAGACACCCCCCCACCTCATCTCCTGGCCAGCACCCCACGCTTCCCTTCTTGTCACCCTTGGGGTGTTTGTATGATGTTCCCCAACAGACAGTAACCTTGGCAAGGGCGGGGCCGTCACGACTGTCTGCTTCAGCCGTCTGTATCCTGTGCACAGCTTAGGGCCTGGCTGGCAAGTAAGCAAATAAGTACATGGATGATGGAACTGAGTTATTAAAATTTGGGGTCCTGCCTATCTGATTTGCTGCTGTGTGATCCTGAGCAAGATAGTTCACCTCTCTGAGCCTCGCTCTCCTCGTCTGTAAAATCAGATTATAATGGCAAGTTACGGGATCTGTGAGGATCAGACTGATGTCTGTGAGTTTTGTAAAGGATCATACAAGTTGCATTATTATCTTATTCTGCTTGAAAATGGGAAGTTAACCAGATGTCCACTGGCATCTTTGGGCCTGGGCACTGTATGTCTATTTGCTTTCTGAGTTAAAGCATTTAGAATGTGCTTCTTATGAATGTGCATTTGAATTCACTCCCCAGCTACCAGCAGCTAGCTGGCCCCTTTTCTGAGACAAGTTCCCCTCCCGGGCACTCAGCAGCACACCCTTAAACTTCACCTGTGCCCTCTTCCCAATTCTGGTCCTGGCACATTTGCAGCCTGTGCTCAGATGGCATAACAGTCATCAGGCTAACTGGGGTTCTCTGGTCAACCGGGGGGGAAGTATGGCCTCTTTCCAGGGATTATTTTGCCCATTTTCTATATGCGAGTGGATACCTCAACCTCTACTGTTTCGCCTCAGTGTAAACATGTTATGCACCTGGTCTGGCAAATAATTCCGAGAAACCTTGCCTAGTCTGATGTGGTCTGTGGCTTCTCTAGGAGCCCTAGTGTGGGAAAAGAAAGGACATTCATATCCATGTCCCTACATAGGGAAATTGTAGCCTAAATTATACCATAAAACCTTTTAACCCCGGGCTTGGTCATATATGGTTGCTTTCCTTTATTTTTTCCAGTCTGCCAGTTTCTCAATATGTGTCATTAAGGCCGGTTTAGAAATGGATTTCTGTCCCCTAGACACATAATATTGGCGCGGGAAACATGTCCTGGGTATGTGCCCAGTTATGATGACTGGGTGAATAAGAAATAACATTTCTTGAGCATGTGAAGCATGTCAGGGTTTACCCGTGTGAACTCACGGAGTCCTGGCAATGATTCATGTTTTCTCTATTTTATAGTTGAGAAAGATGAGCCAAAGAGAGGCTGACTAATTTGCTGAAGGTTATATAGACAGTAACAATGGAGACAGATTCAAACCTAATAGTCTGACCCCAGACCCCATGACCCACAGAATGGAAAGTGGTGACCCACGTCTGAATACCTGGGGTCGGATAACCTTGTACACTTCTTTGAAGTCCTGTCTGGTCTCTGGCCAGATGGCCCGTGGAGCTCAGCTTTTCAGGGTTGCCCAATCACACAGAGGACAATTTGTGAGAATGCCTGAGGGCAGCCCACAGCTTCTTGGCTCTGTACCGGCAGAGCGGCTCATTGTACTCCCGGCGTCTCCCAGCCACCTCTCTCAGCCCTCTGCTGCAGGTCGCTGTGTGTTTTCAGCACTAGTCCCGTGGGCGTTTTCCTCTGTCCCAAACGCCGGTGTGTACTGTAGGACAACGCCCTCCTGCCCAGGTACCTACAGGCAGGACATCAGGAAAGCAGCCTCAGGGAAGCACAAAGGAGCCAGGACCTGTGCCCCCCCTTGTCAGGACCCTTATCTCCAGACGAGGCGTCAAGGCTGCAGAGGTCTCCATTCACTGGCAGGGTGTGCTTCCTCCCGGCCACGTCTGCTGACAGCTTGTGCCCAGCCTGGATGGTCTCTGAAGCCCGGACAGGGAGTACAGAGATAAAGAGCAGACGGAATTCGCCATTAGTTTGCGTCTCCTCCCTCCCTCGCTGGAGAGCTCTAACCCTCCAACCGGCATTTAATAAGTTCTTGTTGGATGAACAAATGAATAAACATTAAGTTAAGCCGAATCTGAGACCCTGTAACTTCCATGCTGGTGTTAATTATGCCCCGAGCAAATCCCATTCCTTCTCTGGGTGAATGGTGCCTGTCCGCTGGGACCCTAGGGTTAGTGCCCGTGAGCTCTGTCCTTGTTCCTACCTAGTGCTCCGTGTTTCCCTCTCACTTGGATGAACACATTGAAGCATAAATTTCAGATTTGCAGATGCCACAAAAAACGAAATAATCTCTAATATGATAGATGAGCGAGTCAAGAGCACTACACTTTAGTTAGAAATTTAACAAAGTTAAATTAACAAAGATAAATAGAAAATTAACAAAGAGAAATAGAAAATTCTCTGAGTTAACAAAGATAAATAGAAAATTCTTGAGTTAAAGCCTTAAGTAGAGAAAGGTTAGAAGCTCACTTGAGAAGACCCTGTGAGTTAGACTGGGGTCTAGGTTACACGCTCAATAGAAACCAGCCGATCGGGACGCCTGCGTGGCTCAGTTGGTTGGACGACTGCCTTCGGCTCAGGTCATGATCCCGGGGTCCCAGGATCAAGTCCCACATAGGGCTCCCAGCTCCATGGGGAGTCTGCTTCTCCCTCTGACCTTCTCCTCACTCATGCTCTCTCTCACTGTCTCTCTCTCAAATAAATAAATAAAATCTTTAAAAAAAAAAAAAAAAAAAAAAAGGAAAGAAACCAGCCGATAAGACTCTCCGACCACACTGATGGATGTATCTAGGCCTGGATGTGAGATCTTGGCTTAGTCTGTGCTGAGCACACTAGGTCTAAAAGATTGGGTTCAGTTCTAGGTGTCCCTGTCAAGAGGGACAGTGACATACTGATGCTCCTCCAGAAGAATATGATGAAAACGGCAGAAACTACGCATTTGAGAGCCATTAGAAGGAATGTGTGGAAAAGAGAAGACTTAAGGAATTACCCATCTAGTCTTCACATATGTAGAACTCCATGGAAGAAAGGAAGATTTCTTCTGTACAACCCTAGAGGGCAACTAAGAACCATGGATGGAAATTACAAAAACAAAGAAAGTGTTCTGAATACTGCAGCAGTCTACCAGGAGGGAAGAGTGTCATAACACCCAGAGCTAGCTGTTGTGAAAAGAGTCCTTCCTTGAGTGGGAGATTAGAGTGAAAGCTCACAAAGGTCCTGGGTGTCTGTGATCTGTAATCTTAGCTGCTTCTGCCAGCTTCATGTCCTTTAGATTTGAAAATCCTCTTCCCACGCTGACACCAGTCCATGTATCAATACGTTAGGTGCAAGTGGGGACCTAGGGCCTTATGACATAAGTGTGACAGCAATCATTAATTTAGCAAAGTCTAGCGAGAAGTGTTCTGACCCCAGAATTTGAAAACCCAAGTCTGGTCTTGGCTCTGCCACCAACTATCTTGGGGTCCTCAGTTTTTCTACCTGTGAGTTAAGAGCACTGGACAGTCTCTGGTTTAACTCATTTACTTACCCACTAACACATTCATTCATTCGACAAATGTTTCTTAAGTATCTACCATCTTTCAGACACTATCTTCCTTACATAAGTCCTTCCTCTTTGGGGAAGTAATTTCCCTCTTCTCTCAAATAGGGGGATTGGATTAGATGAACCTCAGAGTTCATCTTTCATGCCTACCAGTACCATCATCTCACTTCACGTTTCATAGCTTTGACTAGAACATAGACACATAGGCCTGGACTAATGCTTTGTTAA
The DNA here is from genome assembly GCF_010015895.1 of Lontra canadensis. NCBI lineage: Eukaryota > Metazoa > Chordata > Mammalia > Carnivora > Mustelidae > Lontra > Lontra canadensis. Next base: position 4,859,553 of record NW_022631032.1, on the reverse strand, counting down.
ATAAAAAGCAATTCTGTGGTTCAGGAACTCCTCAAATCTGTTTACTTATTAACTCATTTTTTTAAAAAGGGGAATGAAGGAATTAATTTTAGTTTGTATCTACCAAAGGCATATCACATCAAGAGAGACCAAAAAAAAGAAATAAAGAGAATAAAAGAGAAAAATCAAGAAACCAACATGCTAATCATAATGGTTGCCACTCAGCAAATGCTTCCTAAGGCAAGTTTCTGAGACTTTGAAAGTCTAAAAAAGGCCTTTTGTGTACCCTCATCTTGACTGACACTTTGTCTGGACACAGAATTCAAGGTTGGCAATAATTCCAACTCAGAATTTTAAAGGAATTGCTCCATTTTCTTTAACGTTCCAAGGCTGTTGTTGAAAACTGCTGTCATCATGATTCTTGATTTGTTGGATTTTACCTGACTCCCCCCACCCCACCAAAAGATTTTAGAATGCCCTCTTCACTGCCGATATGTCCTGACACAGTGGGTTAGAGTAGGTCTTTTTAAAATTCATCACAGCAGGCACTTGGAACCTTGTATCGGCTTGGCAGTTTGTGCGCTTCAGTCCTGGGAATTTTTCTTGACTATTTATTCTTTTTCATTCTGTCTGTCTCATACCTTCTTACATTTTTGCTCTTATTTTCCTCTCTCACTGTTCTCGTCCTACTCTCTGGAAAATTTCTTTGACTCTGTCTTCTGACCCATGCGTGAGATGTTTCCTTTCTACCACAGTTGTAATTTCTGAGAGCGCTTTCTCATTTTTGAAATGTCCCCGCTGTCTGCAGCAGCTTATCTATTTTCATGGGTACAGTGCCCTTCTTACCTCTCTGAGGGTGTTACAGTGTTGCTGACGTGTTGTGGTCCTGCCTGTACCTCCTTTCCTCGGAGTGCCTGATCCTTCTTGTTTGTTTAGTTTGGGGCTTTTCTGCAAAGTCTGGGGATCTTTGGCTGGATCATATTCCTATTTATGAGTGAGGCACCAAAAAAGCTGAGTGGATACTCTGTATAACAGAAGGAGTGTGTTTACTGGAAGGTTCCACTCTGCAGTGAAGGAAGGGATCTCCAAATGTCAGAATTTGAGTATCTGTACGTCTCTTTGGTTTCTCCAATGAAAGATCCTCAAGTCTGCGTCAAATGTTTCTATTTGGCTCCCAGTATCCTGGGAGACAATAAGATCAAGGACGGCGGCTTGATCTCCGTCTTCTGTATGTGGACCTTCCGTGAATGTCAGTTTTTCAGGAAAGGGTACATCCTGTAGAAGAGGGAGTGGGGGGTGTACTTCCTTTACAACCCCTCTTCCCTTTTCAGCTCCACCTGAACTCCATCCCTCAGTGCAGCCTTGTGGCTTCCACTTCCTGGGCCTTTCCAAGGGTCGTGCAGGGCTAATGGTAGAACTTGCATCTCACCTCCATTCTCCCGGGTCAGAACCCACTCTTGCAGGGACTTCCTGTTATTTGAAAAAAATGTTGAGTTCTCTTGTCTACTCTTACCTCTCATTCTCTTTATTCTTGGTGGTTTATATCGTTCCCCCTCCTTGTGTCATTTTTATCACAGTTGGGAATTAATGAAGATACAGCCAAGTGATCAAAGGGGGAGAGAGCTTCTCAAAAAGGGGTTCTGAACAAATAAATTCTGGGGTCGGGAACACACTGACAAGAGGCGGCCAACCAGTGCAAGGAGCCCTTGGCTCTGGTGGCTACACTTCACAGCTGCAGACCAGATAATAGCTTGTGGGCTGCCTGCACTCAGGCACTCAATGAGTATTTGCTCATCACCTACTCTGGGCCAGGTGTCACTCTAGACCCGGGAGATGGGACCATGAACAAGACAAAGAAGGCTTCTGCTCTCCTAGACCTTACATTATTTATTTATTTATTTATTTATTTGTATTTATTTACTTGTCAGAGAGAAAGAGAGCTCACACAAGCAGGCAGAGAGGCAGGCAGAGGCAGTGAGAGAAGCAGGCTCCCTGCCAAGCAAGGAGCCCGATGCGGGACTCAATCCCAGAACCCTGGGATCGTGACCTGAGCTGAAGGCAGTGACTTAACCAACTGAGCCACTCAGGTGCCCCTGGACCTTATATTTTGACTCATGATATGGCAACAAAAAAGCAAACAACCCACTAATGATATTAGTGATGAGAGCTCAAAAATTAACCAGAGTTGTGTGTTAATGAGTGAATACAGGAGCTACTTCACCCGTAGAATATTAACACTGGAAGGGCCCCTGAAATCCAGTTTCCTCATCTTAAGAATGAGGAAGTTCAGGTACAGAGAGGGGCAGGGATTTTCCCAGTGCCACACACCGGTAAAACCTGCACCCGCACCGGGGCCTCCCGATTCCCGCTCCTGCATTCTTCCCGCTATTAATTTCTACACAATTCTTGAGACCTCTATTGACCGCAGACCACACTCTGTGCCTCTCTGGGACTCCGCCTTCTTTCTTAGCCCCTCCGGAACCAGCTAAACCCATAAGCTCCGTCAGTTGCAGTCAGAGCAGCCCCTGTTCCAGTGAACAAAAATGAAACCACTCTTCAGCTTTAGACTGTTAACTGAACTTGGCAGTAGCACAGGCTACCGACCAGCCGACTGAGGGCATCCCAGGGCTCCACAGCGAGTGTCCCTCATTGCCCAGACATTGCTTTACACCTGTTTCAAATCTCAGTCGGGGTAGAAACAGAACACTAAACTCACATAAAGAGACCTCCTTTCTGAAGAGCTCATCTGGATTTCATAGGAGTGCGGGGACAGAGGTTTCTAGAGGTGGATTTTAAAGCCTCTACACGGAAACATCATCAGCAACTCGGGGCTTTACTGAGGCTCACACAGGGGTCCTGAAGCAGAACTAGGAACTATCCCTCTGTCCACTGCCCCTTTTTCCCCTTCAAAGTATTATGCTTCCTTGGAATATTGCATTCCACCCCCCCAATTCCATTGCTGATCATACAAGTTCATATTGTTACTTTCCTTCTAAAATAACTCTTAGGTCTGAAATATCAGGCAATACGAAAAATTAGAAGGGCACCTGGATGGCTTAGTGGGTTAAGCCTCTGCCTTCAGCTCAGGTCATGATCTCAGGGTCCTGGGATCAAGTCCCGATTTGGGCTCTCTGCTCAGCAGGGAGCCTGCTTCCTCCTCTCTCTTTCTGCCTCTCTGCCTACTTGTGATCTCTGTCTGTCAAAAGAAGAAAAAAATTCTTTAGAGAAAAATAATAAAAATTAGAAAAGGGGGGTGAAATCACCCAGTTTTCCACCCAGTAAAGCCCGTCTTAACATTTTGGTGAATTTCCTTCCTGTTAATTTCTGATGAATAGGGTTGTTGTTAGTGACCTTCTTCACCTAGTTATAGTTGCAACTTGTAGCTGTTATAGTGCTTTTTGAATCTCTAATGACTGCCAGTATATATATTAGTGTATATATCATAATCACTTAACCATTCCCTTCCTGTTAGATTTTTGTATTTTAGTTTTAGGGTGGTTTTTTTTTTTTTTGATATAGTTGTTTTCTCATTTAAAAGAATGCTGTTATGAACATAGTCATGCTTAAAGCTACATGAGAACAATTGCATGTCACCTATATGCTGCTTCTCATCTTTTTGCAATTGACACATTTCGTGGTGAGAACGTTATCTAATGAAATGCATCTCCGACTGGGATTGGAGGCACCGGCAGCAGGTGCAGGAGCTGTTGGAGGAGAGAAGGACTGCTTGGAACAGGAGTTGGCAGGTCCTCTCGGTGCTGTAAAACTGCACCAAATAGATATGCTCCAAATTCATGCTTTTCTTTTCCTTTTTTTTTTTTTTTAGATTTTTTAAATTTATTATTGGACAGAAAGAGAGATCACAAGTAGGCAGAGAAGCAGGCAGAGAGAGCAGGGGAAACAGGCTCCCTGCTGAGCAGAAAGCCCCATGTGGGGCTCGATCCCAGGACCCTGAGACCATGACCCCACCCAAAGGTAGAGGCTTAACCCACTGAGCCAGCCAGGCGCCCCCAAATTCATGCTTTTCTAAGGCCAGCTCTGGCCTCCCACGTTGCCATTCACAGGCAGGTGTTAATGCAGAGAACTCTGTGCCTCGAGCCCTGGCTGAGCCCGGGGAGGGGGGGTGGCGCTGGGCGGGGGAGGAATTAGAGTGGATCAGAGGGCAGGCAGCCAGGGGAGGGAGTGGAAGTCAGACTTACCTGATGGGTGAAGCACTGGGTCAGCAGGCCTGGTGGCAGGTGTCATGGCCATCTGTCAGGCTCTTGGGCAGGGGCGTTCCTCAGACGGATGGTGCATGGAAAGCAATGCAGACTCTTAAAGGCATCTGAGTCACCTTCCCTAGAATCCTTCAGGCCACTTCTTCTCATTGGCCTAGGTTATTAGGGCAAGACTCCATTAAGATTATAAAAAGAGAAAAGGATTTGATTTACCTTCATAATAATTTACCTGCCTATTTACATCTGGTACAGTCTATTTCTAGACATTCGATTCCTTTTTACCATTTCTTCTCTACTTGTAACTTTCCCCTCAAATTTAAATAATGATAATAATTAATTAATACCTCTAGAATTTATTTATAAACAAGTATTTAGAGAGCTTAGTCTGTTGATGACACTGCCCTAACTGGTTTAAAAATATTATCTCAGGGCGCCTGGGTGGCTCCGTGAGTTGAGCATCCAACTCTTGATTTTGGCTCAGGTCATGATCTCAGCGCCCTGAGATGGGGCCCCTCGTTGGGCTCCACACTCTGTGGGGAGTCTGCTTGAGATTCTTTCCCTCTCCCTCTCCCTCTGCCCCTCCTCTCACTCACACTTGCTTACTTTCTTTCTCTAAACAAATAAAATCTTTAAAAAAATTATCTCATTGGGGTGCCTGGTTGGCTGGGTTGTGAGTTCAAACTCCATGTTGGGCATGGAGCCAACTTAAAAAAAAAAATTATCCCATTTAATCTTCATAGCAAGCTGTGAAGCAGATACTGTTATACCCCATTCCACAGATGAGGGAACTGAGACCAAGATGTTAAGCAACTTACTCCTGGTCACACCACCACTAAAGAACTCCAGAGTCCATAGCCCTCAGGAGAATCTGGTGGAGACTGAGGGGCAGGCAGAGGCTTGGGGGGCTGAAATGACAATAGAAGAATGCTGGCTGGTTCGTGTTCTACCTCTGAATATTCCTAGAAACCCCACAGAGAATAATCAGATCTTTTTCCATAACATGAGGAAGTTCTTAGGGGTAATCTAGCTCCTGCTGTTTATACACAAAGGAGATCAGGAAATGTCCAAAATAGTAATCAAGCAAAAGTGGACCTGAATGGAAGCAATAGTTTCTGGTGAGTATGAGTAAGAATGTTTATGAAGTCTTCTCTGTATGTGTAATGGTACCTGTTGGAGAGAGGGCCACCTGGGAGCACCTGACAGGGAGGGGGGAGGACAGAAATTCCACCCAAGGACTGGGCATATGGGAACAGGTTCCACAGGAAATGGTCAGGACCCAGGAGGGGAGAGAGGCTGGAAAAGTCAGGGGAAGAGAAGATGAGGACTCAGCAGCAGGGGTTGGGGTGGGCCATGCAGAAATCTAAGTCGTGATTACCGTCAGAAAGGTTTAGGAGGCCCTAGGCAAGGTCCTAGGGAGCTAGGCAAAGAAAACACCTGAGAAGCATCCAGGAAGGGGCCAAGTCAGAGACTGGGCAGGGGGTTGGGGGTACACAGTGAAGGGAATAAGGGGAGAGAAGATTATAGAAACTGGGGTGCAGAGTCCAAGAAGACTCAGAAACACCTGACTTCATGCTGAGAGTCTGCGATACGAACTCAAGGTTCCCAGCATTTCCCTCCTGAGAGTAAGTTTGGTCTTAGAATCTAGAGTGGGATCGAATTGGTAGATTGGAAGTTAAGCATCCATAGCCAATAGTCTGAAAATAGCCAGTACGAATATGATGCAGCCTTGGCGTTCTGAGCAGGGTGTGATAGCCCTTCCCGACACCAGTCGAATCAACTGGGATGTCTGCGATGGGGAGAGGTCGGGCCCCCTCCCTCCACACCCCCTGGTCTTAGCCTGTCAAAAGGAATATGGTTCACTGGGGCAACATTTTAAAGATTTGCAGGGGACATTGAAATAGTTCTTAAAGGCTGTGGGCAAGAGAAGAATGAGGTGAAAACAAAGATGTTGTTTGCAACATTCTCTGAAGAGCCAGAGATCAGCTCGGGGAGAGAAATGGGGACCTTCTGAAAGTGCCACTGTAACAGAGGGCAGCATGGAATAAGGGAAGGGACAGGGAGAGTGGGGGGACATGGTCACTGGTCCTTTACCAGATGGGAAGAGAAAGTAATGACCCCGGGGCTCTGCCAGACAGACCTGCTGACCTGCCGTAGAACTGCTGGAAAAGAAAACTGCACTTGTACTTTTCTAAGAAACTGATCACAGTGGTCTGGTGACCTGCTGGGCTGTTTGCACCTGGGACCTCAGGCTCCCTCTGCTTTGCTGCAACAGTCTGCAAAGGGGCCATTTCCATCCCTGAAAGGGCTGCAAGTTGCATCTAGGGCCCTGTGCACACTTGATCTTGGGAGAGAATCCTGAGGTTGGCACAGAGGAGTGACTCCATGAACCATAGAAGCTCGGTGATAGAAATTCTCAGAGTAAGCAGGAAATTTTGTGGTCAGCTAGTCCAACATCCTACAAATGGAATTTGCAAATACTGCAAATTTCCATCAGTGGAAAGTGGAATCAACTTAGCTAGATGCCAGCAGCAACTGAGGGGGGAAAAAAGTGAAATAGAGTATCAATGAAATTAGCTCAGTGAAACTTGTGTTTCTGTGATGTAGCTGTTGCTATGTAGTATTCCGGTCAAGATAGAAACTGCAGTCCAGAAAGTGTAAGCAACTTGGTACAGGCCAAGCCAACCCTGAGAAGACCAATCGCACAGGCCAATGATGCCTTCTCTCCACCTCCCTCCCACCCCTCCAACCACAAACATACCTAAAACTTACACATAATTTGCTCTGGTATGTCGTGTAAAGAACATGGTATTTGTGGTCTAGGGCCGGGTTCAAGTCCAGCTGGGTGACCATGGGAAACCGTCCGGCTGGTTTTTCTCAGGCAGCATCTCAGGGACCCCCTTTTCCGGATCATGAGTTGGGGGAGTCTTGTGAATTAGGCTTTCCTGGGTCTCCTGAATCATAACTTGTGATTGGGGACTAGGACAAGCGAGGGACCAGCCAAGCCATCTGCATGTTTAATAAACTCCTTAGGCACCTTTTATGCACGCTCGTTATGCCAACCAATGGTCTTGACATTTCTGAGCTTAAAGTTCTGATGGGTGAGGCGGAGATGGTGACAGCACCTGGTCATTGTGAGGACCAAGTGGAGAGTTAATGTGAAGGTACTCAAGTCTACAGACCTGAGGTATCACCATCCTACAACATCCTTCTCAAAATGATGCTTTGGGGGAAGAGAGCGCCAGAAGGGGACGGGGTGGGGTGGGGTAGGGGGAGAGTCTGTGCATTTGACGGCACCAAGAAAGTTAAATAGGGAAATGAGCCAATGGGCGTCTTTTCTACTTCTGTCTCTTTCCCTCTTCCAACTTCTGTCCTCCAAATTTCTCTTCCCACTCGAGTCTCCGTGGCAGCACCATGCCCATCCACGGACATGTGTTTCAAGTGGGCTCCCTGCCCAGTGATTGATTGATGGTGATACATAGGGCAGCTGTCCGTCTGATGCATGCTTGAGCCTTCTCAAGCCCACTGTGACGTTCAGGTTCCTTTAATAGGAAATTCTCTCAGTCCTGAGTGCAGAACGCTGGGGCCTGGTGGGACTGTTGATTCAGCCCTTACTGGGTGCTCACTGTGTTTTACACTCAGCGGAAGCCTCCCAGGATACGCCATGGATTTGGATTAGTGCATGAGTAGGGCTGCTGGTGCAGACGACGCGGGCCCTGGAGGCTTCCATTAGAGACGCAGGGGCAGCTGCTGTTTCAAGGGAAAAAAGGCTTTGTGCTTGGCTCTGTGAGACAAACTAATAACTCGTGGTTCTTCCTGGTGAGAAGTGAAGGTCTTGGTGTTCAGCTAGAAGAGGTGGTTCTTATCCTGGGGTCTCTCCCACCAGTTTTGTTGGTTCTGCCCCAGAACCAGTCCAGTGGGGAAGGGCCAGGCCCAGGGGGAGGGCGTGACGGGGCACTGAGGATGGTTCCTAAGTACGATGTGACCCCTCTTTTTCCCTTCCCATTCTTTTCCCTGGTCCCCAGTGGCTGGGCTAAGGGAAGCCAATTCTATTCTTCTTCTGCTCTGCTTCTCCTTTGACTCGATGCCTCCTTTTTTGTGTCACTGGCAGCCTCTGTTTTCGGCGGATGGGTCCAGCGAGGGATGGAGACAGGGAAGGTTGCAAAGGTTAGGAGGAAGGAGATCGTCTCTTCCATTATTTCCAAACTTCAACTAGAAGCATGTAAAAATGAGTGAGTTAGAAATGGTGCCCAGGCAGAGTCAGAGGGAGGTTACAGGGGCGGGGATGGGATAAAGAAGTGAAGAGACTTACTGGAGAAGGGGGTGAGGGCCCAGTTAGCTGGAAGCTTAGCAAAGGAAAATGAGAATAACTCCAGGAGGATTTAGAATCAGGCTCAGTCCTGGGCAAGCTCCAGACTGTGGCCCAAGCTAGCGCGGCGGGATGATTGAGTGGCATTGTGTCAATTACTTTATTTTCTTGTTTTCTTTCCCATTCCCACTCCCTTTTCCATCTTCTGCCTTCTTTCCACTCTGAATCCCATCTTTCCCCCTTTGTCTTCCTCTCCTCCTCTTCTTCTCTGCATGCATCCTTTCTCCCTTCCCCTCTGGCCCACCATCCCATGTCCCCCATTTCACTCCACGCCCTACCCCAAGCTCTCTGGTGGATGTGAGTTGACCGTGGTCCTCCAGGACTTCAACGCGGGCCACAGCAGCGAGCTGACCATCCAGGTGGGGCAGACGGTGGAACTGCTGGAGCGGCCCAGCGAGCGACCAGGCTGGTGTCTGGTCCGCACCACGGAACGGAGCCCCCCCCAGGAGGGCCTGGTTCCCAGCAGCGCCCTGTGCATCTCCCACTCCCGAAGCAGCGTGGAGATGGACTGCTTCTTCCCCTTGGTGAAAGGTAGGGGGAACTGAGGGGGTGGGCACGTGCAGAGGGCCGCTGGGGTGCTGGCCCACCCTAACCCCAGAACGTCACAGAACTAACCTGTCTCGTGAACCCATTAGGCCTTGTGGGGTTCCTCTGGGATCTGCTTGTGAAGGGAATGGGTTGGGAATGTGAAGAGAAAGAGCTATCTAGCGGCTGTGTGACTTTGGAAAAGTCACGTAACTCACTTCAAGTGAGTCCATCTTGAAATGAAAGCTGAATTGGATGGCCTCTAAGACCTCTTCCAGCTCTCCCATGACATTCAGAAAAGTCTTCTTGTACCCGTGGCCAGCACCTAGCCTTCTCCCTTCTGTGCTGACCCACACTCCTGCTCCAGAGCTATGCTGGGCTCCCCAACGGGTTTGACGCTCCCCTCAGCCCTGCCACGGTTCGAGACATTTACTTACAGAGTTCTAATGGATAAGTTATTTGAGCCCTGGCTTCTGTTTTATTTAAGCTCTGTTATTTATTTTCTATAAACTCCCTGTTTGTTTGTCCACTTTCCCCTCACACCAAGGAGACTGAACTAGTTAGAACAGTGACTCTCCAAGGTGAAGGGTGTCTCTGGATTGGCGGCATCAGCATGCCTCGGGAACCTTTAGAAACGTGAATTCTCAGACCCTACTCTGGACCTACTGGGTCAGGAACGCCTTGTGGGTGGGGGGATAATGGTCTGTGTTCTAATAAGCCCTCCAGGGACTCTGACGCTCACTCTAGTATGAGAACCACTAACTTCAAAAGACAAGGCTGCCAGGGGCTTGAAAGGCTTTCACCGAGTCATTATGTCGAGTAAGCTGAGGCCCAGAGAGCAACACCAAGTTCTCCTGGTTCTGAGCTTATTTTCTTAACTGGCCAGATGATCTACATCAGGGGAGACTTCCCGTGCAGACCCGTGCTGGGTATTTATGACATGGAAAGAGGGTAGGGACCTGTTGGGAGCCAGGGACACCAGGGTCACCATGGAGACCCACTGACAGACTTCCTGGTAGGTACTGAGAGGGCCAAGTACACTTCTGAAATAGTCCTGCTTCTCGAATTCCATCTGGTCCGCCTCCACAGCCTGACTTCCTCCTTTCATCCACCAGATGGCGGTAGCAGGTTGCATTATTCATGCTGCCTGACTCCTCCAAGAGTGGCCCTGGCGTTTTTTCCACCAGGAGAAAATTGGGAACTAAAACCTGATTCTCTTCTCTAAACACACACACACACACACACACACACACACACACACACACACACACGTGTCCCTCTCCCCCAGTTCAGCCATCACCTACTTCCCCCTTTTCTCTGAAAACCGAGGAGGGACGGGGTCAGGAAATTGCATGGAGTCTGAATTGTTGCTACGGCCCCTGGGTCCTTGAGGTCGCCACTGGAGAAACTCACAGTATCAGGGAAGAGATGATCTGTGAAACTCAGGAATGTGGTTGTGTTGGAAGTCTGACTGAGGGGAAACTGGGGCACAACGGGGCAAGAATTGTGAGGGGCGGGGGTGATGTGAAGTACACACAGCACTTGGAACAGTGCCCGGCCCGCATGCTGTACATGGTCTAGTTGTTATATTGTTTGTCCTTGGTCAGTCAGCAAAATAGCTGCAAACTCCCCCACATCCCTTCTGGAGACCCCCATCTTTGGAGACAAAACCAAGGACAGCACGTCCTGTGTGGGGGCAGTGGGGGGTAGGTCTGCAGGTGTGGGTGGTTCCAGAAGGAATGGCTCTACTTCCAGAGAAGAGCTGGGACTTCTAGACTTAGGCCTGGCCTCCCCAGCCTGTGGACCCTAGATCCCCTCCTGGCCTCCCACAGGTGGGTCCCTACTGCTTGCAGAACGTGGCAGGAGTAAATTCACAGTGCAGAAGCAGAGAGCTGTCAGATGGGGTCTGTGATCCAGGGTGAGACCTCTAGTGGGGATGGTGGAGAGGTAAGGGACAAGGGACACTAGGGAGGAGGGATGGAATAGAGTGGACAAGAGATAGGGAGGGAGGCAGGCATGGAATTTTCCAGCTCTCTCCACCAGCCTGCATGCTTCTTAAAGGCAGTCCCCTACCAGTGCCTACCACCCATTTCCTTGGCTCTATTTGTTGGCAGGCTGGTTCCCCTCTCTCCAAGCATAGGCCACTGAGGGGGGGACTTCAGAGGGCAGCCTGTGAGCTCCCACCGCCCTCTCCCCCGTGTGGGCTTAGTACACCTGGGGGTCCAAGTCCTGGCAGTTGGGGCACCATGGGGTAGCCCTTAGGACCCTAACAAGAACTCTTCTGAAAGTTTGTGACCTTGTGCACCACCCCCGCCCCCCAGCTTGGAAAGTGCCCCCCTCTGCCCGAAGTACTGGCCTCTTAGCAGAAACTCCTTCTCCCATCCCACCCAGCTGCCTGCCGGCCACCTGGCCTTTCCTCCTCCCAGCTGATCTGTCTCCGGCAGGCGCTCCTCCTTTCAATGCACAGCTGGGCTGAGAATAAAACATTCTTCTGGGCTTGTGGCCTCATCCCAGGTCACTAGAGGTCAGAATCTGTTTCTTTTTCGGTTCTTAGAAGGGAACTAGTCCTCTTCACCTTTGCAGAGAGCATCAGGTCAGTGTGCCTGTGGGCTGTGAGAGGGCAGTATCTGTAGGAGGTGCCAAGCGCCACATGAGTGCTCAGGCGATGACCATTGCCCCCAGAAATGGAGGCAGAAGAACCTCAGAATGTTAACACTGAGGAGGACACGTGGGAGAACGATTAGACATGGCTCTAACCCTAGCTGTGTAGAATCACCTGGAAACTTTACCAAATGACAACATCCAGTCCCGACCTAAAACTACTGCATTCAGAATTTCTGAAGTGGGACCTGAGGGCCAGTGTTTTTTAAATGCTCCTTAGGTGAATCCAAGGTCCAGCCAGGGCTGAGAAGCAGGGCGCTACCCAGTTTCCTTTCTTCTAGGGGCACCCCTGGGCACAGGAAAGCGAGCTGGCTTTTCAGAAGCCACAGAGAAAGTTGACGGCAAAGCTGCAATAGAACCAAGGTTCCCTCCTCCCTGCCCAGAGCTTTCCACCACGCACTCTGCCCCTCAGGCTTCCGGGCGGCTCGAGGCTTCTCTCTTGTCTGTCATTCCTGCGCCTTCTCAGGAGACAGTGGTTGGTTGTTTCCTTCTGATACATCGGTGGCGGGGCTGATGATAGCACTGTGTGACCAAGTGAGGGGGGCCTGCCTTTCCTATGACTTTGTTGCCATCCTCCCTGGGCTTGGACGTGGGGGGAGGGGGGGACACTCGTCATTCCTCTTCCTCTTCCTCTTCCTCATCTATCCCCTCTCACTTTCTCAGCAGTGAGTGGGGGAGGGCAGCGCCTCCCGCAGGGCAGAGACTTTTGAGCAGTGGTTTCAACTCTGGATACATCTGAGAACCACTCGAAGGAGACTTTTGCGAAGTCTTCTAATGCCTTACATGCCCATCACAGACCAGTTAATTCAGAACCACCCAGGTCCTGGGCTTCAGTATTTCCTCGGTTCCTTGGTAATTCTGATGTTTCATGAGTGTTGAGAGTCCCTGATTTAGGGGGTCAGCTGCCTTTACTAGGAGACAGTAAAGATGAATTGGAAGGGATTAATATGCAAGTTATATAAAGAACCCCTACAACACAAAAACAAAAAAAATTTTTTTTGATTTAAAAATGGGTGGCTCAGTTGGTTAAGCGTCTGCCTTCGGCTCAGGTCATGATCCCAGGGTCCTGGGATTGAGTCCCACATCAGGCTCCTTGCTCAGCGAGCCTGTTTCTCCCTCTCCCTCTGCCTGCTGCTCCCCCTGCTTGTGTTCTCACTCTTTCTTTCTATCTGTGTCAAATAAATAAATAAAATATTTTTTTAAAAATAAAATAAATAAAAAATGAATAAAAATGGGCAAAGGAGACATTATATTAAGTGAAATAAACCATAATCACCAAAGAACCAATACCATATGGTTCCACTTACATAAGGTACCTAGAGTTGTCAAATTTGTAGAAACAAAGCGGAATGATTGTTATGAGCAGCTGGAAGGAGAAGAAGAATGGGAGTTAGTGTTTCATGGGTACAGAGTTTCAGTTCTGCAACTTGAAAAAAGTTCTGGAGATGGATGATGATGGTGGTCACACAATGGGCATGTTGTGACTCAAACCGTATACTTAAAATTGGTTTAAATGGGAGGGAAAACAGCATTATTCCTGAGTGCCTCTGCCCCAGGCTCCAAAAGCCAGTCTAGGTTTTTCTCTGTGCACCCAGATGAGATACCTGTGTCCCTTTTCCTTTTCTGCAGTGTCTCTGACTCTAGCTGTGTGCCCGGAGAAACAATAAGGAAAGGCCTCTTGGCTTAGCAAAACCGAGGCCAGGGAGGTGAGCCGCACAAGCTGATGTCCTGGAGTCAAGGGGCAGTGGCCCAAGGTGGTGCAGCTTTCTTTGCAGGGACTGCTTTCCTGCGGTGTCTCCTGATGAGTTCTCTATCACCACCCTGCTGGCCTCAGGACTGGCTTGCCCAGGCTGTGGAGGGTATGAAGGTATAGGACAGTGGCGGACACCTGGGCTCTAGAGGCCCATGGCACCAACAGCTTGAAGATGCTGAGCCAGTCCTTGACGCTATTGGCTTACATGAAGTCTGTGGCCAACTCATCAAAACGCCTGACATTTACTGAGTCTCCTGTGGGCCAGGTTTCTGAGTTAGTGTCTGAAGATGAGTAACCACTATTTTCTCATTTTATAAACACAAGGAAACTGAGTCTTGCTAAGATTAGGCAACTTGCCCAAAGTCACATAGCTTGCAAGTGGTGGACCTCAATTTGAAGTCAAGTCCGTCCATTTCTCGAGGTCTCCCTCTTCACCAGAGGTGAAGAACCAGAGTTGTGACCTCCTAACTCTGAAGCCAATTGGGACGGGCACTCAAGTTCATTGTGCCTCCATCTGATGAGGCTGCCCTTTATTTAAGGGCAGTCGAGGTGGATGGACATTTAGGGAGAGGTGGCCAGACAGGCTGCTTTCTTACTCTCCCTGCCCCTCTGGCCTCGTGTGCCCTGCGCCCCCCGAGTTAGTAGCAACAGACACACAGGTTTTACCCTGTGGGTGCTTTGCCCACTAGAAAGATCCTGGTGTCCCCAGCTGGGGCAGAAAAACTCCGATCAGCCCTCGGACTAGTAGGCCAAACCGGGACCACTTCTGGTAGGGGCCGGCCTAACCCTGGAGCTGGTCCAGCCTGTCCTGCAGATTTTCTGCAGGATGGGAACTTCCTGTACTTCCTGCTGCCAGGAACCGAAATGGGCCTTTCCCAACCCCTCTGCTGTCAGATCCAGAGACTAAAAGTTTCCTCCTACCTCCTGACTCCTGGAGAATCTGCCAAAAGCCTGTGTCTTAGCTTTCAGGGCCTTTCTGCATTAAGAACAGCTACTCTCAGGTGAGAGTGATGCGCTGAATACAGGATGTTTGCAGTGAAAAATGGCAGTGAAGTTGTCCTTAAAAAACACAATACTTTGGGATAAGAACAAAGGAAACCAAAACTTAATGCATTTGTATGAGAAATGGAACAAACTTGAGTGCTGATACTTCTCAAAGAAAAGTGTGTTTTAAGACACATGGAGAGGCATGGGTAGAGATTCTTGGTCATTTTTCTTGGTCATTTTTCAGAATTATTAAAAGCTAGAATTAAAATTTCTCTATTTATAATTGAATAAAAGTGGCCCTCGATTAGATTTCCTTTCATTTCAGAATATTGGCTCTTACAGCCTCTTGGAAGCTTAGAATTGAAAAGCACAGTAAAGGTCCTCTGGTTGACTCTCTCCCTAATATAAGGAGCCCCTTCTGCATGTCTCTGATGGTGCAGCCAAGCTTTACTTGAGCACTCCCAAAGACGGGGAGCTCATCACTTCCACAAGAAGCCTGCTGCATTTTAGTGCGATTCTAACAGTGAGGAATTCCTGTTACTTCGTGCTGAAACCCGGATACTTCCTGCCCATCCCTCCTCTTGTTCTCCTGTCTCCATTCCCCTACTTGAAACCCCCAGTCCTAATTCTCATGCTGCATCTCCTGATTTTTATCTAGAACAAAGTAATTTGCATATAAGATGTTAGACACTTAATAAGGTAGAGTTTTTCTGTACCTTTTCTATCTTTTATTAATTCCTTAGGACAGAACAAAATATTTTGGATTAAATTCAACAATCCTAACTTGTTTAAAGTGATTAGGTCTGTGTGGCTTTAGAACTCCTCTTTTTATATATATATATATATTTTATTTATTTGTTAGAGAGAGAGACACAGCGAGAGAGGGAACACAAGCAGGGGGAGTGGGAACGGGAGAAGCAGGCTCCCTGAACCAGGTTCATGTCAAGCAGGGGATCCTATGTGGGGCTCAATCCCAGGACCCCGGGATCATGACCAGAGTTGAAGGCGTTAACCATTCTTGGATCTAGGAACTTGCAGCTGTCCAGCTTCCCCCCTGCACATCAATTCCCCCTTTCTAGTCCCTCACCCGCACCTCTGATCTAGTCTTCTTCTCTCTGGGCACAGCTTAGAGGCGACCAGCTTCCACTCGGAGGCTCTCTGTGGGCTCATCTTTCTTCCTGGTTATTCCCTACAGTCATCCCTATTGCTGCTTATTCTAAAAGAGCATGTTTACTACCCTTCGTCCCTATCCTCTTGAGTTACCTGCATGATCCCTTCCAGGCCTAAGGATGTCTGCTTTTTTCTCTCCATATCAGGTGAGCATCCTTAGCAGCTGAGAGTGATGAACCTAGGGGTCCTATGCTTAAACCTTAAATCCACACTTAGCATCAGTATCTTCATTTCAAGGTCTAATTTTTAGGTTGAACCACAAGAAATTGGCATTTTTGTTAGTCAAAAATGGTTGAATATCAGCAATTTGAAATGGTTCAATCTAATGCATGACAGTCACCTTTCTTTTTCTTAGAAGTGAACTTACACATCCTTGAGGAAACAGGCAAGGGTCTGGTTCTCAGGGAGCCAGATGAGCTAGGGAGAGGACAGGGTGGGAGTGGAATGAGTGGAAGGTCCCTTTATCTTAGTTCCCACACCTATGCAAAGGGAAGCTGATAAAAATACCTGTATCTCAGAGTTGCTGGAAGGTTCATAGGTGGCCTTGTTAAGTAAAAATGCTTTAGTTTCTTTAGACTTTTTTTTTTTTTTAAGCAATCTCTACACCCAACATGGGGCTTGAATCTCCAACCCTGAGATCAGGAGTCACATCTGTACTGATGGAGCCAGCCAGGCACCCCAGTGCAAGTCCTTTTAAACTGTAAGGTTGGTCGCATTGTTGTTTTAGGATGAAACACGTATTAGGATGAAACATGTTTAGGATGAAACACGAGGCCTGGCTACCATGAGGCTTTGCCGCAGAGCATAGCAGCAGGCTGAAAGATGAGCAATGACAGGTGTGGAGGCACCAGGAGTCCTGACCTAGGTCTGAATCCCTGCTCAGCTGCTGACTAGCTCATGTTCTTGGGCAAGATCCCCAAAGTCTATGAAAAGGGGCAACAGTACTGCTTTCCCCCGTGTTAAACTTCCCAGCCTAGGTCTTCCCCAGAGGTCAGTTAATGTTGGTCTCCCTACCTGCTCTTTGTCCCAGCTCTGACAGCTTCACAGAAGTGAGTCTAGGGTATTTCCAGCTAGAATCCTTTCCAGGGCTATTCACAGAGTCCAGGTTCGGTTTCTAGTTTCATGCATATTCAATGATTTTATTTATTTGATAGAGAATGAGCAAGAGCAGAGGGAGCACAAGCCAGATGGGGAGAGAGGCAAAGGGAGAACCAGGTTCCCTGCTCAGCAGGGAGCCCGACATGGGGCTTGATCCCAAGATCCTGGGACCACGAACTGAGCCAAAAGCAGACACTTGGCCAACTGAGACACCCAGGCACCCTCCTCCCGTGCATAGGTTCTGCAAAGGGCCCAGTAATGTCTGTAGCCTGCACCCCACTTCCCTCGGTTTCTATTCCTGGCTTATCCTGGGCCCTTCCCCCAGGCTACTACCAGCAGGTCTGTTTGTCTCTATGATTCCCTCCCAAATAATGGTTTACTCCTCTCTTCTAACTTTCTTTCACCTTCTACCAGAGGGTTGAGATCCTATCTGATAATAGTTGAACGGAAAATTCAAAGTTATTCCCTGGCTCACCCCTCTCAGTGACCTATTTTCTCCCAGCGATTAACAGTGGTTATTGAAGGAAGCACTGGGATCACACCGTAGAGATAGGCTGACCTGTGTGATGCAGGGTGGTGCGAGGTGTTGTGTGTTGGGGTGGGTGTGGGGATATCCCGCCTCAATAGGATGGGCCAGAACAGTGGTTATTGACCAACAGTCTGGGAGTCCACACCAGATGGGAGTTTCAGGAAGTGGGAGATGTAGGAGCCATCCAGTCCACACTCCTCACCCCCTCACTTTTTTTTTTCTTTCTTTTTTTTTTTTTCTTTTTTTTAAGAATAAAAGGAAGCAAGGGTAGTTGGAACGTGAGCCCCAGGCCTACTTTGTTCTGGGCGCAGTGTCCAACCTGCAGCGGGCTACTCTCCATCCAGTGTTATTTAGGACATGAAAGGGCTTGGAATTGAAGCCTCACATAGGAAGGTGTCAGGCCAGGCCACAACCTTCCCTAAACATAGCCCCGTGTGGCACTGCCTCCCAGTACAACTGAAGCTGGAGGAGGACATGTGCTGTCAAGGAGGAGAACGGATTTCCCCGGGGCCCTCCGGAGAGATCCTGCCCTTTTCCTCTCTGGAGCCAACCTGCTGTGACTTAGCTTAGGCCAAACGCCCATTTCCAGAGCATGTTTTCCTGCCTTCTGGTGTCCACTGCAAATCTGTGAGGTCTACGTGAAGATGAGGCCCCTTTTCATCCCAATGGGGAGGGGAGGGTGAGACTTGAGTAGCAGCCTTGCTCCTCTGAAGCTCCTGAGCCAGAAGATGGGGCTTAAAGCTGGGATGAGAGCTTTGGGATTCAATCCCAGAGAAGAGAGGCTGCCACTGCCTGTGCCTTCTGAGGAGAGGCTGGAGATGCCAGAGGGGAGGTCACCCCAGCAACCCGAATATCCCCCCAAAGAAGACAGTGCATCTTGCTCTTACAAGAGCTAGCTCAGCTGAAACCACTACCCGCCAAGAGAACAAAGGGGCCAGAAATGCTAGCACGGAATGGGGCTCGTGAAGCAGAGAAGGAACAGGGCGCTGGTGGTCTGGCTGCTGGGAACATGCCTGCCCTATGCACTCGGAAGAGCTCAGAAGTAAAAGGGTCCTACAGGTTGCCAGCAGCAGCCCCCGGAGGCACCTGGAGCAGCCTTCGGCTGTGGCCTTCTGATGCTGCCTGGCCAGACACAGTGGTCGGGACCCTCCTCTCGCCCCTTCAATGCCTTCCCCTGTGTCGCTTGAACCTTGAGAACAGCTTCCCCTCATCCTGGACCCCTGTAGGATCGAAACTGCAACCTGAGCCCAAACCCGGCAAAGTGTAAAAAAGTCTATGAGCCTCTATCTGGTGCCGTATTTCCTACTGGCTGCTTGTCTTCGGGGAGCAGAGAGGCTGGCCCCTCACTGAGCGGCCTGTCCGTCTCTTTGTCCTTGTGCTGGGGATAGGACTGGGCCGTCAGATTTCCCACCACCGCGCCCTAGACCCAGCCAGCACGGCGGATTCCACAGGGTCACCTGCCTCAACTTCAACAAGGCCTTGCAGGCCATGAGCCCTCTGGTTTCCTCCCTTTCTGCTCAGAGGGGCCAAGAGAGACTTAGCCTTGCCAGCTCCCCACTGCTGGGGGGGAAGAGGGGAAGTGTGGGGGCTGAAGACCCTTCTCAGCACAAAACAGGCCCCTGGCTCCTGTCTCACTTCGACTAGACCCCAAGTCATTCCTGGGGCTACAAGGCGGCTCCTACCAATCCTGACCCAGAGCCTGCTCTCAGATATCATCTGCTAGGTCTTCCTTTACCGCAGTGACACAACAAACTTAGGGCAGCACACAACGCACACCTACTCGCTTATAGTTCTGAATGTCAGAACCCCCATGAAGGGGTCACTGGGCAAAAATCAAGGTGTCAGCTGGGCTGCATTTCTCCTGGAGGCTTTGGGGGAGAAGCTGTTTCCTCAACTTCCTACCTTCTAGGAGCTGCCTGCATTCCTTGGCTTGTGGTCCTTACTCCATTTCCAGAGCCCACAGAGCTGCATGTCAGATTTTTCTTCCACAGTCTTGTCTCCCTCCGACCACAGCTGAAAAGGGGCTCTGCTTTTAGGGACTCATGCGTGTGTTCCCTGTTCCAGGATAACCTCTCATCTCAGGTTCCTTAACTTAATCATATCTGCAGAGTGTCTTTTGCCGTAGAAGATAACATTTCCAGGTTCCAAGGATTAGGATGTGGACAGGTTTAGTGGGGCCATCCTCTACCTAGCCCGTGCTCCCACTCTCATGACCAACCTGCCTGACAGAGCTACTCCCTGGTCGAGCCTTTTGTTCCATCTCCTGGCACACTCCAGACCCTGCAGGTCCTCAGATACCTGGATGGCTGGCTGTCACACGTCCTTCGTGTCTCCACTCAAATGTCCCCTGGTGAAACCCCACCCTCCCATTGTGCCGTGTACCCCCCCTTCCCTGTTTTACTTTTTGCATTTATCACCGCATGGTAACATCTGTTGACATTTATTGTCTGTTCCTCCCACTGTCCCACCCCCTCAGTATCCTCTACAAGTGCTGGGGTTTTGACTGGTTCACTCATTACTCTAACCCCAGCGTCTAGAACAGTGGCTGGCACATGAGACGTTCTTGGTAAATATTGATAGGAAGGAGGGAGGGAGGGAGGAAGGAAGGAGGAAGGGAAGAGGACCATTCTTTAAGGGCCTCTAAGGAGTCTGTGTGTGAAGTACCATGTTCATTGTGTTCTCCATCCCCTAAAAACTGTAGTGGAAGCTGACTTAAGCTTTAGCAGGAGGTTGAGGGTGGGAACAGGGAGTAGTGTTCTGATGTCAGTCAGGAGTTTTGACTGAGGAAATCTTCGTATTCCTGCTTCCCAGGAAGTCTTTTCTGGGGGCACATGGACTAAGTCCCTCACATTTATTTGGGATGGGCAATGCCTTCCACATTCCTCTTATTATTGAAATCTTCAATAAACTGACCTGAATTACGTCAAAGCAAAATCCACTTTGCATCTGATGTATGAGAAAGGTCTGCCTGGCACCCCCATGGGCCTACCAGCTCCCCCTGCTCCTCCTGCACCGGGGAGGGGGAGGGCAGGTGGCGCCGAGGGTAGGACCAAAATGGCCATCCCTTGCAATGGCCGCGTAGCGGTGGTTAGCCTCCCTGAATTGGAACTCAGTCAAAGCGATAGACAGGCACTTGCTACTGCCCTACTTCAGGAACACTTCGACCTACTTAGAAGTAAGCATTTCTGGAAGTAGATGAAACCTGGAAGGGTTTGTTTTTAGCAACTCCAGCATCAGTCATCTTTCACTTTGATAAATAGCCTGTCTCCTCCTGAGCTCAGGCGGCTGCTCAGCACAGATCTCCAGGAACCTGCCCTCCCTGCCCGCAGCTCTCCCTCTTTGTCTCTCTGGGACGACAGCACTGGCTACTCTGGGAAGACACCTCTGTCCTCAGTGAAATCCACTGATTTCATCGATATGGCCCAGACCTGCCCCTCCCTCCCTGGGGCCTGGTTCAGACCAGAGAGTGATCAGTGAGACTTCCTTCCGGAAAACAAAGAGGAAGACTGACAGGATATGTTGGGGCTTCATGTTCTTGAGTTTGAGTGAGGCGGCGGAAAGAGGCAGACAGGTGTCAGGTGGGCATGCACGGAACCCATTTACACATGTGGGATGAGCTTAGGGATGCTTTCGTCACTAGCATCTGTGGCCCCCACAGGGCCAGCAATGGTGCAGCGGGAAAACCACACAACAGAGAAGAGATTACCATGCCTAATGCTGGCACTCATGCCTTTTTCTGTAGACATTACTATTAAAATGGCACATATTGCCTGGGAATAGTTACCCATGTGAATATTACGTAGTTCTGTAAGACATATTTGGAGTTCAAATTAAATACAGAAGTAATGCACACTTTGCACCTCCAATCTCTAATCTGAAGAGTTTCTGGTTACTGGTGGTGATTATCTCAGTTCCTCTTTTTCACATAAAGACAAAACCTCTACCTATGCCCCAGTCCTGGTCTGCCTTTAGTTCCCTTTTTCTGCCAAAAAAAAAAAAAAAGAAAGAAAGAAAGAAAAAGGAAAAAAAAATTGAACCGCATTTTACCCAGAACTCACCCCATTCTTCTTTGTCTTTGTTCAGGGTACATGTCTTACTCAATTTCTATTTCCCGTATAAATTTCCCAAACCCCCATATACAATTGAGCTAAGTGACTTGCAGATAGATGTTCAAAAGCCCACCATATGTTGAATAAACATTCAGTAACCATCTTAGAGAATCACCCTGGTATCCACAGTCAGGAAGTTCAGAGGTCAGAAGTCCACATGGGGAAGATGAGGATTAAGGGACTTGCAATTAGCCCCTGGAGAGAAAAACAGGCAGAGGAAGAATAAATGAAGGGCCAATTGTCGGTTTGAGGAAGTGAAAACATCCCACTGTGGATGTCTCTAAACTCCACCTCAACCATGCAGGAAGTTATCCCAGGGTGTAGGTGGCCATGAGCCCCAAGGTCAGTGGTTCTTAGCCCTGACTTGACACTGAAATCTCTTGCAGAGCTTTGAAAGTAACTGTAGATCTGAATCTGGATCAGATTCTGGGAGTGGGCACTAAAAGTCAGAGTCCTTGCTGGAGGAGAAAAAGGCAGGCACGGGACTGGCCAGGGGACAGGAGGAAAGCTGGGTCTGTCTCCACATTCACCAGGAGTCACGTCCACAGCCCTCACAGTGACTATGCAGGCTTGGTATGTAGAAGGTGTGCACTCTACCTGATCTGAGGTGGGGCACTGTCTCTGGCTGGGCTCATGCTAAGAACTGTGTGGGGGTGATTTTGAAGAACTCTGTGCTTGCAAATCTGAAGAGAAGAAGCCTAAAGGACAACATTGGACATATGTCTGTTGGTGGATAGGGCGGATGTCTTAGGTCACCACCCTCCAGTGTTACTGAAGCCTGTGGCTGACATGGAGGAGAGGGCAGTACTTTTAGTCCCTGGTCTCGGGCCCTGCATTATGGTGTATGTCTGGAGGCCCAGTAGGTCTGCAGGCTGAGACCAGCAGGAATTCTTTGGGGTTCACTGTGGCATAGAATGCAGACAAGACATGAAGTGGACACACAAGTGGATAGAAAGCCTAATGGACTTTGGAGGAGGCCCCACCTAGACAAACTCAGCCAAATAAGAATGAGGCTCAGCCATCTGTTCGGAAATTAAGAACACTCTAAAAATATATGCTGTAGGGGCGCCTGGGTGGCTCAGTGGGTTAAAGCCTCTGCCTTCGGCTCAGGTCATGATCCCAGGGGCCTGGGATCGAGCCCCGAATCAGGCTCTCTGCTCCGCAGGGAGCCTGCTTCCTCCTCTCTCTCTGCCTGCCTCTCTGCCTACTTGTGATCTCTGTCTGTCAAATAAATAAATAAAATCTTAAAAAAAAAAAATATATATATATATATATTATATATATGCTGTAGCTCAGGGGTTCTTAGCCTGAACTTTGGGAATGCATGGGTAGGTGTTTGAAACCCTGAAATTAGACATTCAATTGTCTTATGCAAAAAGAAGTTTATCTGGGTTTGCATAGTCCAAGGTACAGTAAACTTTTGGGAAAAAATGTATCTAGTTATTCAGTTAACATCATCAGACCTCTCCCCCAACTTGTCTGTCTTTCAGTCTCTCTCAGTCTCTCATCTCTATCTCTGACTCTCTTATCTCTTTCCTCCATGTTGACTTTATTCTCAGGCAGCTTCTTCCTATGTGGTTATGGCCAGATGGTCTCCAGCTGCTTCAGGCTAATATTCCACCAACTTAGAATCTCGTGGGAAGAGATTGCTGCCATCCCAGGACTTCTTGTTAAGCTCTCACGGTTTACGCTCCTTGGCTAAAATTGGGTCATGTGTTAAATTTGAATCAGTCCCTGTGACTGACTGGCTGAGCCCAGGTTCATGGACCCGTGCTTCGAGTGGAGGGTGGACAGGGAAGGAGGTCAAGTATACCCAAAAATGTGATCTGAGAATGGAGGGCCGCTTCCTCAAAGAAAAACCAAGATGCTATTACAAAAAGAAGGGTCATAGATTGCAAACACATGGGGAAAATTGTCTACATTAGTGGTTCTCAAAGTGTGACCCCTGTACCAACATCAGCATTCTGGGGTAACCTATAGGAATGCGAATTCTCATGCCCCACCCCAGTCCTACTGAATCAGAAACTCTGGGGATAGAGCCCAATCATCTGTGTTTTAACTCACCCTCTAGGTAATTCTGATACATACTCAAGTCTGAAAACCACTGCACTACTGGTTCCCAAACTATGCTACATGTTACAAGCACCTGGGGAACTTTTAAAACTACTAAAGCAAAGATGCACCCAAAGTGAATTAATATGAAGCTCCAGGAGATTGGGGGAGGAAGACCTAGGCATCACTTCTTAAACTTAGTTCCACCCTGGCATCACCTGTGGGGCCTTAAGAAAAACAACAACAAAAACAGCAATCAAAAAAAAAAAAAAAACCCTAATGCCTAGAATTGTTTTATCTTAATTCCCATAAAGTCAACATAGTGTTATATTACTTTCAGGTGTGCAGTATTGCGATTTGACAGTTCTATGCATTACCTAGTGCTCATTACCTAGTACCTAGTACTCTCTAATCCCCATCACCTATTTCACCCATCATCCCCCCATCTCCCATCTGGTAGAATGAAATCTTATGATACTTGTCTTTCTCTGACTAACTTATTTCACTTAGCATTATACTACCTAAATCCAGCCGGGTTGTTGCAAATGGCACAATATCATTCTTTTTTATGGTTGGCATATATATATATATATAATCTCCACATCTTTATCCATTCATCTATCGATGGACACCTGGCTGCTTCCTTAATTTGGCCATTGATAATGCTGCAATAAACTTAGGAGGGTATATATCTTCTTGAATTAGTGTTTTTGTATTCTTTGGGTAGATACCAATTAGTGGAATTACTGGTTCATACCGTAATTCTGTTTCTAATTTTTTTAGGAAACTCCATATGGTTTTCCACAGTGGCTGCACCAGTTTGCATTCCCACCAACAGTGCACAAGAGTTCCTTTTTCTCCACATCCTCGCCAACACCTGTTGTTTCTTGTGTTTTTGATTCTGGCCATTCCAACAGGTGTGAGGTGGTATCTCATTGTAGTTTTGATTTGCATTTCCCTGATGCCAAGTGATGTTGAGCATCTTTTCAGTGTCTGCTGGCCATCTGGATGTCTTCTTTGGAGAAATGACCTCTCATGTCCTCTGCCCATTTTTTAATTGGTTTATTTGTGGATTTTTTTTTTTGGTGTTGAGTTGTATTAAGTTCTTTATGTATTTTGGATACTAACCCTTTATCAGCTATATCATTTGCAAATATCTTCTCCAATTTAGTAGGTTGTCTCTGTTTTGTTAACTGTTTCCTTTGCTGTGCAGAAGCTTTTTTATTTTTATGTATTCCCAATATATATTTGCTTTGATTTCCTTTGTCTTAGGAGATGTATCTAGAAAAATGTAGCTACAGCCAATGACAAATAAATTATTGCCTGTGTTCTTTTCTAGGATTTGCATGGTTTTAGGTCTTACATTTAGGTGTTTGAGCTTATTTATTTTTTTTTTAAAGATTTAATTTATTTATTTGACAGACAGAGATCACAAGTAGACGGAGAGTCAGGCAGAGAGAGAGAGAGAGGGAAGCAGGCTTCTTGCTGAGCAGAGAGCCCGATGCGGGACTCGATTCCAGGACCCTGAGATCATGACCTGAGCTGAAGGCAGTGGCTTAACCCACTAAGCCACCCAGGCGCCCCTGAGTTTATTTTTTTTGTATGGTGTAAAAAAAGTGATTCCATTTTATTCTTTCACATGTAGCTGTCCAATTTTCCCAGCACCATTTGTTGAAGAGACGTCTTTTTCTCATTGCATATTCTTGCCTGTTTTGTTGAATATTAATTGACTATGTAATCATGGGCTTATTTTTGGGCTTCTATCCTGTTCCACTGATCTATGTATCTATATTTGTGCCAGTACCATATTGTTTTGATTACTACAAATTTGTGGTGTATCTTGAAATCTGGGATTGTGATACCTCCAGCTTTGTTTTTTTGTTTTGTTTTGTTTTGTTTTTTGGGGGTTGCTTTGGCTATTCATGGTCTTCTGTGGTCCCATACAAATTTTAGGATTATTTGTTCTAGTTCTATGAAAAATGCTGCTGGTATTTTGATAGGGATTACATTAAATCTGTGGTTGCTTTGGATAATATGGACATTTTAACAATATTTGTTCTCCCAATCCATGAGCATGGGTTATCTTTCCATTTGTGTCATCTTCCATTTCTTTAATCTTTGTTGTATAGCTTTCAGAGTATAGATCTTCACCTCCTTGCCTAAGTTTATTCCTTGGTATTTTATTATTTTTGGCACAATTGTAAGTAGACTATTTCCTTAATTCTCTTTCTGCTACTTCATTATTAGTATATAGAAATGCAACAGATTTCTGTATATTGCAACTTTACTAAATTCATTTGTCAGTTCTAGTAGTTTTGGGGTGGAGTCTTTAGGGTTTCCTACATATAGTCATATAGTATCATGTCATTTGCAAGTAGTGAAAGTTTTACTTCTTCATCCATTTGGATGCCTTTTATTTTTTTTTCTTGTCTGATTGCTCTGGCCAGGACTTCCAGTACCATATTGAATAAAAATGATGAGAGTGGACACCCATGTCTTGTTCCTGATTTTAGGGGAAAAGCTCTCTGTTTTTCTACCATTGAATATGGTACTAGCTGTGAGTTTTTCATACGTGAATGCCTAGATTTTCTTTTAAAGCTTCTCTTATGATTCTATAAGTGTTCAATAACCATTGCCCTACCCTCCCCTTTAAATTGTCCTGGTAAATTTTATTTACCATAAAACAGCTAGATGCAGATTAGAAGAATCAGACATCTATTTTCTGAAATCCCTCAACTCAAAACTTGGTCACATATCTGATGTTGATTCCCTTTTCTTTCACATTTATGGTGAGTCTGTCTTAGCAGCTAGCTCCACGAGGACTAGGATTGTTTTTGTTCACCAATGTAGACCTAGTACCTAGAACAGAACCTGGCATATAGTAGGCATTCAAAAAGTATTTGCCGAATTGTTGAATAAGTCTGCCATGGGTCAGTGTCCCATTGGTGTTCGGGATTTCCTTGTTGGGTTGTAGACATCATTGGTCTCATTCTGGAAGGCACCTGAGGATGGCGATGGGACTCTGAGTTATCGGTGCCCAACACCTGAGCGAATCTCCAGGATGGCCAAAATGTGTTAACCACATCCACTTAAGATGGGTAGTGGTCCTAATGTTTTATGCCTTTGAGAGTAGGGTGGATTCTCAAGTTATAAGGACCTATGGACACATGTCTGATGGATTCTTTTCACAGAGACTGAGACCACTTTCGGGTCTACTCATACTGTAATCTCTGAAGTAAGGGCTGGGTCTTCCACGAACATCGAACTCAAGCCAGTTTCTGCAAGATGATGTCACCAGCCTCTTGGAAAGGATTATGACAGAAAAATGATCAGTGTTACCTGAATGCAAAGGCCCAGAAGGAAGATTCAAGTGAAAAAATAAGTGGCTACCAAGCAATTTTGAAGCATCTTTCAATTCCTGTCAGAATGCCCCAAAAGTATCCAGAGAGGTGGATTAGGTGGCTGGACTAATATAGATTCTTGTATCATAGCCCCTATGCAGGGGATCACAGGCAAATAAAGCTCACTTTTAGAAGGGCTGAGGTCATAGCCAGTTTTCTGCCCTGGGCTGGCAAGGACAACCAAATGGCTTTTGTTTTTGGTGATACGGAAGAGAGAACTGGACAGAGGTATGTGTTGGTTGCCATAGGTCAGAACTGGAACCCAGGATAACTGTGATCCTGAATTCATTGAGGCTGACGAGATAAGACTGACCACAGTCAGGATGATTGGCAAATCAGAAATCTGGAATGCAGGCTGCATGAGCAATTGGAACTTTTATTTCTCTGTTTTGCATGTGGAGCACCAGGGCACATTTCCTACTTAACAATGAGATTCTCATATTATCCTCACCAGGAGAGGCTATCAGGGAGATGGAAGTGTCAGAACTAGAAGTAAGATTTTGACCCTGAGTCCTACTGTTCCTATGGGGGGAAGCTTTTTAGAATTTCTCTTTAGACTCAAATCATCAAAGCCTCATCATGGTTCATTCATTCAGTTTCCTCCGTTATGGAAGAGGACCCTACATTTTAAGGGTTGGTTGTGTGTTTCCGTGTGTGTGCGCGCATAAATGAGTCAATGTATAGAAAGCAATTAGGAAATGGCCTGGCACAAATAAATGCTCAATACATGTTTGCTACTGTTATTCATTAAGTTGTGCTGCTGTTATTTCCTGAGCATCTGCTGCATCCCAGCTGTGTGGCAGATGCTGCAACACCCAGATCTAAACATGGTTCAAACTGAGAGAGGAAGGCCAAATCCTGCTAACTCCTAAAAGGCTTGGCCCCTGGCTGTCTTTCTTGTAGGTGGGAATTAGTTACCTGAGCGGTCAGTTTCTGGTTTTTTTAATCCTTCTCACAGACTTCCCTTTTTTTCTGCTTGATGGGCCTTCTCTACTTTATGAATGTGGGATGGTTCCAGAAACCTAAATCGGATACGAAAGAATGGGAGAGATGACCTGTGAGTGATAAACATAGTGGTTCATAGGAGGATCCTGTGGGTGTGAGGCCGGTGGGCTTCCTGGTACGAGTGAGGGGTCTAAGTGTGCCCTTGAAATATGAAAAATATTTTTTTAAATTTTATTTTTTATAAACATATATTTTTATCCCCAGGGGTACAGGTCTGTGAATCACCAGGTTTACACACTTCACAGCACTCACCATAGCACATACCTTCCCCAGTGTCCATAACTGAAAAATATTTTTTTAAGATTATTTATTTATTTATTTGACAGAGAGATCACAGGCAGGGAGAGGGAGGGAGAAGCAGGCTCCCTGCTGTGCAGAGAGCCCGATGTGGGACTTGATCCCAGGACCCTGAGATCGTGACCTGAGCCAAAGGCAGAGGCTTTAACCCACTGAGCACCCTGAAAAATATTTTAAAAGAAAAGCTTAGGGATATAAGGAAAGGAATGATAGACCCACTGTGGGTAAGAGATGGTAAATGGAAGTCTTCCTCCACCCTGAGTAATGTCTTTGGAGTTTCTCTGGCATTCACCCAAATGGAACTATTAAATGTCTAACAGGCGCTTACATGCATATGTCTTTTAAAATTCTATTAGCAGGGCGCCTGGGTGGCTCAGTGGGTTAAAGCCTCTGCTTTAGGCTCAGGTCATGATCCCAGGGTCCTGGGATTGAGCCCCTCATCGGGCTCTCTGCTCAGCGGGGAGCCTGCTTCCTCCTCTCTCTCTGCCTGCTTCTCTGCCTACTTGTGATCTCTGTCTGTCAAATAAATAAATAAAATCTTTTAAAATAAATAAATAAATAAATAAATAAATAAATTCTATTAGCAATCCTGTTAACAATCCTTTCTCCTCCTTTTATTTATTTACTTTTTCAATGAGGAATTTGACGATCAAAAAAGCGAAGTGACTTTGCCTAAGGTCAGAGAGTTAGTAGGCAACAAAACAGCTTTGAATTTGGGCTTGCGATTTCAAATCCGGAGTGCTTTGGCCTAGCATCATTATGGGCCGGGAGCCTATAAAAAAACTCAGGCGCTATTATCATGATGAGCATTAAGTAGTAAAAGGAGGGCAAGAAAAGAGTTAAGTGAAGGTGTTTCATTGCAGAGGAAGCGGTCCACGTTCCGAGACTGGGGGGAAGGAGAAGGGGCATCTGTGAGAGAGGAAAAGCATTAGAGTCTTGAACCTTCTAAATCCGCTCCTCTCCCACCGCTTCGGCCTCCTCTGGTTGTATACGCTAAGCCAAAGCTGAGGACGGGAAACTGCGCGCAAGGAGGAGTCCCTAAGCACCTGTTGTGTGCGGTGGCTGCGGGTACCCCAGCCCGAACCCCCAGCGTCCGTCCACAGCCCGGCCAAAGTCCGCGCACAGCTGGACTTTGGAACTCCGCCCCTTGAGGCCCTCCCTCGCCGCCGGCACCCCGCCCCTCCTCCCCAAAGTGGCTCTGGCTCCCAGAAAGAGACGCAGCCGCGCGGCGGGGACAGGGAGGGAACTGGCTCGCGGCCGCAGCGCTGAAGTTTCTTGCCCGCCGCGCTCCCACCCGCTGCCGGCGGCGCGGGCCATGCCGGAGCTCTGGGGCCAGGCGGCAGCATGAAGGGCGGCGACCGGGCTTACACCCGAGGTCCCTCTTTGGGGTGGCTTTTCGTGAAGTGCTGCTGTTGCCTCCGGTGCAGAGGTGAGTGGCTTTCGCGGTTCGCGCCTTCTTTTAGCAAAACCCGGGCCGGCGGGGGAGGAGGGAGGAGTTGGGGGGGCGGCCGAGGGGGTTCTCTGGGCCCCGCGTTCGCGTCCTCGTCCCCAGCAGAAAGCGGGCTCGCTGGCGGGGAGCTTCTGACTTGGATGCGGAGCTGCAGTTTGGCATCTCAGTTACTTACTTGTCAGCGACTTTGGATGTCAGGACGCCAGCCTGAGGGGGGGTGGTGGGGGCATTGTGCGGGGGATTCTCGCCTCGGCCCCCGCAGCTGTGTGTCCCTGTAGTGGCCCAGGCGCACTTCCCTGCTCTCATTTACATATGGATCTCAGCTGAGGGATTAACTAGTGACTCCTAGCTATAGGAATGTGTTTGACACTTGTCTCTACACTAGGAACTATTTTTGCCAAGTGACAATTTTCTTCGGGGACTGCAGCGGGCTTTTCGCTTTTCTCTGCTAGGGCTTTCGCAGGCTCGCTGGGTTTGCAGCTCTGGGACGGAGCTGGGTTCATTAATTAACCAAGAACTCTCTTGTACCCAATTAGGGCTGTATTTAATTAATCTTCTAATTTTAATGTTGTTGAGGAGATGGCAGGAAGCAACTAATTTCCCCAAAACAAGATGGTGAGAAGGGTCACAGAGAGAAGGTTATCAATTGTGGAACCTCTCCTGAAAAAGAAATGGGGCTTTTCCTAGGCAGAGTGCCCATATGTTCCTAAAGCTGTTCCTGTCACTTTAACATTTCAGCTTAGAGGGTGGGGGAAGAGAGGTTTTGTTTCTATGTGATTAGAAGGGAGAATACAGCCCCTCACTTGATATTAGCCCTTTTTAACTTTCACCTACTGGGGTGAAATTTCCCTCCACCCTCATTTACAATGCCCCCATCTCTGGCTTCATTCTCATTTAACAAAGTCCTGATAGAACTTTCTCTCTGAGTTACTGATAAATAAACTTCATCCAAGGAACCCTTAATTGTCCTCGTCTATGCCACACACAGAGCAGAACCCTGACAAATTCTGTACCCTGAGCTGATAGAAGGCTACAACAACTAATTAAACCTGTAGGACATTTTCCCAGTTCCTAATGCCAGCATTAGCCTTTCGGTCTCTGCATTTAATTAGAACAGCCTGGAACTTCGTGGTAACCAGCTTTAAAAGCCAGAATTCAGATGGAGAAGGAATCATAGAAGGCCTGGGACCCTCACCAGAATCTAAGCCTAGTTCAGAAACATTCAAAACCAAGGCTGGGAATTGAAGGAAGGGAACATTAAAAGAGAGAGAAGGCAGGAAATGGCCAAAGAGAATCTCTGAGTGGGTGGGATTGCTCTGAGGGCTGAAGGGTTTCCAAGCAGGATTTCTTGGGAGCCCATTTCCTGTCAAAAGGCAGAATTCGGGGACTTGGGTAGTGCTTTTTCTAAAGCCCCTGCAGCGGCCTGCTTGAATCCAGATGTGTGGCAGCCCCAATTTGCCTGCAGAGCAGTTCTCCTGGGTTCTCTCAGTCCTTGGCTCTGATTATGGCCCCAGCTGCCCCTCCAGCTCCAGGCGCCCAGGAGGTGGGGGCTGGGGGAGCCAGCCTCCAGCATGCAGGACTGGGAAAGCAGTGGCTGCAGGCTCTGAGGCTTGCAGAGGGGGTGTGGGAGGAAAGAGGGTGTTGCAGGAGCCAGAGCCAGAGCAGGAGGAGACCAATGACCCTAAGCTGAAGATTGAGGGAAGCCAGAGACCCAAGCAATGAAAGCTGCTTGAAAAGGGAAAGGAGAGTAACAGAGGTGGGTTCTTAGTCACCTTCTCCCACTTTCCTCTAGACTCCTTCCCAGATGTGAGATGTGAAGATGGCAAGCTGGGGCTAAGATCTGAGGAAAATGGGGGGCAGTGAGGTAGCCACCCTTTAAAGAACCCTGGGCCTCAGCTGGGCAGGGCGATCAGATCACGATTGTGTCTGAGGTATGCGGCACTACGCTGAGGCTCTTTAGGTCTGCTCTAACAGAAAAGAGAGATCCCAATGGAGACTAAAGGCATCTATTCTATTCAGAAGCTGACTGCAAAGATAGGTCTTGTACTGAGTTTGAGCACCTTGCCCAGAGCCCCCAGAAACTTGCCTAGTTGCCTAGTTGCAACACGGAGAAGGGCTCAAAGAAGTCTGAGAGGTTGGCGGGCGTGGAGGGCAGCGCCCGGGACTTCGGCCTCTCTTTTCAGTTGAACCAGTTCCTCTGGTTGTACAGACTTCATACAATTGAAAGGCAGCTTCCCCTTTTCAATAAGGGCAGCTGGCTGTTTGGCCTCTCTCTCTTCTCCTGAGAGAACTTGGCTGTCCTGCTCCAGGAGCTGTGCTCTGAAACCGGAGGGTCGGAACCCACTACTACAGTTCCCAAGTCTAGGGGCCTTCCCCCTGCTGGCTTCCGGTCACTCAGAATTCAAAGGGTAGAGGAAAATCTAAGAAAAGACCTTCTGAAGTCTGAGGAAAAGAGGAAGTAGAATGTTCTGGCTATTTTTGACCAACCTAAAGCTAAGTGAGGCATCCTGGACTTTCTCTGGTGAACCCTAAGTGGTTGTAATTGTTAGCACAGGGTTGAGAGTCAAGGTCTTAGTGATGGACCTGTGTGGTCTTTAAATATCATATTTGAGGAAAATGTGGGAGAAACTAGTTGAGCCTGTCTTTTGATTTGGAAAAGTGAGGAAAGCTACTATCTCATTGTCTCTCTTGGTTTTTGGTTCTATTGAGTATGAGGATGGTAAAGGGGTTTGATGCAAGGTGATCTTTCTTCCCTCCCCTGAAATTGGTGTGGAAAGGCAGGAAAACTGAAAACCAGGGGTAGGATGAAAACAGAGATGAGGTGAAAAGGAAGAAAGACAGCAAATACATTTATAACTGCCTTTTTGGAAGTGAAAAAGGGCCAAATGTGAGCTAATAGCATGTATATGTGTCTGAAGGCTGATTAATCATTGATGTCACACTTTGCGGGAAGTTTTGGGATTGCTCTTGCTACTTAGACTTTCCTTTAAGCTTGAAGAAGTGGGTCAGCTCTGGATTCTTCTTCAGTTATCTTAAATTTTTAAAAAGCACCTCGTTTCAGAGACGAAAAGGAATTGAAATCACCAGGATATTGCTAAGTTCTGTGCTGCAGACTGGAATTTGTGACTTCTAAGATCATGGAGCCCAGACATTTTTTCTGACCTTGCTAGGGTGAAAGCCAGTTTCAGAGCCTTTAATTTTCTAGTCCACTTGTAATTAACTTTGGGTGTGTGGACCAAAGAAAGTCCTTTCTTGGAAACCCTTATGCCCAGGGTTTATATTTGTTTATTACTGTATCACCGTCCCTGCATCTCAAGCCCACGTGCCATTGTGTGTCCCCGTTTATGCTGCAAGTGCCCAGTTCAGGCATCTGAGTCTCTCAGAAAGAGAGGAAGGAGCGGTGACTGAACCGGACTGAATCAGCCGAGAGGGGAGGCGCTCCGATCACATTCCCATGTTTTTTTCAATACAAGGGCAGTTGGGTTCCAGCCTGAGTCTGACATCATGGGGCTGGGGTAAGGGCCGTGGGGCTTCACGGGGCCTCCCAAGTCATCGTCAGCTGTAAGCTCTCTTTTCCCCCTACCTTTTCCCAGAATGACTATGCAGGGACCTCTTGACTTGATGTGAATGTCTCTTCTTTGGCCTATAAATGAAGATAGCTTATTTTATAGACTGAATTTGATGTGTGAAAGCATGACATCAAGTTCCTTTAGAAAGGTGCCGGTAACCTCAAAGAGAATCCCTTGTGACATTCACTATTAGTGACTTAATTCACCACTCCACAGAAGCACAAAAATCCTTGGGGCCTTAATGCACATACTCTTTTGTTTCTTCATCTCCCGGGACATGCCTGTACCACAAAGAAAGCGGAATCAACCATTTAGCATGTATGTTTTTCCAGTGTATCTCTTGGTTTTTCTGCCTTCTGCAGAGATACCCAGACATGGGGAGAATTACCACATACACCAACCGCCCCTAACCCAAATCCTGTTTCCTTTCCCCGATGTGATTCTCTGACTAGGGAGTAGCAAGAAGGATGTCAGTTATTACCTGAATAACAGTACTGACTGCCAATTGTATGTCCCTTTAGAAATAGGAGTGTTTGGGTTCGGTGGGATGAGGTGGAAACTGGAAACAGAACCCGAATAGCCTTCCTCTGCTACAGCTGTAGGTCCTGCAATCACCAAAACGGCTGTAGACATCACCCCTGTGGTTCCATGTGCTACAGGTTGGTTGGTCCTAATGTGGAATAAAAAGGTAAAAATTCAGACTCTGTATCTGTATTTTCATGCAAAGTGATTTTGAAGTTAAAAAATAAAAGTGGACATTGGGGAGTCACTTCCAAGCCCCCTATTATAGTCAATAACACCCCCGAGAGGTGCTATTGATATTCTCCTTCATGATGGTTCCCCTTGAGAATCTTGATGCTGGTCTGTTCTGCCCTGAAGTTATCCCTCATCCATTGAGGTCCTGCTCCTCTTTCAATGAAGGAGTGCCTGCCTGTATGGCCTGCCCTCTTAGACTTCTCCTAAAGGAGGGCCCTAGAAAAAGCATGGATCTGAAACCCAAGGGAGGGCTTCTCAGATAGAAGGGGCTAAATCACAGAAAGTTAGAGATCACTTAACAGATCTTCTTTGATAGAGGACACTGAGAGCCACTTAGTAGCAGGTGAGAACTAGAGCCCTTTTCCTGTGCTCTTCCCTCAGTGTCATTATTGTCTTCCTGGGCATATGGTTTCTCCTACTATGGGCACAGATGAGGTGGAGCCAACCAAGAAGGGTAGAGGCAATCCCTAGACTGGAATTTAGGTGTTGACTGTGGATTATCTGCAGTTCTGGGGGATGACTGCATTGCCTGGAGCCATTTGGAACTTGACCTGCGGGGTCTGCTTTGAAGTCCTCTTCTGTCCCAAGACCACGGAAGGCAAAGACGGTCACATCTCTGTCTGTCCCAGAGCAGCCTGTGCACATGTTCTTCTTAGTAAATATTTGTTCACATTTTCCCCTCGGGTTCAATTTAATTCAGAAGGCCTCTTTCCCCCCCTTTCTTATCCCTTTTCTGGAAATGTACCCTTTCAGGTGGAAATGAACCAATGAAATGCATTCCTATCATTTTATTTTTGAGCTGGCTTTTATGTAGCACGCAGTGTTTTAATTCATTTGACAAATGTTTATGTGCTGACTGCCTGCCAGCCCAGCACAAGGCACTGGGGGATGGGAATCCTAATGGTGCTGACCCCATTTGGCTGTTGTGAAGATTAATTAAGATAACGTATGTAAAGGGCTTGGCATAGCACAAAGCATATGAAGTCTTTTTAAAAAGGTTGCTACTAATGGTAATAGTAATTGTAGTACTAGATACAGACCCTATCCTCAGGGGACTCCTACCTAAATATTTGTGGGTCCTCTGGGTGATAAAACCATAAATCTACATTCCTATGCCAATTTAATGGTCTCAGTTCAAGCCATTGTCAACTGTGCCTCAATTCTGTGGCATTGTAACTATGGGGGAGGAAAGTTTGTGATCTAGAAGTATGATAGGGATTGCCTCTTTATTTTTATTAAACCAATTTTAAAAAAAGAAACACATAACACTCCTAGTATTACAATCTCTGTGTTACATTAAAGAACATTCCAAAAAAGATACTGGCAAGAATCCTAAGCATCCCTGAGTTACTCTAATCTGGGGGAAAACACAAGGTCCAAGAATTGCAGCATAACTACACCAGTATTAAAGTTCAGATCCTGAGAATGTACCTTATATAAAACACACCACTTCTTCTTGGCTGCCCTTTGATTTTGGCTAATGATCTGATGATACACATTTTTCTCTTCACTTCAGCCAGCATTTATTGCATATTCATCGTATGCAAACTTTGTTGCTCTTCTCCAGGCTGTTTTTGTCTAGATAAAAATCACCACCTGCTGCCCACAGCAGCCCCCCGAGACTCTGAGGTTTGGCCATAAGCTTGGTACTTCTTGTAGATAGGGGACATGGGTAGCTTGGTTCCCCACCGGGTGTGTCCAGTGACTAATGGAGGATATCTTTCCTAGTTGACAAGCAGCCTTTTGTGTTAAACCTCCTGGAAGGAGGGTAGCCCTGGTCACACCTGGGAGACAACAAGAAGGCTGCCAGGTTGGCTTCAGCCCGGCCAAAGAGCAAAGATCAGAGTTACAGAACAGGTTGTTCCACATTTTTCTCAATTTCCTGGTGACCACAGTGAGGGAACTGTCAAGTTGAAAGGAAGGGAAACCCCTTCTACTGCTAGATTGAAACAGTACCTCGTAAAACATTTCTGTTTCCAGGTATCTGCCTTCCTTGGGGGCAGGATTAGTTTTGTGTGTGTGTGTGTTCTCTTGTAGCACCTGGGTGTAGCAGGCTCTCAGGACTTTCCCAATTTATGCCCTCCCACTTTTAGAACCACCATCTTGCTCCCATGGAGAAAGGATAATATCACTCCCTGTTCAAAGGAGAACCAAGACCCACTGTTAAAAAGAAATGCAGGGGCGCCTGAATGGCTCAATCAGTTAAGCATTCACCTCTTGATTTTGGCTCAGGTCATGATCTCAGGGTGGTAAGATCGAACCCCACGTGGAGCCTAGTTTGGAGCATCTGTGCTCAGTGGGGAGTCTGCTTGAGTTCTCTCCCTCTGCCACTACCATGCCCCCACCTCCCCGTGCACACGCAGGTGTGTGTGCGCTCTCTTAAATAAATCTTTTCAAAAAAATTAAAGAATCGCAAACATTCCACTTCAGCACAAATTTTGGACCTGAGTCCCACACCTGTGCGGTGCCTCTTTCTCTTCTCTACTTAGAGCTGAAATTCTTGAAGGAATTTTGTCACTGGGGAACATGCTAGAAATGCAGATTCTTGGCCCCATTGACTCAGACCCAGTATTCTTGTTTTAACAAGCCCTCCAGGTGGCTTGGTTTTTGTTTGCTTGTTTGTTTGCTCTTTTTCTTTCCTCTCTCCAACTTTCCCTGACCTATCTACCCCACCCCAAGTCCCCCAGCTTCAGCAAAAGCTTTCTATAACAGAAGACATCCTGCTTCCCTGGGGATTCTTGCTTTGAGAAGTGGAGGAGGCCCCTGCATGACTCACTTTCACTTGTCAGACAGGGGTAGGAGTTAGGAATCCCCGACATATTCCGTGAACTTTACAGCCCCCCAGGGTCCAGTAAGGGAAGTTGCGGCATTCTTCTTCCTGTTTAAGACTCCTTTGCTTTTTATTTTGTTTTCCTCATTACTCTTAAAGCCAACTGTGCTTACTACAAAAAAAAAATAAAATAAAAAGTTAGGCAAACAAAAAGACCATAAAATTGTAACTTTAATAGTGTAATCCCTTAATAACGTAAAAGTGTAACTTTAATAGCGTGACTTTAATAGCTTTAATAGAGTAATCCTTTAATAGTGTAACTTTAATAGCGTAAACTACCTCGAAACAACTACTTAACTACTTAATATGTCTTTTTCTATATGTTTACCCCCTTAATAAATGGGATCATGTTTCATATATTGTTTTATAACCTGATTTCATTTAATCTTTTGAACATCTTCCCAGGTAGAGGCATTTCCAGTGTGTGTGTGTGTGTGTGTGTGTGTGTGTGTGTGTTTTAGATTTTTTACTTAAAGACTTATTTTGGGGAAGGTGGAGAGGGGGACAGAAGGGGAGGGAGAGGGACAATCAGACTCCATGCTCAGTGACAAGCCTGACTTGGGGCTCCATCTCAGGACCCTGAGATCATGACCTAAACCAAAACCAAGAGTCGGAAGCTCAACCAGCTGAGCCATCCAGGGGCTCCTCCAGTATATTGTTAATGGCTCCAAAGGATTTCACTGGTGACAAGACTTGAACTTGACAATTGTTAGAATTAATTTAATATAATGGTTTAAAGTTTAGTGAAAAAGCATGAGGATGAGCCTTGGGTGAAGAAATAGATCTTTCTAGAACCAGATTCTACAGCAGACTGATCCTTGTCCTGGGGTTTATGTATGTCCACTCCCTACCTCTCCCCTTTCCTTTCGTTAGGAGGTATGATTTACTCTACCAGGCAAGTGTGATTTATTCCTCAGGAGATCAGTGTGCATGGTGGT
This sequence comes from Lontra canadensis, assembly GCF_010015895.1. Lineage (NCBI taxonomy): Eukaryota > Metazoa > Chordata > Mammalia > Carnivora > Mustelidae > Lontra > Lontra canadensis. The sequence continues at coordinate 4,821,861 of NW_022631032.1, read as the reverse complement.
GAGGGCATATTTTTTCCCACTCACGCTTCTCTTCTTTTGTGGTATTAGGAATCATCTCACTCCTCAACTTCTGACTAATCATGCACTTGCTTTCACTGAGCAGACCTATGGATTTTTCTTTTATTTATTTGAGACATACCTTTGAAAATAGGGTATTTAAAAATTATTGTAACTGGAAAAGAGAGTCTTGATTATTTTTTTTCCTAGCAAAATCATATATAAACATTGGGAAAGCATTTAGAAATATAAACAAATGAAAATAAAATTTCATTACCTAGCAATAGCCATAGTAACATTTTGAATAATCCTCTTAACCTTTTTTTCCATGTATGTGGGGTTTTTTTGTTCAGAAATATAACATAGTAATATTATAAACTTTCTTCTTGTTACATATTGAACAACTTCTATGATGTTTTCTGTATGTCTTCAGTGAAATGCTGGAGCCAGCTCTGCTCAGGTTGGGATTATTAAATATTCAGAGTTTTGTTTTGTTTTGTTTTTTAATTTTATCCATTTATTTGACAGAGAGAAAGATCACATAGGTGGAGGGGCAGGCAGAGAGAGAGAGAGGAGGAAGCAGGCTTCCCGCTAAGCAGAGAGCCCGATGCGGGGCTCCATCCCAGGACCCTGGGATCATGACCTGAGCTGAAGGCAGAGGCTTTAACCCACTGAGACCCCCAGGTGCCCCTATTAAATATTCAGAGTTTTGAGAGAGGATTGTTAAACCATTGGTAGCTTGAGATCAGCCAGATATCACAAATCAAGGTTTTTTGCTTTATTCAAGGAGCTGGTTTATCAGCATACCACCAGATGCACAATTTAATCATGCATAAATATGGTTTTTTTTTCAATTTTCATTCTATTTTTAGTTGTTTCTAATTTTGGCTATTACAAGCAATACTTATAATATTGCTTATAGTCTTAGAGTTAATTCTTGGCACAACTATCATTACTTCCTTCGGATAAATCCCTAGAAATAGAGTTCCTGAATCAAAGAGCATCCAGAATTTCACAACTTACTTGTTGCCAGTTAAACCCCCTGTTTCACACCCTTTGAAAGGAAGAGTGTACTGTTCTTTGTCTTAAGAGGATTTATGAGAAACATCCTCTGAGACCAAGGAATTTAATGTCTCTCCTGTTGTTTGCTTCTGTTTACATTTTCTGAATTAACTTAATTCTTTTTATATAAGGGAACACCCTGTCTGAGAGCCTTTGATTCATAGGCTACATACTGATATGCAAGTTGTAACAAATATATTTTATGTTTGTGCTGGATTGAGAGGCCATATATCATGATGATTAAGAGCTTGGACCCTGGAGCCAAAATGAGTTTGAATCCCAGCTCTGCTACTTTATCTGTGTGACATTGTACAAGTTATATAAATCCTTTGTTCATGTTCCTCATCTGAAAAATGGAGATGATCAAGGAATCTAGTCTTGGGATTTCTACAAGGCTTAGAGGGGTTGACATAGGTAAACCACTTAGAACTGGCATGTGGTAAGTTCCACGTAACTGTTGGATTATTGTTACATTACTGAGCATGTAGAAGTCTGCATGGAATTGTACCAACTGTCAACTGTCACATTCAAATGATTTCATTAGCTCCTTCATCATATGGGAAACTGAGCTGAGCATTTCTTATATCAGCCTCTAAATATTTGAATACCATGTGGCAGGTACTGGACTAGCAACAGTAGAGAATTTAAAATGTTTTCACCCCCTCGGGGATCTTGCCATCCAACTTGGGAGCTGCTCCACAAATATGAAACAGTAAATAATAACAAAAAAAAGAGGGAGGGAGGAATAGTTGCTGAGGCCAATAAAAGGAAAGATACTTCAGGGTCCTACCTGACGGCTGACTTAAGTAATTATGCAAAATCTGGTGGGAGCACAGTGGCCTGGGGTGGTCTGGGAGGACTTCTCAGGAGATACAAGGTTCTGTCTGGGCCCTAAAGGGTAAGAAGGGGTTTTTAAAGGACTGAGTATAGGGGGCGCCTGGGTGCCTGGGTGGCTCAGTGGGTTAAAGCCTCTGCCTTCAGCTCAGGTCATGATCCTAGAGTCCTGGGATGAAGCCCCGCATTGGGCTCTCTGCTCAGCAGGGAGACTGCTTCCCCCCGCCCCCCCGCCTGCCTCTCTGCCTACTTGTGATCTCTGTCAAATAAATAAATAAAAATCTTAAAAAAAAAAAACAATAAAGGATTGAGTATATAGGGAGAGCAGAGCACCCTGGACCGGCTGGGGACCACAGAGGAAAACAGGTCAGACGTGCCTTCTAGAGCTGTGCTGTCTAATTCAGTAGCCATTAGCCATATGTGGCTATTGAGAACTTGACATGAGGCTAGTCCAAGTTGAGATATGCTGAAGGCACAAATTACATACCAGATTTCAAAGATTTAGTACAAAAAAAAAACATTGTATGGGAATCTTAGTAATTTGGATATTGATACTATGTTGAAATGATAATATTTTGGAGATACTGGATTAAATACAATAGGTTAAAATTAATTGCACCTGTTTATTTTCACTTTTCAAGAGAACTAGAAAATTTTTAATTATATAAAAATTATATAAAATTATTTTATATTATATAAAAAATAAAATTAGGTATGTGGCTCACATTTATGGTTTGCACTGCATCTCTGTTGAATGGAGCTATCTGAGGGCTATACTATAGTACATGATACACTGATGTGCCAGAGTAGAAACTTTCCATCCCTTCCAATGGCCGATGCTAGGCCCTCCTCTCAGCCATCTCCATAATTCCAGGAGGAGGCAGTCCCTCTGATGGGGAACCAGATCCCACGGGCCTTCCCAGCTGAAACTTTCAAGGGAGGCAGTTACATATTTTCATTTCTGAGTGACATAGTTTGTGAGGAAACAGACAAGGGCTTCAGTTGCAAGTTGTCCCCCAGAGCTCAGACAAGCCAGCTTTTAGGGAAGATCCTGAATTCGGGAAGAGCCTAAAAACAGTACTGAGCAGGAAGAGAGTGACAATGTGCTCCCATCTCCCAATCCCCCTAACCCCTCCACCAACCGACTTCTGGTCTGCCCTCCTCCTTTATGTGACAGAGGTAGTGTTGCCGCTGGCAGGCACCCAGAGTCTGAGGGGGAAGATGGGTAGCTTGGCAGACCAGGGTGGGATGGAGATGCAGGAGATGTGAGTAGGTGGGTGTGTGGAGCCCCAGGCTGAACTCCTTTGTCCTTTAATTGAAAGCTGTGTGAGTGTTCTATTGTATCATTCCAAGCAGCGTCTGTGATCCTAATGTTTGTCCTCATGGGGCATCACCAGGTGCCTGGCCGAGCACAGTGCTGTCTGTCATTTCCCTCTTTGTCTAGAGACCACTGTATATATAGCTTGTCTTGATTATATATCATCGAACACTGGAATTTTACAGCATCTCAGATCATAACGATCTCAGTTTTATCGACAAGAAGAGCACTTTGAAAAAGAGAAGCAACTTACCTCAGGTATGAACTGGTAATTTATAAAATGGTACCATTCTGCTGGTACTTTTGTAGAAGAGGTGGTGAGATGTAAACTAGTCCTGCCCTTTTGTTTTGGGGAGACGCAGAGGGTAGAAGCACTAGATCCGATCTGAGAGGAGACCCAGCTCCTTGGAAGGAATCTAAGGGTTGAGGCGCCCTGTGAATCAGAAATCACTCTTAGGTTCCTGGAACTGTGTCCTAGCCACCGGCTCTAGCTTTTCTCCTGTAGAAATCTGCCCCACGGTGTCCGCTTACATCTGGTGTTTCTAAATGTCTGGAGGGATTCTGGGGAACTTTACTGCTCTGAGATTGCAGCTGGATTCCCAGAACGTGGAACTGGCTCTAATGAAATCAGGGTCTGCCCTGTGGGCCTGAAGTCTCTAAATGGAACTAGTCAATACAGGAGACCTTCTTGAGACATCTCAAGGGGCCTTCCTATGACCTTCCAAGCAAAATGGAAGGTCAGGTTAATCTGAAGCCAGGTCTGGATAGCCAATGTGCTCTCATCTAATCAGGTTCCCACAAAACCTTCCTGGGGAACCCAGGATGTCTGTGGCTGCTGCAGTATTCCAGGGGCATTAGCCAAGGTCTCCTGGACTGGTCATTTCTGACTCCTCTAAGACTGGGGAATAGTCAGAAATCATAGCCAGTGAACACAGTGGACATGGCCCTGCCCTCATGAACTGCCGTATAGAGGGGGCAAGAGCGCGTATCCCTTATTCCGGCTGTTCTCTGAGCATGTACGAGAGTATCTGTTGGTGGGAGTGGAATTTAGATTGGGACAATAGGAACCCTGTCTGAGGAACTGACATAGGTGCCAAAAGTCTTGTTACTACCATGCTTCTGGTCCCCACGTGGGTTTTATTTGCATTCTGGACCCAGTTTAAAGAGCCTTTCCAAAAGGTTTTGCTAAATATTATGGGAGAATACAAGGAAAGGAGAATAAAAAATGCATAAGGCCAGACAGTTTTCTAGAGTTCGTGTTTTTGGTACCTTGCGTGAAGCTGGCTTCCTTCAAGGGCTCAGGTGCCATTCTTTGGTCCCCAGACACCAGAGAAACCCGTACTGTGTCCATAAAGGATCATTGGTGAGGCCGTCCCTTCCTAATTCCTAATTCCTAATTCCTAATTCCTAATAAAACTGGAGAGCTCTCTTCTTATGACCGGAGCCCCTCCCTGCCTACATATTTTGACCCTGGAATCCAAGGAAAGGGGCCAGATTCATTCACTGTTCCATACCTTGGGCTTTCCCATCTGGCTTAGTTTCTGCTCCGAGGCATTGCCATCCCTCTCGGCAGTCTCCACAGGGCTACGCCACTGATCATGCATGCTGGCAGTTCTCCACTGAGGCTAAGTGACCCTCTCTTGGCAGTGTTGGAGACGACTCTGCAATATGTGGGACACTGTACTCAGGGGACTCTGAGATCTTTTCCAATTCCCATTTCACAAAGGGATTTTTAAAAATATTTGTTAACTTGGATTCTGTATAAAAGAAGGGGAAGACCTCAATAACTTTCCAAGGGTTTTTTTCAGCCTTTCTAATTTTTAGGTCCCTTTCTTTGTGTGTGCGCAATGGTCAGGAAATTCTACCCCCTTCCCAATTTACCTTACATCCTAGCCACCAAATAGTGCTTCCATCTTAGAGTGGCAGCAGCCGACTCTATGAGAGAGTCTACGGATCTCTTCAAACAGCCAGTTTCCCAGCCCGTTCCCAGTGAGGTGGTCAGGTCTAAGTTTAACCATGACCTTCTGCCAGCATACGCAACCTAGGGCTGCGAGAGCAAAATCGGAGCTGGACTGTTCTCAGGGCTGTGTGTGTGTGTATGTGTGTGTGTAGGAGTTTAAAGAGAAGGTGAACAGAGCTTCCCAAAAGGCCAGATCAGCCCTGGGGGAAGAGAAGATGTTCAGGGCAGGGAGATATATGTTCATCCCTGGTGACTATTAGAGTTTATGCTAGCTTGGCCGGCTCCCGGGGAGAAGGTCAGCCAAATTCTCCACCCTCTCGGTTTCCTCCCACTATAAAGTATCCGTGACGTAACTCACCTGGGTTTGTAACTACTGTGGCTTCCTGCCAAGCATTCTACCACAATTAATGTGCTCGCTCTTGTCTCTTCTCCCACAATTACTAATCCCAGCCTCACGAGATATGATCTGCACTTTGTGTTGTACAGGTTTCAACTCTTGTTTACCTGTCTGGCTTGAGTCTCTTTCTGCATCAATGGGTACATGTCTCAAACATAGGACAGGGGCAGTATCTGTAATTCTGGAGGTGGAATGCCTTTGCACATTTTTTATGCCAAAAATGTGTAAGTGCAAAGCAAAATTCAGCTCATCATAATTTAGTCACACATCTAATTTGTATTTATAGTCATGATTAGCGTTCTGTACCATAAAATTCATACACATATATGTGACATATATATACATATATATGTGACGTTGTATATATATACATACATATATATATATATATATATAAGGCATTTTTAAAGATATTCTTTATTTATTTGAGAGAGAGCAAGAGTGAGAAAACACAAGCAGGGGTTGGGGGAAGTAGCAGAGGGAGAGGGAGAAGCAGGTTGTAACCCAATGGGGGGGCCCCATCCCAGGGGCCTGACCTGACCTTAACTGGCAAGCCACCCAGTTACCTCAATATGGCATTTTTAGAATGGCATCAGCTTAGGACTCAAATAGGATTTTTTTTAAAGTAGTCTCCACACCCAGTGTTGGGTTTGAGCTCATGACTCTGAGATCAAGAGTCATGTACTCTACCAACTGAACAGGCAGGAGCCCCTTCAATAGGACAATTTTTATTTTTCTATTTGATTGCTAACAACAGTTTGCAAGTAATGTAGAAGCAGGTTTGGAGAGGCTGCCTTGAATGTATGTCTTTCCAGAATGCCTTGGCTTGCAACTGAGAGAAGAGCTTACAGAACTTCTGGAAGAAGAGTTACAGAGCTTCTGGAGCTGGGGCTCTAGCAATCTTTGAACATGCCCATCACGACAGGGACTTGACTACGGAGGGAGCACGGGCCAGTTGGGGCTCTTGTGCTCATCTGTCATTTGCTGTGAGTAAACTAGAGGAGTTGTGCAGGCAAGTTGCTCTTTAGCTCTGGTCTCTGAGGGAAGGGCACAGATCAGGGAGGGTCCAGGGAGGGTCTGACTGGGTCTGTCCTGGCATTAGCACTTACTAAGTGCATTGTGTTAGTCTAGCTACTGAACTTTTTTAATGCCAATTTCTTCATCTGCATTCTTGGGAAAATACAGGTATCTGTCCCTAGGGTATTTGTGAGGATTCAAATAAAAAAGGTGTGGACTGGTGTGACACCTAGTATAGCTCCTGGCTCCCTGACACGTAGAATGCACTCTGTAAATGCTAACTTTATGGACAATAATATTCTTTCTCATTATCAGATATTTCTCTGACTTATAAGGCAGTAGTTTTCGGTGAACCATTAAATGGTTTGGGGGATTAGTGAATATTTTCCAAAACTCTCTGGGAAAACCGACTCGTAACTTGGACTTGTAATTACTGGCCTTTTGCTCAGTTTTTGATTGCTAGGAGTGTCCCTGTTTCAAACAAGTTGCTGATCTGGTGGGTCCTAGGGCTGATACAGGGTGAGAGTTTTTATTAAGAAAAAGGTAAAAGGTCTCCTCTTTATACCCGGAGGCCAGTGTGTTGGGTTATTAAGCAATTCTTCAGCAGGTCACTATAAAGATCTTTATATTTATTAGTTTTTATATTCAATTATTAGTTTAATGTATGCTATTATCCTATATTCACGTCCAGAGCTGATCATCTTAGATGTCTGTCTTTGGTTACTACAGTTATTGGCTGTGTTTGGGTAAATATCTGGTCTGTTGTTGATGGGTCAGAAATTTCTATTCTGTCATCAGCAGCTAGTCAGAACTCCTTCTAATCCGTCACCACATTTATCAATTTTAGGCAAAAAACAAAGAAACTTGGCATTTTGGTAAAATGTGTTACCAGCTCGATTTAGATTATTTTTTGCTATGGTGAAACTCACTTATAGATCTTCAGGTTTGCGGGGAAGAAGGAAGTCAAAAGTCCCCCAGATTGACTGCTTTTAGGCCTGTCTCTGCTGAGTGGGGTCATGTTCCCATCCTTGAATTGGTCCCCATGAGCCATGGAATGAAATACTCAGGTGACTTTTGGCCCCACCTCTGGGCTAGGGGCTGGAGTTGGAGACTGAAGAGGAACAGGGTTTCTACTCACAAAGCTGGACAATCTGGGATGCTCCTATGAAGGAGAAAGAGAAACAGGTACTGGAGAGGCAGCCAGCATGTGTCCTCTGTGTTGACCTGTGGGCCCCGTTATCTAATGAGAAACCTCCACAAGTGCTGCCCTCTGCCTCTCGTGTTGTATGCGCCCAGAGGACAGCATGACCTGCCCCTCTGGAGGAATGAGGAGGTTGCGTGCGGACCTTGTGAAGAAAGGATACAGGAATTTGGTCATGAAGGGGGGATATTCTTCACCTAAGAAGTTAGGCAAAGGAAATAGCACGAGGAAGGACGTAAAATCCTGGGTACAAGTGGAATGTTCTGGAAATGAGGAATAGCTAGCCATCTACTATGTGTGACTCTAGTATCTCCTTTGGTCTCCAGCTTCTGGGGGTCAGATTGCACATCTCACAGGTGAGAAAACTGAGGCTCAGAGAGATTCAACATTCTCCCAAGAGCATGTGGGTAATAAGTTGCATCCTGGTTTCCTCTCCATGTTCTGCTCTTTCTCCAACTTATCCTGCTCCCCAACTCGATTTGGATCCTTGTGTCAAGTTCTACTTTTTAATTACCATACTGGAATCTGGTGCAGTTCCATGCTCTGTCCCTGAAGCTATGGGATGGGTTAGCGGTTCCAGAAGCAGCCTTTTCTTGTCGGGTATTACTTTTATTTGCATACATAAACCCTGTGCCGCCACAGATCTTAACATAAGCCCTGCCTGGCATCCACACACACATGTTTATACCCTAAATAGCAGAGGCCTAGAAATGTTTGTCTACTTTTGCCAGCATCTGACTGTGATTATCTTTAACCACAGTCACACTGTTTGTCTCTTAAAATAGCACTGACTCTCCCGAGGAGGTTGATTGCGGTTGTCACGGCCCTCCCGGAGCTCTGGTCCACCTGCCTTCTCCTGGTGGCCTTGGCAGCCCGTGGTTTACTGGGATTAATTTTGCTCTTCCCTTATGTCCACTGTCCTGAATTCTTCTTTAGGATTCACAGACCTCTCCTGGTGGTCCCAGAGTCCACCTGTTGACTCAGGTAACTGACAGTATAGCTCTCCCTGCCTTGTCCATCCACCTTTTTTCCTTCCTACTCCTGTCTCTGCCCTCAGGCCATGTCAACATGCAGGGGTTGACTTCCCCAGGGGAGAACAGCCTAAAGGCCAAGTGGTGTCTGACCTGTGGGATGGACTTGGTCAATTTCTGAAAGGGAGTGTCCCTTCCCCCTGCCCTGAAGCCCAGGTACTAAACACATATGTCCTTGCTTTGGGTTTTGCCTCACAAACTCAGCATTTCCCTTTGCTCATCCCAGGTTCCTTTGCTTTAAAAACTTGTCTTATTTTGACTTTGACCATGATAAGAGTAAAGAGAGGGAGTGAAGAAGGTGTCTTTAACCTCACAGTTTCTGACTCTGCATCATGCTGCCCCACCCGCCTCTACCCCTTAGAATAATACATCATACCAAGCTAGGGAAAACTACTGCCAGAGAGAGCCTGGTGGTCTTATTTGAGAAGGACTTTCTCAGAACCATCACTAGCTTCAAGGGAATGAGCATCAGCTCACACACGTGATTCTGGGTGGTGCGCTCTGGTCTTGGATCCTATCACTGAAAGATCCTTTTTCTGAAACAATCGGGGTAAGGTGGGTGGCAGACACAAAAGCCAACCGGGTAAGAACTCCAAAAAAATAGATCATCGGGATAGCTTTCTCATTTTTCAGGCTCGCTGTGTGATTTGAACAGTGTGTTCTCCAGCATGAGGGCGTGGAGTTCATCCATTGAGCTCTGGCAAGAGCTGCTCCCGGTGCTGCTGTGGGGCTCCGTCGTTCCTCCTGAACCACAAAGGTTCTTTCTGCATAACCTTGTAGAAGTAGAATTGAAAGTTGAGGTGCCTGATTGTGGAAAATAGGTTTGGGAGATGAAGGTTACAGATGAGCTCATGAAAGCCCTATAAAAATTTTTATGATCCTTCAAATAAATTATCCCACTAAATAAGGAGAATGAGCACCATGTAATTTCCATTCTGTTGGGGTAGAAATGTTTCGAGTTTTCCTTACTTGAAATTAGAACTGGCTATTTTTCAGGTCATTTTGGCATGTGGATAATGGATACATGGAGACATGTTCATCCCCACCTCCACTGGGGTCCTTCCTCCAGATAGGGCTCAAAACCTTTTAAGAGGTTTAGGGTCCAGCAGATCTCCCTGAATACTGGCTTTGTCATTTACCAGCTCTGTAACCTGCCACAGGGACTTAACTTCTCTATGCCACATGTTCATTGTCAGTGAAATGGGCATAATATTAAGCAATTATGTACCTGGAGTGTGCAAATGTTACTGACGATAGCCCTGAAATGCTTAGCATTTCTGTCATGTTGGAGTTTCTCATAAAGAGCAGCATGTAAAATGTAGGGGTACCTGTGCGGCTCAGTTGGGTAAGCGTCTGCCTTCGGCTCAGGTCATGGTCTCAGAGTCCTGGGACGGAGCCCCGCATTGGGTTCCCTGCGTGGCGGGGAGTCTCCTTCTCCCTCTGCCTCTCCTCTCCCCCCAACCCTCACTTGCACTCTCTCTCTCTTGCTTTCTCTCTCAAATAAATAAATAAAATATTTTTAAAAAAAAAGAATAGCATATAAAACGTATATACAGACAATGGTAATTGCAACTGTACATGTACAAGTGGTTAAAATGGTAACTTTTGTGTTATATATATTTTATCACGATAAAAAGAACTTTAAAGTGATACCCCAGAAAAGGCTAAGCACATGAGACAATGATTTTTATAAGAAACTGGAAGGACTTTTGCCGAAGCACGTTCTATGGAAGGATTCTGAATGATTTTTTTTTTTAATCCTCTTCTTTAAGCTTTGATTTTTTCCAAATCCCTACAATAGCGTGATTTACTTCTGCAACTAGAAAATTCTAAGTTACAATGAAGTCTAAGTGGACAAAAGCATCACTAAGTACAACCATGCCAGCCCACCCACAATGTCAAGCAGGTCCCAGGACTCTGTTCTCCACCTGCCCTGTTGTCCTTGGGCTTGATGGGGTCAGAGTCACAAGGTCAACCTCTTCCTGTTCTGGGTTTGCACTGACCTCTGCCCCAGTCTGCTGTCTATCCCTGGCCACCGTCACTGGAGAAAGGGGTGGGTCAGTGCAGGTGGCTTTTTATGGGCCATCCCCCTGAGTTGCGCTTAACTGTGGGAGCCCCAGCTGTCTTGACTACCTGATTACCGAGTTTCAGTCCCTTAGAGTTTCTGGCATCTTGTATTTCATAAAGATGCATACGTGCCCAAAGGTGTCTCTCAGCCCCTGTGTTTCACCCATGGCATCGTGTTGTGTCAGAACACCCAAGAGCAGAGCAGCAGTTGGCCCTGCCTCTGTCACCCCCCCCATTACACGTGACTGACATTCCCCTCCTTCAAACACACACATTAGAATGTTATTCTTGACACAGCTTCTAATCTCTCCCGAGACTTTGACTTAACACAACTATGCATTCATTCAGCAAATATTTACTGAACCTGAATATGCTGGAACTTAAAATACACAGAGCAATAAAATCACATTTATTGAAATTCTTGCAGGAGGGGAATTAAACTTTAGAGTAATTACCGTGTTGTCCTCAGATGCGACATCACAGTTCCTTAAACTTAGGTCTTCAGTGATATCCTTTCTTGAATGGGGGCTCACAATGGTGACGTGTGGCCCAGAGGAGCATGGAAACTGAGATCTGCCTCTTACACATCTAGCAAGCCTAACAAGCCCACAGCATGGTGCATCATTCATACTTTGGCTGTGAGATGTATGGCAGGCTTCTCCTTCATTCTTTCTCATGGTCGTGTCTTCTTAAAAATTCCATAATTTTGATTGATAAAATATGGGAAGCTTATAAGATAAATATAAAACAGGTTCTTTGAAGTTGCTACTTTAAAAAAAAAAGATTTACATATGGGGGGGAGGGGCAGAGAGTCTTAAGCAGACTCTGTGCTGGCGTGTAGCCCGACGTGGGACTTGATCTCACCATCCTGAGGTCACAACCTGAGCCGAAACCAAGAGTGGGAGGCTTAACCGACTGCACCGCCCAGGCGCCCCTGAAGTTTCTGCTTTAAAATATTTTCCCTGACATTAAAGTAAGGTAAATTATGTTCCTGAATAACATTATACATAAAAGTAAATTACAAATAGATTTCAGGCAAGGAGGTGAAGACAATTAATAGACTGGAAGAAAATACTTGCAACCTACATAACAGACAAAAGATTAATACTCAGAATACATAAAGAGTTTTTATAAATCAATAAGAAAAAAGCCAACAACCCAACAGGAAAAGTTAGAAACAAGCAGGACTTACAAAAGCAATAAACTTTTGAAAAGATAATATCAGTATTAATCAGAGAAATGCAAATAAAAATAGGATTGTTTTCACCCTTCAGATTAACACAATTTAGGTAAGGGGGTAGAGAAGTAAACAGTTGTATAGTGATGGGAATACAAATTGAAAACAGTCTTTCTGGAGGGCCATGTGGCAGAATCTATACAATTCAAAATGTATCTTTTGATCTCCTTCTAAGAATATACCTTTAACAAAGTCTGAAGTTCTCCGTTTGTCCCAAGATGTTCAGGTGGTAATTTTTGTAATAGCTACCAAGAAGATGGGCAGCATCTTTATTTCCAATAGGGGAATGATATAGTTTTACTGTGAAACCTATGTAGCCATCTAAAACAAACAAACAAAATACAGACATGAAAGTCTTACACTTGCTAAATGAAAAAATGTATAGAAACTTTCAACTATATAACATGAACTGCTTTGTGCAAGAAATGTGGGCATGTGTGTGTCTGCATGTGTGTGCATGTGTGTGAGTGCATGGAAAATGGTCTGAGTGATGCCTGGGTGGCTCAGTCCTTCAGCCTTCGGCTCAGGTCATGATCCCAGGGTCCTGAGATCAAGTCCTGCATCAGGCTCCTTGCTCAGCGGGGAGCTTGCTTCTCCCTCTGCCTGCCGTTCCCACTGCTTGTGCTTGCTCTCTCTCACTCTCTGACAGATGAATAAATAAAATCTTAAAAAAAAAAAAAAAAAAGGAAAGAAAGAAAATGGTCCGAAAATCCTACATTAAGCCATGATTACCTCTAGATAGCAGAGTGGTACTGAGGTGTGGGGGAATAGCTGAGAAGAAATTGGAGAGATAAGGAGGACTTTTTACTCTGCAATTTTCTAAGGTATTGTTTGAGATTTTATGAACGTATATTTACTTATGGTGTACTTTTTAAAGTAATAGGTATTTATAAAACTTAATTTGGAAAACATAGGAAAAATTAAGGAAAATATATCACCTGTAATTCTAGACAGCTTGACTGTAGTAAAGCTCTGTTTTTTCTATATGTACACTGTGGTGGGGGGGTTCCGTTTTATACTCAACATCATATCCTGGTTCTTTCACTTAAAGTTGTCTAAGCATTTCCCCACAGTTTTACAGATTCAGTCTCTGGTGCTACCTTTGAATATTTATTATAAATTCACACCCTTTAAGGTTCTAGAAAAATGGCTATGAGGAATAGGTACCTGGAGACCGAATGCTCACCCTGTCTGCCCAGGAGGGGTGGTCAGTGGAAGGCAGTTAGTTCAGGCATGAGCCTGACCTGCTGGAAATCTGAGGAAGCCAAAAAGCAGCCCCTTGCTTCTTTCACCTTCTCAGGTTATCATCGGACCTTCTGTTTTTCTTTCTCCCCAGCTCAGGCTCTAACTCTGACTTCCAGGAGCTGCTTTCTCTGCTATGGGCCTATCTGAGAACGGCAGCCAAAGGGCAGGATTTGAATGTCATCCCTACCCTCGAGTAATGGCATCTGAAAGTCAGCTTAGGATGTAGGCTTCTGTCTCTTTCTCTGAGTTTTAAAGGGGAAAAAAAAGACTCGTGCAGATAATCTGGAGTTGTTCTCCCACTTGGTCAGTTGGTAAACTGAAACCCAGCAAGATCGGGGTTTGCCTGAAACTATGCAGCAGGTTAGCAGTGAGGCTAGAATCTTCCCCTGGGATTCTTGGTGTAGCCCAGTGCTCTTTTTACTCTATGATGAAAGATACCTGAGCAGCATTCAGGCTGCCTAGGGCCCTGAGACTTAGCCAAAGGTGCTGTGGGCTGGGGAACTGTCACCTGGGCCTAAGTTTCAGTTCATTCACTCCACACTCATCCAGAGATGAGGTACGTGTCCCCAAGTGGTATAGGTGTAGTTTTCATATGGTGGTAGGATTCCTGAACCTCAGTTTTCTTCTATTTTTTTCTTATAACGGCTCTGTATTACAGTTGAAATACAGAGCCATTAAAAGCTTGAAAGTTTGACTCTTTTTCAAGTCCTCCTGTACAGTTAAGTATTTTTAACTTCTGAAGTCATAAAGTACTTCCTAACTTCAGACTAAGAAATGGGTGGGAAATTCATCCTCTCTTCTCATGTGAGTCTGATAGTTCTGGGGTCTTGGGCCTGAGTTCATGAACACCCTGTGTGTCATGCCACGAACCTATTCCCGCTTATCATGCACCTCTGTGAGTGTGTGTGTGTGTGTGTGTCTTTGCCCTTGCTGGGATCTGCTTTTGCATCTGGGACTGGTGAGGAGCGGCGGCTCGTGGAAGGCAGTCAGGAGTAAGCACGTTCTCCCTTTGCTGCTGTCTGGGGAAGGAGAGTGAGAGGTTCATGAGCAAGGGACGCAATGCACCATGGCCTGATGGCTCCAGAAGGGGCTGGCCGTCTCCCAGGCCCCACAGGCATGACTGCATTGCAACACAGCATTGCTTATTGTCATTCAGCTGTCATCACTGTCATCTCTGTTTATTGTCATGTAATGACCTTTCACTGTTACTCTAAGTATGCATGATTATCTCACAGGTAGGTGTTGCTTCTCCCGGGTTATGGATGAAGGAGCCCGGGTTCAGAAGGGCCTAGAGGCAGAGCTGGAACTCAAATCCCAAGGTCGCCTCCCTCCACCCCTTGCCTCCTGTAGTTATGTGTGCACACACAAACCAGCACCCTGGCTTCCTTTTTCCTCATTTAATATTGAGAACATATTTACTGATCATCTTCTAGGACATCTTTTCCAACAAACATTTATTGAATGTTCTAGTGGTCATGTCAGCCGCTCTTCTCAGTGCTAGAAACAATAGTGAGCAAAAGCTGACAAAAATCCCCTGCCTTCCGGGAGCTGATGTTCTAGCGAGGAAAATAGGAGAGACAATAAAAGTAAATTCTATGGTAGGTACTTTTAAAACTGTGCAGTTCAACAAGGCCAACAGGTGAGAAGATGCCTGCCATTGAAAAGACAGCCTGCTGGTCACTTTGCCACCACGCAGGGCTGCAGAGGAAAACACTGAGCTTGCTGGCAGGCAGAGAGAAGAAGGAACCGCGAGACCCCTGCCTTTATGAGGCTAGCCAGGGAAATCAGGCTTAGGATTGGCTAGTTTGAATCATTGCAGCTGGCTCCAGAGTGCAGGGGCCTCTCCTTAGCTGTCTGGTTCCTAGCCCTAGGGTGCTTAGGGCGGGTGGAGAGCGGCCAAAAATGCAGAGCCCAGTGAAGAAGATGGTTGGGGGTATGGGCTGTTCTGGAGGGTTTGAGTATGAAAGTCACAGTTCCAGTTGAGTTGTTTGCTGTGTCTAGGAATTAGGTAGCCCTAGGAAGAAGGGCTGTCCCTCCATGTCAGCAAGGCTGAAGGTAGCAAAGCATCAGAATACAGAAAATAAAAAGACATGGTTATTACAGCAAGCTAAATGGCAGTAAATGGTACAGGGAAACTAAAAGGGGAAGGGATTAGGGCCTGTCAGCATGGAGGGGTGGGAGGTTGCAGTTTTAAATAGAGTGTTCAGGGGAGACTGTACCGGGAAGATGGCATTTCAGTGAAGACCTGAAGGCAGAGAAGAAAGTTTTCCTGGGGGATGAACTTTCTAGGCAGGGAGATTAGCAAGACCAGAGGTGGGAGCATGTCTCATTGATAATGCCAACCGAAGCTTGGCATGTTAGACCATACAAGAGGAATATAGTCGAGAGCTCAGGTGACACATAGGGTTGGAAACACAAGCTGACGGTAGGAAGGAAGGAAATAGTCTTGTGTGTGTGAGCTGTATATGGAGTGTTTTGTCCAGAAATCAAATCTGAATATCCTGATATTTCCCTTTCATCCATATTTGGTTAGATGTTTCTTCCCAAATCCTTAAAGAGGAGGTGATTCTTTTTTTAAGATTTTATTTATTTATTTGAGAGAGAGAAGTAGAGAGAGTGGGGGGAGGGGCAGAGGGAGAGGGAGAAGCAGACTCTCTGTTGAGCAGGGAGTCTGACGCCAGACTTGATCCCAGGACTCTGGGATCATGACCTGAGCCAAAGGCAGAGGCTTAACCAACTGAGCCACCCAGGTACCCTGGAGAAGAGGTGATTCTTGATGGAAAGATGATTCCAGTTCAGGACAAATTTATCCAGTTGCACAATGTGGACCAATCAGGAATTAATGTTTGTCAGTTAAAGTAAAATCATCCCTCAACCCAGCCTCTTTGAAAACCCTCCAACGATTTCCCATTGCATTTAGCATAAGGTTCCAACTTGTTGCCTTGGCCTACAAGGCTCTGGGTCCAGCTGCCACCTGCCTTCCCGACTTCATTTCCTATCCCCCCAGCCCTCACCTGTGCTTCAGCCATGAGAACTTCTTCAGGTAACTTGGACATCCCAAACTTATTTCTGCCTTGGGCTATCTTCCCAGACGGTATTCTTGGCAGCAGGCCTTCTCCCCATCTTTACATGGCTTGTTCCTTCTTATCATTCAGATCTCCGCTTACCTCAGGGAGACTGTCAACAGCTGCTCACTCCGAAAACAGTATCCAGGCCCTCTACAACTCATTTAATTTAATGAGTTTTTTTTTTTTTTAATTTAAAGCCAGTTTAATTCTCTAAATCGTGTTTGACAGTATCGGAAATTTTAAAAACTCATGTTAGTTTATTTTCTGACCCCACTGCCACCCCAGCTAGAACATCAACTTGACTTTGTCTCCTTCACCGCTATTGACCAACATCGGGAGTGGCACCTGGCACAGAGATAACACTCAGGAAGCATCTGCTGAATAAAGGAATAATAACACAGTATCTTCAAGTATAAAGGCTATATGAATTGAGCCAACAGGACCTAGCAGTTAAGTAATTAAAGGGTCATCATAATGGGGCCAGGTCTAGGCAGTCTTCTAGGAAAGAAGCACTCTCATGGAAATAGTCTAATTGTGTATCTTTCCTGAAAAGGATGTCTCCAGGGGTATCTGTGGTGCTGGGTAACACCCCATCACAGTCATTGCTGATCATAAAGCTGGGGGGTTCCTGCTGTAGAAAAGAGGAGATGGCCCTGTCACCCTTGAGCAGGCATGGCAAAGCAGCAGCCCTTGGGCCTTTGGTCCCAATGTGTAGTATTTGGCAACAGAGTGTTTGGCTATTTTTTAAAATATGAACATGCGTGTCTTTAGCTGACTTATACTCTCCATTTGGCCATGCATCCCTCTTCTGACTATCCATGTCCAAAGCCTTCTCATGTTGACCTTCTCATGTTGACATCAGAACTTCTCATGTTGACCTTCTTCATGTTGACATCAGAACTTTGACCCCAGCCCTAGGTGAATAAGTACCCTGTTCCCTACAAGTCCAGTGAGTACTCTGGATGTTTTTCCTGATTAAAGGGAAGTTAAAATACTGCTGGTAAATCTCAGGAACTAGCTCATGCCTAGAGGGCAGGGTGTCAGCTTATCTTACCCACATCAAAGACACTGTGCTGACCAAAGGGAAATTCTGGTCCCAATTATGCAAATGAGATATGTGGTATAATTAGGAGGTGACCTTTCTAGGGTCCCACAGTATCATCTGGACTCAGCCTCTCTATCCTGCTCATCATGAACTCAAGGTTTATTATTTGCTACAACAGTTAGGTAGCCCATTTCAGTGTTTTCTAGAGTAGAGCCCAGCATCAGAGCTTCTAAGGTTCTCACTGATCTACTCTCTTAACACCTACTTGTCATTTCTCCCATCTTTAATGCTCTCAAACTTGACTCGAGAGTTAGGAAATGCTTTAGCATCTACCAGGATCTTGGAATCATGACTTCTCTGTATTTATTAACAAAATATTTTAGGTAGGTAACATAGCTGGCCAGCATTTTATGGCTCCCCCAAACCCACAGCACCATTTTCAGGGACAATTTCAAGATCTATAGAGAGGACTCATAGGTTGAATACAACCTGACCCCAATTAGCTTCAGGAATCCCCATTTAGGAGTATGAATTTCATATGGACCCTTAAGGTTGACTGATAATTGTATGCCCACAAGGCCAAAGTCAACTTTAAAGGGCAAGTAAAGCGCAACTTGTACAGTTTTAACAATCTAGTTCTAGCCTTTTGCAAAGCCACCATTTTCATTATACATTGTTAAATTTGTTTTCAGTGGAGTAGAAAATTATTCTCCCCTCATACTCATGACTAGGAGCTTATTTCATGAATAGGATTGGGTACTGTCTGTAGGAATTGTGTTCAAACATCACTCATGGTTGATTTGTGTCAGAATTTTAAAATATCCACACTGAGCAAATATGCTATTTAACTTGATGGATTAGAGTATTGTGCCAGGGACAGATACCACCTCAACCGAGGGATCAAACTTAACGTCACTAGAATTGGATCAAATCAATAATATGTGTCTCCTCGCATGCTACATCATTTTCAGAGGTATTCTGGCCAAAAACACACTGAATCTAATCATAAGGCAACGTCCAGCAAACCCAGACTGAGAGATGTTTTACAAAATGACTGCCCTACACTGGTAAAGATATGCAAGTCATGAAAGACATGACCTTTCTCTGTGAAGGACATCATTTGAACAATGGGTAACATTTGAAGAGAGTAGCAATGTTAAATTCCTGAACTTGCTCATTGTACTGTGGTTATGTAAGAGAACACCCGTGTTTGTAGGAAACATACGCTGAAGTATTTGGGAATCAAGAGCAATCTTCGTTCTAACTTACTCTCAGATGGTTCAGAAAAGGGGAGAGCAGGTAAGAGAAAAGAAAAAGCAAGCGGTAAACTGTTAGCCTTTGGGAAATCTGGGTGAAGGGTGTATAAGAATTCTTTGGACTAATCTTGCAACTTTTCTCTAACCTGGAAATTATGTCAAAGTAAGAAGTTTGCAAGAAATGCAACCATGGGATCATATCATGAATCTCACTCCCAGGGAGGCCAGGCAGTGGCTTTTCCTGGTCATATGCACCCCTGAGCTTGGAGTCTAGGCTCTGGGTTCGAGAAGGTGGGCCCAGGAGGCGGGGCAAGACATTGCTGCACAAAAGAGCAGGGCAGAGCCATGTAGAATGAGATGTTACTCTTGGTCGTACAGCTTGGACAGAACTCAGCTTGTTAGTTGCTTTTTTCTAAGCAAGTAGCAAGGACCCAGAGGAGGACTCATTTGGCACAGGTGCTTGGGGCAGACAGGGCCAGGTTAAGCCTGTGGGGTCTCAAACTATGTTAAATCCAGGATACTCTGTTCCCTAATACTTTCTTCTCTCTGCCCAATCCCTCCCAAACACATGCAATGTAGTTTTCCCAAAAAAGGACACTGAAAATGCAGTCATTAACTACCAGCCCCTCATTTCTTCCTCCAGGTATGCAATTTCCCCTCTTCTTCCCTCGGGTTCCCTAGGAGACTTTCCACTGCAACATTTTTAGTTAAGTAGCGCTTAATTACAGTCTTAAACTTTCCAGAGTCACCCTGCTTAACTCTTTCCCTGCACCTCTGTAATTAAGCCTGGCAGAGCCATCTTTGGTTTAGGTTGCTGGTGAAGGGCATTGTAAGTTGAATCCGGGACCGGCTTCCCACTGACTCCTGGGTCAACCCTGAGGTAATGGCACTGAACATGAAAATAAATGGACTGTAATTTAGCTCCTCCTTTAGTGTTCATGAGAGGTTTTGAGTTTGAGCGGTAACCCTGCTGTCAGGAGACCATCCTCAGGAACGTGATTCACCTTTTGTATTCTAGACCAAGGAGGAACAATCGCCAGGATCTATGCTAACCACGCGGCTTTCCACAACACATTAATAGACTTCTGTAAATGGTCTGTGTTCCCCCTCAGAGAAGCGTCATCTGCCCGATAGGTTAATTTGCCTAGTAAAGATTCCAAGAAGTCTTGCTGTAAAGAAATGGTTAACTTTGTTTGACCCCTCTGAATGGCTTGGGCAACACAGACCTTCTTACAGAACAGGAAGCACTAGCCCATGTTGGTAGTCATCTTGCTAAATT
This sequence comes from Lontra canadensis, assembly GCF_010015895.1. Lineage (NCBI taxonomy): Eukaryota > Metazoa > Chordata > Mammalia > Carnivora > Mustelidae > Lontra > Lontra canadensis. The sequence goes on along the minus strand of NW_022631032.1, from coordinate 4,801,847 downwards.
TAAGAGATGGAACCCCTCACCAACACTGGCTTTTTCTTAGAGGTCTCTGGGCCTAAAAATACTGAGGCACCAGTGATTTATCATTCATCATCCCTAGCTATTCCTCTCTGGCCATTGAATGGGCTCCTCTATCCCCAAAGAGGCCATGCTGGGGGTGCAAAGATGGAGGACATCTCTGTCCTCAAGGACCTTCCTTAGAGTTAGGCAGGTGAAGGCATGTAAACAAACACTGTCAGTGCCAAATGAGTGGCACAAGTTGTATTTTCACAGAAAAAGGAGAACACGCTGGGCTTAGTCATCCAAGAAATGCTAGGTAGGCTTTCGACAAGCGAAGGGGCTGCAAGGTGACACAAGCAATGGGGAGCGCCACGTGGCTGGCGCAGTAAACGGACTAAATGAACCATTAGACTGAAGTGGGGAGTTCGTATAAAAAATAGTCATCTTCAGACTTGTGCATACATCGAAATTACTTGGAGGGCTTGTTGAAACACGGAGTGCTGGACTGCCCCCATAGGTTCTGATTCGGGATCTCCAGAATGGGACCCAGGAATCTGCATTTCTTAACAAGTTCCCAGATGATGCTTCCAATGTTGGTCTGGGGACAGTTTGGGAAACTGATTGTCAAAGAATAGAAGCTCATAGAGCTGGAAAGGTGAGCAGTTCTGACCATGGAGTAGTTTAAATAGCAGGCTGACGAGATAGATTTGATTGATCCGGTGACTTGTACAGACCACTCTAATTGTTCTGGTAGCAGAGAGATGTCAAGTGGATAGGAGAAAGAGATTAGACGCAGAGAAACCAGCTGGAGGCTGTTACGTAGTTAAAGTAACTAGATTTAAAAGATCTGAATTGGGGCACCTGGGTGGCTCAGTGGGTTAAAGCCTCTGCCTTTGGCTCAGGTCATGATCTCAGGGTCCTGGGATCGAGCCCCACGTCGGGCTCTCTGCTCAGCGGGGAGCCTGCTTCCCCCCTCTCTCTCTGCCTGCCTCTCTGCCTACTTGTGATCTCTGTCTGTCAAATAAATAAATAAAATCTAAATAAAATTAAAAAAAAAATAAAAGATCTGAATTAAGGCAGCGACTATAGGAATAGAAGGAAAAATATCCACGCAGATGTCTTTGTGAATGAAGAATCTGCTTGCAGGAGATTAAATGTGAAATGCAGCTTTGGTCATCCTCTGAGAGAATCTTCAGTTACATTCGGTAATTTGTATCATGTTAGTTTGAGCTTTGGGAATATTACTAGGGTTGAACTTGTTTATGTTCTCACAGTCTGAAAAGTGCAAAGTGTTACTATTTAAGTGAATAGGTTAACTGTTTTGTGGAGCTCATTTAACGTGCTTGAAAGGTTATTTGAAGGTCCAAGAGAAAATTTGGGTGTAGATTCATCCTGGACCCGGCAGTGGACCTTTTTCATCAGAGAAATTTGTTTTATCTACCAGATATGGAGCTTGGGAGGGCTGAAAATGAGGCGGTAAGGAGATGGCTACCCCAAGCTTGGGGCTGGGCGGATGCCCTGGGTCATGATTTGATGACCTCCTTGAGCTCAAGATATCTTTACAGATGAACGCCGATCTCAGATGACCTCAGTTCCTGCTGATCTGCCGATTCTTGTTGCCCTATCATAAGTAGAAACCTCATCTCAAATTAAAGTGTGTATTTAAGTTTTATATGAATGTAACAATATCCTTTTTCAGTCTGGATTTGTCAGGTTTCACCATGCTCTCCTATTGGTTATGTTTTGAGCAGTTCAGAAGCCCTTTAGGAGAATTTTCTACACTATACTATAGAAGAAATGTGCATTCCCTCTCCAGGGTGGTGGACAAGTCTGGGAGAATAAAATGGGTATATAAATGGAAATAATATCTAAAATGTTTACTCTTGGAAGAGCAGCAGATCTGCTTTCACTGACTTTTGACGATCTGATATGTCAAGTTTCAGAATCCACTCCTGAAATATAGAGAGAATTTTTAGCCCTTGTCAGTGTGACAACATGTCACAGCATGGCCTTGTGTGCTTAGAACATGCCTGTCTGGATGGGAGGAAGGCACTGACTCATTGCCCTTTAAGGGCTCTCCTCCCTCTGTTCTGGCTCAGAGAGAATATTATACAGGGGAAACTGAAGCCAGGGAGACTATGAAGACAAGCAGTTGGAAACAGCCATTTTACCCTCTGTTCCCAAAGGTGTCCTGATGGAAGTCCAAGTGGCGGGGGCGGGGGCACTGAAGAAGCTGGGAGTAGTTGAGTGGGATCTGGGCTGAATTAGAATAGAATTCGCAAGAGTTTATCTAGATTGAAGCCCGAGGTACTGACTTCTCACCCCTATGAGGATTGTTTTGACTGTTGGAGTAGACCCTGGTATTAAGGACTGGTGTCCCCAAGAGCTCTGAAGATGAAAAAAGTTCCTGCCCTATGAAGATGCCACTAGATTTGGAATCCCTGTGGCTCAGATATCTGTACATTCTACCGGGTAGGATCAGCACAACGGGAGGAGATGGGGACGAGGGAGTAGAAATGAACTATCATCTGTCTATTGAGCTCAATACAATGTGCTGTTGAGGCTCAGAGTGAGCCTTCATTTTGTACTCTCTTTAGTGGGGAAAAGCAGACACAAATTTCCAAATCCCTAGGGATTTAGATGTATATAAAAAAAAAGTTATAAAAACACATGAAGTCTGAGTAAAGTGGTGAGATAAGGAACGGTGGGTTGGCAAAGGATTCATCAGAGAAGACATTCCTGAACTAAGTATAAAAGCAGGATAGCGAGCAGGAGGCAGGGGTGTGGAGTACGTATTTGAGACTTGCGTGTTGGTGAAGAGATCTTGAGCCAAGTAGTGTTTGCCAAGGTTAGTCGAAAGTTGTAGTAGGGGCGAATTGCAAGGGCACCAAGTTTCCTAGTGTTAAGAAACAATGTTTCTGGACCAAGCTGCTTATCTTCCTTTCCCCTGTCCTGTTGCTGTCACTGTAGCAGCTTTCTTCATCCTCTGGCACCAGGTGGTCTAGACACCGGAATGGCCAACCAAATGGCCTGGTGGAAAGCCAGCCGTTCCAGGAACTGGTAATGCACAGCCTTGGGACTTCAGCTAAACACACAACCAGGAGATTGGCTTTCATCAGCGTTCCACTAAAAGACCTGTCAGAGTCATTATCTTGTGCCATGAGAGATATATTAATGCTTACTGTAGGTTTTTTCCTGTCCCTGCTTACAAACAATTGGATTTATGTGTTTATTACCCAAAGAATTTGTACCCTTGACATTTCCATCATCCCTTTCTCTAGAGGTGCAATTTCCAGTGTGAGAAAAAATGTATATATGATACCTCTATAATGTTTATATTAAGTAAATTATTTATAGAAAGCTGAAGAAAACATGAGTATTTGGGTCTCTAATCTCTGCAGACAGATGTATTGAAATGCATTTGCCTTATATAGCTCAAGCCACAGAAGGCAGTAAGGATGAGTTTATAATTATTCCAGTATCATTGGAACTAAAGCCAGACAAAAGAACAGGAGGTTAAAGGACTCTTCCGTAAATATCTAGTGGATTTTAGGAGTCTTTGTGTTTTCTTCTGATTTCAGCCATTGGAGTCAAAGCTTCCAATAGAGTGTTATAAGTACCAGGGGGACATTTATAGACCCATTGACCATCTAGATAAAACAGGTATGATTAATACAGAGCAACTAGATTCTGTATCTTTTAGCAATTACATAAAATAACAGTATTTAAAAGACAGCCTTTGGGGTATGATTGAATACCACCATTGAACTCCAGAAGAATGGACTGAGAATGAGTTTTTTGTTCTTGAGTTGTGCCCCTTAAGCCAGTATAGAAAACAGGTGGCCAGCTTAGTGAGGTATGCATCAAGGGTACTCACAATCCACGGAAAGCTTGGGTGACCTTATACATGCGTATGCTCTCTGTGGTCCCAGCCTTGCCCTTTCAAGGACATCATTCCCAGTCTTTGGGGAAGGTAACCCCCCAAAACTAATAGAACTCTCTTCTCTTTTTGTCTGAGAGGTATAATCCTTTATTTTCAGCTTGCTTTGAAGTCAGTGAGAAGACTGGTGAATCAGTATTTTGTGATTAGAGAAATAGTGGGCGGCCATACTGGGGAAGCAGCCAAAGGCTTTTGACATTTCCTACATGTGCATTCTGTGATGACTTGTGCTTGCTTGCTTGCTTGCTTGCTTGCTTTTTAAGATTTTATTTATTTACTTATTAGAGAGAGAGAGAGATCACAAGTAGGCAGAGAGGCAGGCAGAGAGAGGGGAAAAAGCAGGCTCTCCGCTGAACAGAGAGTCCTATGTGGGGCTCGATCCCAAGAACCTGAGATCATGACCTGAGCCAAAGGCAGAGGCTTAACCCACTGAGTCACCCAGGCACCCCCTGTATTCCGCTTTCAGAATAGGTTTGCAAATTTTACAACAGGCTATTAAGGGTAAAAGCTTTTTTTTTTTTCCTAGGTGTAATGTGAAAGTGAAATAAATATGAGTTGAAACTTTTCAAAAAGGAAATAGAATTTATAAATGGGCTGTATTAGGTATGGCAAATTTCTAGTATATTCAGTTACTACCTACTTGCACACATTTATCTTCTATTCTGGTAGCTAATGAAGGTCTAGCAGGGTTTGACCTAGACAGTGAACTTGTTGGGACGTGTTCAGTGCATGTATTCTCATGAGCTTTGTTCCACTTTTCCTCTTCATGTCAAGAAGACAGCTCTCCTCTCCGGTACTGCTTGGAAACATGCTACTATGATGAAAATACCTGAAATCATGGAGTGCTTGCCCCAAGGCTGAAACCAGTAACACTGGCTTGCTTATTCTAAAGCCACGATGGCATTTGAGACCCTAATCGCAGCAGTTGTTCAATTGCCTGGTCATAAAATCCATCTGCAGCTCCCATTCTGAGACACCTTATACATAAGGAGGCCTGTGTCGTTTCCAGGGAACAGCCTATGGCACTTCCACTTCCAAATAGAGGGAAAGAGAGACAACCATGGCCAAGGAGCCCTAGGATTTGGCCACCTTATTCTTGGACAAGATTTCAGGCAGTGGTCGTAAAAGTGGTTCCCTGAAATGAGAAGGGAAAATGACCTGGAATGGCAGCTGGTAGCATTTTTTCTTCACTTTTAGGAGACATGACTCTTTGAAGCTAAAAATGGCCTTCAATCATTTATTCTAGGCTTTAGAAGGATATAAGATAGAATGAAAAAAACAGAGTTTATACAAAATAAACTCAAAGTCATGGAATTAAGGGAGCTTTTTATGGTTTTATTGATTTTTTATTTAACTTAACATCTTGTTTCTATGGGTCTGAAGTGTTCTAAGCACTTTAAAAATATTAACTCCTTAATCCTAATAGCAATCCTATAGGGTAGACACTAATATTATCTTCCGTTACTGATGAGGAAACTGAGATACAGAGAGATTAGGTAAGTGGACTAGAGTCACACAGCTCGCCAGGGGTGGAGCCGGGCTTTGAGTGTATCTTGTCTAATCCATCTGAGTGCTGCCCAGCTGGTTAGTGACATAGCCAGGCCAGAAGCCAGCTCATCCCTTTGTTGTAATCCACTGACGAGGCACCAGTGGGTTGTTCTGAGGTCATTTAAACAAGGCAGGCCCATTATGCCAGGAGAATTTCCCTTTTAATCAACATCAACGAAATATCATGAAGAGATGGGTGTTGAGGTCAAGAACTCTCTAATCATTGACTAAGCTTTGGAATGTGTTGTGTGGCCAAGCAGCATGTCTTCTCAGCTATTAAGGAGGAAATCAGGTTGGTTAGAGAGGTGCCTTGGGAACTTAAGAAAGTAGGGATAAAAAATAGTGTGTGAGTCTGCTGATGGATAAGCCCTGGTTGTCTGTTGATTTATTTATTTACATTTTCTTGGTTTCATTAGTATCTTTATACTCCCATGACCAACCAGGTAAGCTGTGCCACTCAGAGCCTATGAAGTTGGACCTTCAACCTCAGAGATTCCCATGACAAATTTCCTATTTTCCCAGTTTGTGGCTGAGATGCCAATTACAGCGTGCATTTCTTACTGATCTAGAGGCACTGGTTTTTACCTTTTTGTTTCCTCTTCTTGAGACATTCTGCTTTAATTTCAATTTATTTCCTTTAAGTATGTGCTTTTGGTTAGGAAGGAGACATGTACTTTTTCCAGTGGAAAATTATATGCTGATGTACATAATTAAGCATCAGAGAATGCAGGAAGATAAGAATTTTTTCTTTTTTTTAATCAAAGTATTACCGACATAACATTATATTAGTTTCAGGTATACAATATAATGATTCAGTATTTGCATGTATTGTGAAATGATCACCACAGTAAGTCTGCTTAGCACCCATCACCACATACAGTTAAAAGTTTTTCTTGCCTGTGATGAGAACTTGTAAGGTTTACTCTCTTAGCAACTTTCAAATATATAATACAGCAATATTCACAGTAATCATCAAATGATACATTACATCCCTGTGACTTATTTTTTTTATAACTGGAAGTTTGTATCTTTGGACTTCCATCACCCATTTTGCCCACCCTCCTCGCCCAACTTTGGCAACCACCAAACTGTTCTCTGTATCTGTGAGTTTGTGGGGTTTTTTTCCCCCTAGATTCCATATATAAGTGAGTTCATACATTCTCTATCTTTCTTTGTCTGACTTATTGTGTTTAGCATAATGCCTTCAAGGTCCATCCAGGTTGTCACAAATAACACGATTCCCTTCTTTTTTTGACTAAATAATATTCCAGTGTACACATGTACCACATTTCCACATCCATTCCTTGAGTCACCTCTGTCTTGTGCATTATAAATAATGCCGCAATTAATGCAGGGTCCATGTATCTTTTCAAGTGTTTTCATTTCTTTCAGATAAAAACCCAGAAGTGAAATTGCTAGGTCATAGGGAGGTTCTGCTTTTAATTTTTTTGAGGAATTTTCATACTGTTTTCCATAGTATCTACACCAGTTTGCATTCCCACCAGTGGTGCACAAGGGTTTCCTTTTCTCCACATCCTCACCAACATTCGTTATCTCTTATCTTTTGGAGAATAGCCATTGTAACAGATGTGAGATATCTCACTGTAGTTTTGACTTGCATTTCCCTGATGATTCGTGATGTTGAGCATCTTTTCATGTACCCGTTGACCATCTGTATGTCTTCTTTGGGAAAAGGTCTATTCAGATCTTCTGCCCATTTTTTTAATCAGGTTGTTTGCTGTTGAGTTGTATGAGTTCTTTATATATGTTGGGTATTAACCCCTTACCAGGTAAATGATTTGCAAGTTTTTTTCCCATCTGGTAGATTGCTTTTTCATTTCATTGATGATTGGAAAAGATGAGAAGTTGTGTACACAGTTGATGAGAGTAACTCAGAGCGTAATCCGGCAGTAATTGGTGAAGGTGGTAAGGTGTTGTCTGTAAAGCCCAGCACATCCACCTTGAGATACATGCTCTGAATGCTTTAGTGTTTAGAGCAGTGTGTATTCTCCTCAGTGTGTGATCTGCATGTTGTAAAGGTTTGTCAGTCATTTGTTTCCAGTCCACAGGGAGATACAGGTACAAAAAGTGAGAATAAGCATTTAGAAGCTTTTATAGCAATTTGATACTTCCACTGTATCTAAGAGTGTCACTTTGTATTTTATAAAAGTTTTGATCTGAAACAGAGTGAGAATAAGAAAAACGGGTCCTTGACTCCCTGACCACAGGTAGTTTAGGAAACCCTGCCCTAGAGGAATTCTCACAAATAGAGACCTGTCAGGACTGCTTCAGATAAGTGTATGTGTGTGTGTGTGTGTGTGTGTGTGTGTGTATAACAACCTAAATATCCATCCTTAGGAAAATGTGTTACAAACACCATGATATAGCCTATGAAAGAATATCATTCAATAATTAACATGAATGAACTAGGTCTACATGACTGAACATGGATAAATTTCAGATAATTTTGAATTAATGAGCACATTGCAAAATGATACCTATATTATGATATTCATATAAAATTTTAAAAATACAAAATAATACTATATTTCCATACACAGTAAATGGCTAACAACATGGATAGGAAAGATGCACACCAACTTCAGAAGAGAATTTAACTCTGGGAAGGGAAAATGGTGGATAGAATTGTGAATGGGTGCAGACCTGTACCCCTGAGGCTAATAATACAATATATGTTATTATATATGTGTTATAATAAAGAAAGAAAGAAAGAAGGAAATAAAGAACTGTGAATGGGTAAAAAAATTTAAAACTTCAATAATCTTTCATTTATCTTTTTTAAAAAGTTGAAGCAAATATGCCCCCCCAAAAGTTGACATTTATGCCATCTAGGTTGGTGGGTACCTGGTTGTTACATTTTTTTCTCTATTTTTCTCCATCCAAGTATCTCCCCGTAAAACCAGCCTCAGAATATGATTTTTTTTTTTTTCTGATCCAGAAAGCAAGTTGAACATACTGGAACATCTGGGGAGCTTGATTACCTACAAGCCCTGGGACACATTTGTCCTCCCAAGTGACTTAAAACCAGATATTAGCTATTTGTGCAGCTTCTGTGCCTCAGGGTCGTAGAGGAAACATTTGTTCAGAGCCCTGGGGCAGCTGTACAGATGCCTAGATTCTGCTCCTAGCTTTGTGACTAACTCACTGATAATAGTGAATTTCTCATATTTAAATCTTCATTGCCTTGTGGTAAAATCAGACTGAGACTGTGTTCAGCATTGCAATTTTGTAACTTACACAAATTATATATAAATGTATATTTGAAATGTTAAATACACTAGCAGTTTGAGGTTCCTTTTACAATAATCATAGAAGCTAAAGCAATACATAGAATAAATGCAGATGTAGGAATAAGATTAATATATGTGCCATGGATGGGGCACCTGGGTGGCTCAGTCAGTTAAGCATCTGCCTTCAGTTCAGGTAGTGATCTCAGGGTCCTGGGATCGAGCCCCATGTCAGGCTCCATGCTCACCAGGGAGTCTGATTCTCCCTCTCCCTCTGTCCCTTTCCCTAGCTTGTGTTCTCTCTCTCTCTCTGCTTGCTTTCTCCCAAATAAAATCTTTAAATAAATAGTTGTGTGTGTGTATATATGTACACACACACACACACACACACACATATACGCACAGTAGAGTGAGATCTGGTTTTAAGTCTTGCTTCTCTGCCGTTCACCAACTATGAGCCTTGGTTTCCTGAAACACTAATCTTCTATTTCCTATGACAAGTATCATAATAAATAGCAACTACATCAGCTTGGAAAACTTTGATAGCAGTCTTATTGTTGCAGTTGTTACAAATCAGTCACTTAACTTTTATGCCTGAAAGGTACTAGAATAAAACCTCAAACAGCCAATTGCAGTCATCTTCCAAAGATGGGATGAGCATAGCATGCCAATTATTCTTTAAAGCAGCAATAAAGTACAAATTTTCTAAACTAAATGGTGCCACATTCTTTAAAAACATGCATCCAAAGTAATTTAGTAAATTTCTCAGCTCAAGAAAAAAAGATTTAACTATATGAGTTGATAAACTTACTGCGGTGATCATTTCACGATGTATCAAATATCAAATCATTATGTTGTACACCTTGAACTAATACAGTGTTATATGTCAATTATATCAAAACCAGAAAATAGAAACAGAAAGAGACAAACAAAAAACACCAAAGTGATTTAAAAACAGTCCTGTCTCCATTTGGGACCCTAATTAGACGAATTATGGATTGCTTCCAACACCTGAATTCTCTTTTATGTGGGCTGCGATTAAATGGTTGATTTGATTCCAACAAATCTGATTCCAGTAGATGAACTTTAAACATGCTTGATTTTTCATTTGTACTTTGTGGTGTGTACTCTTGCCATTCATTTATACAGAATGACCCAAAGCAGAACCACATGACCACAAGGAAGGACAGTCAGTCAAGACTCACATTTGTGAATCTCAAAGTTAGGCTATGCTTGTGATGGAACAGAGAATTTGGACAGTCACCTGCCCTGCCTAGAACCAGGCACAGTTAATACCCTTGGACCTCTAGTTCTGCTGACACAGTACATGGCTGATTACATTTTGAAGGCTCGGTTTTACAGAGCCATGTGGTATCCCAGGGGTCTGGTGAATGAAAAGCTTCTGCAGCTTATCAGCAGAAAGATAAAAGAAAGGCCCTGGTTCCACTGCCAGTGCAGGGAGATGCTGATCACCCGGGCTTCTGAGAACAGGAGTCTGACCCACACTGAACACTTCAGCAATAATGTCAACATACCCAGGACCACAGCCAGCAAGGAATTCCCTGAGATAAGATTACAGTGTTGTCCTTAAAGGGGCGCCAACCAAGTCAGTGGATCTCCAAATATTCCCTGAGTAGAACAGCCCTGTAAATTGTCCTTTATACCAGGGGACTTGAGGACCTCAGTGTTGGGGCTTCTAGATGCAGACATTGAGGTATTGTTTTCCAAAGTACACATAAAACTCTAGCAACGTCAAGGTCAGTCCCCACAAGGTCAAGAGCCTAAGCTTGGGGCCCTCAAGATCCACCACTTACAAAAGCTGGAGACAGCTCTTTGTTGGCAAAAGTATTTATCCACCTTCCTTGGGGATTTTGTTTCTTCTCTACTGGCTGTGTCTGGGCCAGAGGGCCTCTAAAGCCAGCTTTGTCCTCCAGGCCAGGTCTAGGATGAAGTCATTATAGGAAAAGGTGATTCAGTCTTTGAGAGGAATAGGTATGAAAAACCACTGCAATAATTGATTTCAATACCTAGTCATATGTTTGGTTTAAATATCAGTGTTCAAACCAGTGCTGGGACAGCGGGCCCATGAGGGGTCAAGGCAGAGCTGGTCAGGGATTCTTCTAAGACCACTTTGGTAATGAGAAACAGCAGACACAGAGAAGTAACTCACCTTCAGTTTGTCATCCAGACCCTTTGTGCTTTGGAATGCCTCACATTCATTCCTCTGTACCCCTGTGTGCTGCCCTAGTGTGGCCTTCTGGTTCTGACCCCACCTTCCCAGAGCTATGCTGTATATAGTGACCAGATTAATTAACAACAACAACAACAAAAAAAAAAAAAAAAACCATCTTTTTATTGTGTCATTTCCCAGAATAGTCTCACAATAAAAGTCAGACACTTCTAGTTTATTATTAAATGTCTTCACCCATCTTTCTATCCAGTTTCTCTTTCTCCATCAAACCTTTGTTTCATGCAGAGGATCTCCTTATGGGCTGGTGTTAACTTATTTTTCAATATTCATGCTTTGGTTCCTGCTGTCTCTCCCTTTTGGAATTCCTTCTCCCCTTCTCTTCTACTCAGACACATCTCTTCCATTAAACCCTTTCAGACCAGTTCCTGCCTACACTGATCTGACCTCCCTCTGAACTCTGCTAGCTTATCACCTAGAGTTCACACCAGCCTTATGGCAATTAATCACATTCTACTATGTGAATTTGGCTTTGTTTTGCATGCTCTGTCTTGCTCTTTTGCTCTTTTCTCTTTTTCTTTGAGTGTGTGTGTTTGTGTTTTGTCTGTAGATAGATAAGAGGTGTTTGAAAATAAAACCTAGGTCTTAAATGTCTTTAAAATATACTACCTAATAGATGGTCCATAACATGGTTATTGGTTGGTAATTCTTGCTTAGGATCTTGATTTTTTTTTCTCATGAGGGTAGGAGTCCTTATCTTCTGTTCACTCCAATATCCACAGCTCCCAGAGCAGTGCCTTGCACATTAAATATTCAGTGAGGGTCAGCTGTTAACCTCTAGAGAGGGCTGCCCTGACCACGGTCTGCAGCGGGCCTTGACATTCTGCCTTGTGTCCCAGCTTTCTGAGTGATGGACCTGTCTTACTCCCAGCCGCAAACCCCGTCCCCCAACTGCTTCTGACATGGCTGTGTCTGTCTGTTCTTTCTCCTCAGATGCATACTCTCATTCCTCAAGTGAAAATGGAGGCAAGTCTGAGTCAGTGGCCAACCTCCAGTCTCAGCCCTCCCTGAACTCCATCCACAGCTCCCCCGGGCCCAAGCGTTCCACCAACACCCTTAAGAAGTGGCTGACCAGTCCCGTGCGCCGGCTCAACAGCGGGAAAGCAGATGGAAATATCAAGAAGCAGAAAAAAGTACGAGATGGCCGGAAGAGCTTCGACCTGGGCTCTCCCAAGCCTGGGGATGAGACAACACCTCAGGGAGACAGTGCCGATGAGGTACGTACATGTGGCCCTGGAGCCTCCATCAGAGGGACCTCCTTCCCCAGGTTCTGTAAACCTCCCAGTCTCTAGACCCCAGTAGATTGTTTTCTTGAGCCCAAGGAATCTGAGTTTTTGTACCAACAAGATCTTACCAGGCCAACACGTGACCATTTCGGAGACTGACTAGCACCTAGAATTCCAGCAGATAGACAACACTTTGCCAGATTTGGAGATAGGGGCCTGGGCCCGAGGGGAGCCATTTGGTCACCTATTCTGCTGCTTCTACTAAAGACTACATCAAAACCTGCTAGTTGAGAATAAGAATGAAAGAAGGTCCACCATTTCCCTTGGAAGGAGAAGGCCATGCTAGGAGAGTATAACTGTTTTCAGTTGTCTAGAGCAGTGCCACATGTAAAAGGGAATAGACAACTCCAGATGCTCCAGAGGGGAGAATTATGACTAACAGGCAGAGGTTTGCAGAAGGCTAGGTTGCAGCCCAAAGAGGGACTTGAATGGAAGTCAACCAGTGATGAGCAAGCAGTCATGAAAGCGAACAGACACCAGGGCTAGAAGGGGCAGGGATGACGTATGACCTCACATAGCAGTGGGAGAGGTCCCTGTATTAGCCAAGAGGTCAGACTGGGTGACCTCCGAAGTCTCTTTCAAAGCCAAGATTCTATAATCAAGATACAGTGGGTGGGGGCACCTGGGTGGCTCAGTGGGTTAAGCCTATGCCTTTGGCTCAGGTAATGATCTCAGGGTCCTGGGATCGAGCCCCGCATTGGGATCTCTGCTCAGCAGGGAGACTGTTTCCCTCTCTCTCTGCCTGCTTGTGACCTGTCAAATAAATAAAATCTTAAAAAAATAAAATAAAATAAAATACAGTGGGTGTGTTCTAGTTGGGGGAATGAGAGCGGTTTTTTTTTCTGGCCAACTAACCTGCTCTAATCGCTGATGAGGCTAAGCAATTCTTCCTGCTGTGTAACCAGACTCTGTTTGTAATTTTAGGCTATTTGCCATTTCTCCCTCTGAGGATGACAGGGGAGCCTGGTGATACTCAGATTGTGGCTTAATAGTCCTTCAAAGGCTTAAAAAGTTAGGCTCCCTCTGACCACTCTCAGCTTTTTCTTTTTCCTGATTAACAAGGTCAATGTTTGTCGTGTGTGTGTGTGTGTGTGTGTGTGTGTGTGTGTATTCCCCCATTTTAACCTCACTGTCCTTTGAGATGAAGGTGCATCCATTCCACAGAAGAGGACAGTGAGGCTAAAAATATAAGGATGTGTTGAGGAAGGAGGTTATCTTATATGTTGCTTTTTAAAAAAAAACTCTAAGTCCTAAACCACTGGTATCTTTAACTATATGAAACAGAGGACTGTATGATTAATGCTGCTCTTTTGTTCTAGAAGAACAAGAAAGGTTGGGGCGAAGATGAGCCAGACGAAGAGTCACACACCCCTCTCCCGCCTCCTATGAAGATCTTTGACAATGACCCTACGCAGGACGAGATGGTAGGACTCCTTTACTTTCTCCCTTGAAAGAACAACGTGTAATACATGTGATTTTGTCTTGTGTGTATGGTGGGGGTAGTAATACTCTCTCTCCCTTGTTCTCGCTCTGAATCTATAATAATGGAGATTTGTCTGTATTCGGTAGGTTACCCTCCCCCTGCCCTGAAGCTCTGACTCCATTCTGGGTGGCGGAGGGGTGCGTGCAGCAATCCCAGAGTGGGACTGGTGTCTCGTCCTGTTGATGGAGGATAATGGCTGTGTCTTCGGACACTGCAGATCCTAAAAGGAACTGTTTGTCTCACAAGGAGTCTGAGGGCGGTTCCAGGCCGAAATCCCTTTGTTGTACCTGACGTCTGAACTGTGTTTTCGCTGATCGTTTTCCCTATACTCAACTCTAAAATCCAAATAGCAGTAGCTTCTGGTCAAGCCCAAATTCTGCAAGAATGGGAGGGAAGGAGATGCTGCTAAGGGGGGAGGGGAGGTTGCTGACAAAGGTGGGAAACCTAAATAAATGCAGGCTGTCGCGTGCTTGGTCTTGTAAAATCTCTGGCTCCTGAGCACGCGGAGGCTCCCGGGTGCCTGGAGCGTGGATGTCTGTGTGGCCTCGAAGCCCCGAGCGATCACCCTGATTGCTCTAGAGGCTCAGCTTGGACGTGCTGCCCAGTACCAGCTGAGGCTCGGGGCTGCTTTAACTGCACACTCCGTCACTCATTTTCCTAGCAAACCCTGCTTTCACCTCAGTGTGTTTTTCCTGCCTTCTCTTTGTCACTGTCCCCTTGGATTCTGTGGGTTTTAACTGTCCTTTACAGTTTCTTTTCAGAGTGGCTTGTGGTGGTGGTGGTGGCTCAGCTGTCCCTCTGAAGACAGCCCTGTGTTCCCTGCTGCACCGCCTTGCAGTGGCACGGCTTCCTGTGGGGCAGGGGGCCAGCAGGGACGGGGAACAGATCTTTCCACCAGCACCTGGGATGCAGTTCAAAAAGTCCGGCTTGCCCATGCTTCAGCGTGTCCAGTTATAGCCCCTTCCTGGAGCTCATTCCCTCCACTTTGTATTGGGTCACGAACCCAAAGACATTAGTTGGGGTCTCCCAGGATGCCACCCAAGAGGGAGAGACTCTAGGGACAGGACGATGACAGTTGCCCTGCTCTGGGATTCCGCCATGAGCCAGGCACAGCGCTGGCCCCTCCTACGGTGACACTGGTGGCCCCTGTTGGAAGGACAAGTAGCGGGAAGTGTGGCACGAGGCCCATCCTGGGTTCCCAGGAGCAGAAGCGCCCACACTCCACACTGAGGTCCGCACGGGAGCCAACCTGCTGTGTTCCCAGAGGCCTTCCCTTGTAAAATGTTCCACAAACAGTGATCGCGTGTGTGGGGCGAAGGACGCTCCTGTCACAGCATTAGCTGTCCCACACGGCCTTTGGCAAGGAGGTGCCAGCTGGCCTATGATAAGTAAAGGTCATGGACCCACCCCCTCAAATTCCCTCAGACACAGCTTGTTTGGGGGAAGAGGATGTTATGTTGTTTCTGGATAATCTTTAACTGAAAAGGCGGACTTACCCCAGACATTTGTGTGGCCTTTTTGTTAGCCAGAAAGAGGACAGATGGCAATGGTCCCTTTTTAGACATATTCATCCTCCTCAGCCCCGCCGGTTTGATTTCTGTGCGTTTATTTTTCTGAAACATTTGGGGAGCCTCAAAACTTCTAGCAATTAGAGTCAAACTTATTAAAATAAGTTTTTACAACAGTCTGTAAGGAAGTTTTTAGTCAACCTATTTAATGTTATACAATCACCTGGATTCTCCATGTTCCCCTCTAATATTTGTTCAGATGTATGTATGTTTTATTTTTATAGTTTTAATACATACTTGATATGTTGAACGTTTTATTTAATATTTTTTAAAATCTTACTAATTTTATCTTCGTAACTACAATTTTAATAGCTGAGGAGTATTTCCCTTATTCGATGTAGCATAATTTGCTTGGCCAGTCTGTTTTGGGATATCCTGGGTTGTTTCCAGTTTTTGCTACCCTAGATAACACTGCTACAGATCACTTTGTACATACAGCATTTGTTCTTTTGACTTCTGTCCTTGGGATAAGTTCCCAGGGGTAGGATTACTAAATCAAAAAGCTGATAGCTTGGATTTCCAAACAGGCTTAAGCTCCTTTCCTGCATTCCCCAGAAGAGGAGAAAGAGTGTTGTTCTCTTTCTCTTAATTATTATTTGACTTTGTTTTACCCCATCTCAGAAGCAAAGACCTAGAGTAACTCTTAAACTAGACAAAAAGTAGCTTCTTTTTGAAACTTTTCCCCCTAATGTAAGGGACAAACTTGGTGCCAAAGTATGGCCAGGACTTTCAGCTTTTTATCTCTGCAGTGATCAGTGTCAAAGACTGAAGGAACATGTGTTTGGGGCCTGGGGAGCACAGTTGCCCTCTGCTTGGCTGTGCCAGGGAGAAAAGTTCATACATGCATGCAGGGTGAACCATTTCTCCCCCAGTTTCTTCTCAGGTAGGAGAAGGAAGATAAAAACCACTGCCCCTCCATGAGCAGGATTCCCCACACCATTGGCCATCCAGCCACATGCACCAGTCAGTGCTTCTTGCTGGTACAAAGGGAAGGTGGGCAGGCCCTTGGCTTGAGCCTCCTTTTACTGTGAATAGAACAGTCCCTAGTGACTCTAGCGTGAGACACTCAACTCCTTGCTAGAATCATGCATTATATCCACATGTTTCAATTTGGGAGCAACACAAACAGCTATGTTTGTGGAGGGGTGTGTGTGTGTGTGCATGTGAGTGGGCAGGGGGTTTCTAGCTTCCTGGTCTTTAAGTACCCTGCCCTAAAATTTTTGCTTGATACACACTGAAGATCTATGTTTAAAATCTGTATTTAAGTAAAGCAAAGACAGTTTCTCTCCTTTGGACACATTTGAGGCCAGGTTTATGGACCCCTTTCATACCTGGAACAGCAATGGGCAGCCCTGTTGTGGCCAAAGTTCTATCTGTCCCTCTCCCCCTGTTGCTGACAGTGGGTGCAGGCCTTACCTTGTTGGCCTCCCGGGAACTCAGCAAACCCTACCCTCAGTTCCTCCAGAGCCCTGCCTAAGGAGAGCCTAGTCTCATCCCTGCTTTTCTGCTGGCCAGAACTCCTGACACGGAGTCAGGCAGGACTGTCTGACACCCACACCACTTCCTACCTTGCTCTGTGATTTCTTGCCTCTAAACATAAAGCTTTGCTTCCCTTGCCTGCCTTGAGCTGTGGACTTGCTGTTTTGCTTCCTAATTACTATTCCTCATTCCTTGCTAATCTGCTTTTCCTTTGCTGCTCAATGTCTTGCAGTCCTCCTCTTTGCTAGCAGCCCGGCAGGCTTCCACTGAAGTACCTTCTGCTGCAGACCTTGTCAGTGCAATAGAACAATTGGTCAAAAGCAAGCTGGTAAGTGGGGGTCCTGGAGGCAGTTTTGTGTGTGTCTTACCTCCATGTGGCTCCCAGGGTCTGGCATCTGTCTGCCATGGCCTCCTTTGCACCTGTCCTCATTCCTCCTGTGGGATTATTTCTAGCTAAGGATGGTTTCCCAAAAAACCTGTGCTCCACAGTCTTTTTAGCTCCTTTTTTTTTTTTTTTTTTTTTGAATGGGCATGGGCAATTAATGGCCCTTTGGGATTGTGTCACTAATGAAAGGAAAAAAGTATCCAACACAAAACAGCATCTCTCTGAGCCCGGTCCACTGACCCATAGGGATGCAGCATTTGGACAGTGACTGGTGTGTGTCTGGTTAGCCCTGAAGCTAATTCAGCTACTGAGACACAGAACATGATTTGGGTCTTTGAAAGTACCGGGTAATTTTATTTGTGGACCCCAGGCAAGTTTCTAGCCTCAGAGTCTGGCAAAAGTAGATATTATATAGATAGTATATATGGTATATAGTATGTATAGTGTGTGTATATATACATGTATTATATATATATAATATCCACTATCTATAAATACAGATATATCTACATCTATAAATGTAGATAGTGGATATTATATATATCTATATACATATAGATAGTAGATATTATAAAGGGGCATGGGCCAAAATGTGTAGCTCTCTCACCACAGGAGATGAGGGAAGCTGGTGTGTACCCCCATCATGGGGGACAGTCGAGCTGACGGCCACTGAAAACTGGCCTAGCTTGTGACTGTCTCAGGGGCCAAGCAGATGACCGCAGAGAAGGATTATGGGTCTGGCTGCTTTAGGGTTTGGGCTCCATGCTGGTGAAAGAGCTTGTTTTTGGATAATGTTATTCCTCTACACCATGTTTTTACACTGACGTGTATTCCTACAGGATGACAATTTAAAGCATTCTCCTTGCCCTTCACCCTCATCTGTGTCACTCATTTGGTTTTTCTCAGAACTCTCATTAGGATAAATGTCTGTGCTTCTGCCAGACTTCTCTTGGACAGTTCTGCTAATCAGCACCATATAAACCCTTCTCCCCTTGGCCCAGGAAAATGCTGGATGCCGTGCAGGGAACGCTGCCCAATCATAATTCTGATTACAGTAACTCCGTCTTCAAATCTCCCAGCTTAGAGAATACTGATGAAATTTAACACGTGATTTTCTTCTCCTTCTAAGTTTTCCATCCTCAGTAAGAAAGACTTTTGCAGCTGATGTTTTCAATAACTGTATCTAACTGTTCTTGAGGGCTGTCAGGTCTCTGGTCACCCTCCCTGTCTCACTGGTAGGAGTCGAGTGCTCGTGTGGGCACTCCATTGGCTTTTCAAAGCTTGCCTCTCCGACCTCCCCCCACTTGCTCTCCTTTCTTCTTCACACTAACCCATACACCCTTTTCATGATCCAAATACTGTCTAACAATGTTTTTCCTTAAAGATCATCCTTTGTTTTTTTTCTTTACATTGTCCCCTTCACCACCAGTGCCTAAGCCCTGACCTCATGCCTGGACTATTGAAGTAGTCTCCTGCCCCACTCTGCCTCCCTCTCAGGCCTCCATCCCCTGGCAGGTCTTCCGCATGCACTGCCATTGCCTTCCTCCTCAGTGAAGGGTCACTGTCTCCCTCTTGCCTCCACAGTTGTCTGCAGGGTGGGGAGCCTTCAGGTACACAAGACTCTTCACTGAGGTGCAGGAAGACAATTTTAGAATCTCTTCATCATTTAAAAAATGATTTGGGGTACATTTTGCTATGTACATAATGATAACACAGTAGCACAGAAATACAAGTTATAAATAAGTTAAATGTTTGGGCAATGTATGGCCAAAATTAGGTTTCCTGATAGAGGTATATGATCAAGGTTTGGAACTCACTGGATAAAATATTCCATGGATAAAATTCACACTTACCCAGTATTCCTATGCTTTGTAGGCAGCCTACCACCACTTATTTATTCTGGTTGATGAACTCTGCTCCAACCAAATTGTTTTTCCTCATGCATTTGGCTCTCCTCCCCCCAAGTTTCTATTCATACCACCCTACTTCTCTGGAACATTCCCTCTCTTATTTTTGCTTATCTAAAGCACAATAGTCCTTCGGGGCCCCACTGGAATCTCATCTGCCCAGAAGGGCTTCCCTGACCAGCCCAGGCCAGATTTCCTCTGCAGTCCCATGCCAATTACTGTGTAAGCCACATACTGCTGGGGCCAGCTCTTAGATAGTTCTGTTGCGTTATTTGTTAAAGTATCTTAATCTTTTCATTATCTTTGTCTGTGTAGCTTCCCTACCCAGCAAGATTAGGACATGATTTTCCCCTCCTCCATTAGTACACAAGAGGCTTTTACACTCATACATCAGTAGACACTTCTCTCCAAAATGCTATATTTTTGTATATTTTCCAATTACCTTTTATCCTGATATTACTGCCCACCTGAGCGCTCTGGGAGTCCCCCCATGGCCCTTCTAGTTGTGTGATCGGTGTGTCTGGTATTAAACAGGTAAGGGCAGATATTGAGAAGTTGGGGTGCCTGGGTGACTCAGGTGGTTAAGTGTCTGCCTTCAGCTCAGGTCATGATCTCCAGATTCTGGGATCGAGTCCCACATCTGGCTCCCAGTTCAGCAGGGAGTCTGCTTCTCCCTCTCCCTCTCCCTCCCCTCTGCCTCTCCCCCTGCTTGTTCTCTTTCTGTCTCTCTCTTTTTGACATAAATAAATAAATCTTTAAAAAAAAAAAAAGTCAATGAGAGTAAGTTTCCCAGAAGAGAGGAAGTGGAGGGTGTTACTGGAGCAGATCAGCCCTGTAACAGGCCCTCAACAAACCTCTATCAGGTGAGTGGTTGCTCTGTGGTACGTTTCCACAATAAGAACTTTAACTTGTCCCTCCACCAATAAGTACTCCTTGAGGACCTGCAGTGAACCCAGAATTACAGAGATTTCTTTGGCCAAACAAGTAACACCAACCCCATATCATGGAGAGGAATAAGGGAGCAGCAGCTTGGTTTCTCAGAATCTTCTCCTCAAAATTTGATCCTTTGTCATTCCTCTGCTTTCTCCACCCTCCCATCCCAGTATGTACCCACTGTAGGAGAGCAATGAAGCAGCAGCGTGTGGTGGTTTCCCTAGGCATGTTGGAGAATCCCGAGTTGCATTTTTACCTCTGAGACTTGTATTCCTATTCCTCATTAGCTCTTTAGCTGAGACGAGGGTAAGACCTAGAACCTATGAAAGTTCCAGAGTTTTTATTTGACTGTGAGTACAACAGTGTGACAGCTGCCAAGATAGGCAGTGTGTTCATAGGCTAGGTTAGTGAAAGTACAATGTACAGTCAAGGAGAGTAACTACCCCATTGTCCTCCAAGTTCTTCAGTCCACACCTGCCTTGAATACATGTGAGTCGTGTATCAGGTTCTGAACGCAGCATTCTGAAGTGTTCTTGAACTCAGTGGAAGGGCCCCAGAGGACGTGAACGGTACCATGTGGTGTCCACATCATTTGAAGGGAAGTTGAAGGTACTGGGTTAAATGAGGGGAGAAGTTAGGAAAGAGAAGGCTAGTGAGAGCTGTCTTGAATTCATTGAGGACTGCTGTGGAAAAGAAGGGTTGGTCTCCCTCTTTGTTGCTCCAGAGGGTGGAACATAGACCTGTGGGTGGAAGTTATCTTAGTTCAGTATGAGATGAGGTAATAAGTTCCTTTCCAACCAACAGAGTCTGGAAATTTTACAGGAGTGTCTAGCATACTTGGACTTTTATATCTAGGGCTTAGATTCTTTCTACTTTCTGTTTTGGGAAATAGTAGGAAGAGATAGCACCAAATTCTGCTCTACCCAAAAGCCTAGAGATCCCTTGTGTCTTGGAGCCCCAGAGCTGCCCTTGGTATGTTTTGGTCACATGTTCATGATGGCACCAAGGCTTCTGCCTTAGAGTTGCTAGTAGGAAACAAGGGTGGGTGTTCACCAGCTCACCTATGATACAGACAAAAACCCTTGAAGCTTCCCCTGGAACTCCTTTGACAAGTTCCTCTGGACATCAGTGGACACTTCTGAGTTCTCATCTGCCAGCCTCAGTCTTGAATCACTGCTTTTATTTACTAAGAGAAGATGCCCACCCACCTCCCCCCAAACAGATCTCACACATTTTTTTCCACATTTTGTATTAAGATGTTCTCTCTAACTCCAAGCCGGGTGTAAGGACTCTCCCTACTTTCCCTGTGTGATTTTTCTTTTTTTTTTTAAAGTAAACTCTATCCCAAAGTGGGGCTCTAACTGACAACCCTGAGATCGAGAGTCACTTGTTCTACCAACTGAGCCAGCCAGGTGCCCCTCCCTATGTGATTTTTTTTTTTTTAAGATGTTTTATTTATTTATTTATTTATTTATTTATTTATTTATTTGACAGAGAGAGAGAGACCCAGTGGGAGAGGGAACACAAGCAGGGGGAGTGGGAGAGGGAGAAGCAGGCTTCCTACTGAACAGGGAGCCCGATGCGTTGCTAGAATCCAGAACCCTGGGATCATGACCTGAGCCAAAGGCAGATGCTTAATAACTGAGCCACCCAGGCGCCTCTCCCTGCGAGATTTTTAATAAAACTTTTCCTAGATGTGAGGACGGGTGGTGATGGTGGTGGGTGTGCAGGGAATCAGAGACCTGGGTTGTAGTCCCGCCTTGGCTGTTTATTGTGTAGCTGTGGGCAGTTACTTAGTCTACTTGGGCCTCTCTTTTATCTCCTTTATCAGCAGGGATGGTTCTGTCCAGCTGAATCTTATCTCAAAAGAGATACCATGATGATTGAGTAGGTGTGAGTGTGCTTTGTAAAATGATAAGCAAGCATGCTACAAATGTTAGCTCTTAGCCACCTCACCCGGGATCTGTGTTAATGTTGGGGGAAGGCAACAGAGCCAGCCCTTTCATAGCCCCATCCTGGGCCATGAGGACACAGTGTGTGTCAGCCAGTAGATGAGCGGTTGGGTGAACAGGGCAGGGTTATATCTTAACCATCTATATGATCTGGTTTTACTTCTCAAGCTCAAGGAACAAGAGCTTGTGTGTCTCTAAAAATCTCTAAACAGCCCCAGGATTTCACAGCCTGCCTGAGATGAAAGGTCAAGCCTCCAGAAAGCACGCCTCCTATCTGAGCCCTTGTCCTCAGGTGGCATGTCACAGCACTTTCTTGGGCTTGGGATGGTATTTCTCCTCTACCTTTGGAGAAAGGCTGGGATTGAGCTCTTGTTCAGTCTACCCAGTGGCCCGGCTTCCTAGAATGTGTCCACCTGCTTCAGCAAGGCTTCCTGCCCTCTGGTTCTCCCGCTTGATAGCATTTACCTCCCTAGGCCAGCCCTGTGGGCCACGAAACATGGCTCGGGCCACTATATGTCTTTGTGCTTTGCTCACCTCTAGGTGAATCAGCCTGCTTGGTCAGTGGCAAGGTAGAATTAGCCAAAGAGCCCAGAGAGGAGGAAATAATGGCCACATTGCACCCGTGGTGGAGGGGTGTGTTTTCAGGCACTGGGTACCTCTGGCCTTCCTCTATGGAAAAGGTTCCTGAGCTTGGTGAAGTAGAAAAGTTTCGATTTCCACCAAAAAAATTTGAAGACAAAGTCGCAAACTTGAAATGTCATTTGCCCAGACATGACATTTTTTACTCTACAGTTATCTTCTTCCCCATCCCCACCCTTAATTTGTCTGGAGACGATTCTGATCTAGTACTTTTGGTCCAGAGAATATTATTTAAATTTTTAGAACAGGGTGGGTCAGCTAGGAGGTTGGTGTGATGTGTGGTGCAGGACAAGCACCCTTATCTGTTGTTTTATCAGATGACCTTTGACCGCTCCCCAAGAGTCCCATAGTACATTCAGTAAATTCTTGGAGCCCTACCATGTGCCAGCTCTGGCACTGAGCACAGAACCTTCCTTAATGGAGCTCACAGTCTAGGGTTAGTGCTCAAAACCCTCTCCTGCCTGGACTGTTGAACATTTCCTCCATGACTGCAGTCTGATGTCTCTCTACATGAATACCAGATGGATTCTCTTTTCTTTTTAAAAAACTTTTTAGTAGTTCTTTTTTTTTTTTTTTTTACTAATAAAAGCAATATATGCTCATTCAAGAAGTATTGGAACAATGACAAGGGTAGGAACACAAATTATATCACTGATAATATCATCATCTAGACATATTCAGTGCTGAAAATATTGATATATTTTCTCCTAGGCACTTTTTTTTATAAGATTTTATTTATTTATTTGACAGTGAACACAAGTAGGCAGAGAGGCAGGCAGAGAGAGAGGGAAGCAGGCTCTCTGCTGAGCAGAGAGCCCGATGCAGGGCTCGATCCCAGAACCCTGGGATCATGACCTGAGCCGAAAGCAGAGGCTTTAAACCACTGAGCCACCCAGGCGCCCCTCTCCTAGGCACTTTTAAAAATAATATACTTAATTAGAGAATATAGAAAAAGACATTCTTTTTTCCTTTACTGTCATATCAGAGACATTTTCCCAAGTCATGAAAAGCCCTTGGAAACATTAAGACTGATATTCCTAAAACTTAAATCCAATCATGTCACTTCCCTGCTTCAAACCCTTCATCACTGGTTTTAGAAAGTAAAGTCTCTACTTCTTTTTTTTTTTTTTAAGATTTTTTATTTATTTATCTGACAGACAGAGATCACAAGTAGGCAGAGAGGCAGGCAGAGAGAAAGGAGGAAGCAGGCTCCCTGCGGAGCAGAGAGCCTGATGCGGGGCTCGATCGCAGGACCCTGGGATCATGACCTGAGCCGAAGGCAGAGGCTTTTAACCCACTGAGCCACCCAGGCGCCCCTAAAGTCTCTACTTCTTGATGCAACACACAATTCTCCCTATGATGGGATACTGCATACTTCTCCAGGGTTGTCTGTCTCACTCTTACCCTCTTCTTTCACTCACTCCCCCAAACTCACACAATACACAGTCATTTGCCGCCACTCCCCCACCCCTTGCCACATTCACTCCCTTATATTCTACCTGTGTGGGCTGCTTTCAGCTTCCCAGGCTGCCCCGGGTAGGCTCACAGCTTGATCCTTTACTCAGAGTGTTGCTCCTGCTTAGAATGCTCTCTCATCAGAGGATCCAGGGCAGTCCTCTTTCTCAATACTCAGTTCAAGCACTGCCTCTTCCTTTCCCTCCCCTCTCCACCCCCTCCTCCCCCAGAGAGCATCTTGCTCCTTTTTTCATCCTCCGTGGTACCCCTTCTGTCTAGAACAGTACCCGTGATAGCTCAGATGATGGAGGGTAGGAAGCCAGATTGTATTCATCTTCATTTCTGCAGTGCTTGGCAAATATTTAGCATGTAGTAGATGCTCAGTGAATATTCGCTGGAGTGCAGACCGTTGAGCAGTTGCAGTGCTGTGTCATGACTGGTGTGCAGGGGCGTGTAAAGCGTGCTTGTAGGGGTCCCAAGGAGGGGCATTTTATCCACAATCCAGCAGACAGGGAATGTGTTCATTTTTAATGGGGGACAGCCTTCCTCCCTAATTAATCTACTGCTTTGAATCCTATTTGCATTTCTGTTCCATGGCCTTGGACCAGCTAGAGGCACTTTGTGGCCCTCTCCTCGTGCACCTTCTCCTTTGCCTGCTGAGACTGTGATGGCCTGAGCCCTGGGCAGGGCAGAAGCTCCCACTACCCATAAACCAGCCCCTGCTGCATGCCTCCCACCAGGAGCAGCACAGACAGTGGCAGCTTGCCCCCAGTTACCCATGGCTGGGACCCAGGAATACCCCTCTAGCCCTGGAAGCCTGTCATCAGAGGGAATGGCATTTGAGTTATAATAAGCATTGATAGCCAAGGCCATTAGGAGGCACATTTACCCAGACTACAGCTTACCCAGACCCTTTATTTCTCTCTTCCTCCTCTCTCGCTGCCTCTACCCTACTCACCCCCTTGCAGAGAGTCTTTTTGGGCTTTTTTGCTCATTCAACAGGTCAGACAGGAAGATAGGGAACATAGTTCCCTGCATGACATTTCAGCTCCTCAGAGGGCCTTCATTCTAGAAGGTTGAAAAAGGACCATGCCAAGCTGGATGTTCCACAAGAGAGCCTTGCAGGCAGAGATGGAAGCCTGTTTGCCCCGGCCTTGCAGTCAGCATCCTGCCAAGCCATCAGGGTGTAGACCAAAGGCTGTAATAGGACAACAGGACAAGAAGGAGGGGAAGTGAAAGGCATGTAATCAGATCAGTTACCAGCTGGGTCCATTTGCCTGGGAGCCTGTCTCTGGCCATGGCACCAGGGAACAGGTCACATGTCTTGAAGAGCCTGCCTGTCCACTGGCTTCTCAGACCCCAGCACCAGACACTCTCATTTCCTTAATAACTGGTTAGAGATCCTGAATCTATAAATTTAGCTAAACTCTCCTTGACCTTCCTATATTTTTAGTCTATGCTGTTTCTCAGGATAACAACTTCCACAGTTGATTACTTATCCTGTAAAATAACTTCATGACAAGTTAAAAGAAATTCTCTCTCTCGAGCTTGAAAATGCTATCTTTATTTAAATTTTATTTTAATTTTTTTACTAACATATACTGTATTATTTGTTTCAGGGGTACAGCTCTGTGAATCATCAGTCTTACACAATTCACAGCACTCACCATAGCACATAAACCGCCCCCCTCGCCAACGTCCATCACCCAGCCACCCTATAAGATGCTATCTTCTTAATTCTAGTTTCTGGTGTTGGTAACAAATTCATTTGGAGGTAGAGCAGGGGAAAAGAAGGTTGACATCACTTCACAGCTTTAAATTTTTTGGCTTTAAGACTCTTTTTTAAAGATTTATTCATTTTTTTAAAGATTTTATTTATTTATATGAGAGAGAGAGAGAGAGCACAAGCAGGTGGAATGGCCGAGAGAGAGGGAGAAGCAGACTCCTCGCTGAGCAAGGAGCCCAACGTAGAGCTCGATCCCAGGACTCTGGGATCATGACCTGAGCTGAAGACAGACACTTAACCAACTGAGCCACCCAGCCCCTCCCCTTATTCATTTATTGTAGAGAAAGAAAGAGCGTAGGGGAGGGACATAGAGAAAGGGAGAGAGAGAATCTCAAGCTGACTCCCTGCTGAGCATGGAGCCCAGCGTGGGGCTTGATCTCACAACCCTGAGATCATGACCTAAGCCAAAGCCAAGAATCAGATGTTTAACTGAATTACACACCCAGAGGCCCCTCCGCTTTAAGTCTTAATATCCACCATCTGTTATATAATGAATGACCCATTGGGTACCTCATTTACTTTTTGTTTCATTCCTCTGGACTGTTCCTACTTGTATTTACCCAATCTTGAATTACAGCAGCTAAGAGAATTTAGACATTATTCCAAGTGCATGCTGTTTAACACCATGCAGAAACCTGTTGTTTCTCCCACCTTTTTGGAGATTTTTTTATCTTTGTGACTTTAACCTTAAGG
Source organism: Lontra canadensis (assembly GCF_010015895.1). Taxonomy (NCBI): domain Eukaryota; kingdom Metazoa; phylum Chordata; class Mammalia; order Carnivora; family Mustelidae; genus Lontra; species Lontra canadensis. Next base: position 4,775,300 of record NW_022631032.1, on the reverse strand, counting down.
CTGATGTTTTCAAAGTCTTCCAAAGTGAAGCTTTTCCTTTGAGCCGCAGAGGCTGTTGTAAATAGGCCTCTTGTGTGGGTAGTTTGGGTTAGACACCCATATTTGTTTTAGAGTCACTCACCTTGACCTTGATCTCCAGGCTTACTGTTTATCCACATTGCTTCTGCCAAGTTCCATAATGAAATGCTAAGTGTTGCTGTTTGATCTTTCTTCAAGGACACCTGTGAAAATGCTAAGATTGGCCCCATTTTTAATATCCTTCTTGTTAACAGCTCTGGGGGCTGGGAGGGAGAGCTCATCATTGTAGAATATTTTTAATTTTCCAAGGGATTATACAACTATTGTCTCTGTCGATTCCTTAGAAATCTGTAGAAAGGAGAGATCTGATTTGAAAACTGAAAAAAAATGAAGCCCACATGGAATAATTGCAGCTGTCTCACTTAAGATCATCCAGTGGCTAGCAGATCTGGGGTTAGAATCCTTTGCCCTTAAGTCTTTCTAGAGTACTGTATTAATATCTTTACCTTGTTTCTCACTCCTATAGCACCTTAATTAAAAGAAATTAAAGGGATTCATAAATGAAAGAAAACCTTGGCAAATAACCTTAGGAAAGATATTTTTAGGAAAGGCTAAATCTATTGATCTCTTCCTGTCTACATCTCATTGGCATCTCGGGGGGGGGGGGCGGGGAAGAAGGTAGCTGATTTAACAAACAGGAGTTGGTCCAACTAGCTCTCCTGTCACTACCCTCCCCTTATCAATTGGCATTTGATGGTCTCACAACTGATTTTCTTTTTTAACTGCTTCATCAGTATAGAATCTCAATGATTATCTTTACCTCTGCAGCACTTACCCAGATATAAGTCACTTTGACAATTTTCATTATGTCAGGAAATTGGCCGCACATGATGCCAAGTTCATCCTGATTGCCCGAGAAGGCGGCAGCTCTGGGCAATCTGCTGCAGGGACAGGGGAGTACCTGGCCTCCTGGTGCCTCACTTACATTCAGTGAGAACAGCCTGGGCTACTGGTCTACCAAGTTGGCAGCTGCTAGGCAGGAGGGGACACAAGGGCCTCCAGATGACTTTTCAAGGTATGCTTCTCTAAGGCTGTTTTTCTTCTCTTTTCAGAGTCTAGAAGGAGGCTCATACCGGGGAAGCTTGAAAGACCCTGTAGGCTGCCTGAATGAGGGGATGACTCCACCCACACCTCCTAGAAACCTGGAAGAAGAACAGAAAGCCAAGGCCCTGAGAGGCCGGATGTAAGTAACTTTCCCATATACTATCCTAGTATGCATGTGTATGGTGGACAACATGCTGAGGTTGGAGGAAGTTTGGGGAGGATTACAGAGGGGTCCCCCACACTGTATTTCCACAGATACTATTCATTCTAAGTAAAGGTGACCTAGATCTGTCCAGTGTACATTGATAGACAAGGCACTGCAGTGGAACCGACTTTAAGAATTTTAGGCTAAAGTATCGTCAGGGAGATAGATAGCAGCTGTTATTGACAAAGTGTGGTTATAACCAAGGTCTGTTAGAAATTTAAAACATGTTGGGGCACCTGGGTGGCTCAGTCAGTTAAGCATCTGCCTTTGGCTCAGATCATGATCCTAGGGTCCTGGGATTGAGCCCCCAGCAGGCTACCTGCTCAGCAGGGAGTTTGCTTCTCCCTCTCCCTCTGCCTGCTCGCTCGCTCTCTCTCTCCCCCATCATTCTCTCATAAATAAATAAATAAATCTTTTAAAAACAAAATAGCACATGCTGACAAAAACAACAAAGTGCAGGGAACTATGGGACTATTACTATGGTCCCATATTAGAGAAACCATGGCAGAAAGTCTGGTAGAGTTTCACCTGAGGAAACATTTCTCAAAATGTAGAGAAGTCATATCTAGGAAAGGCTTCTGTTGTGCCGGCTGGCCAGGGCCTAACTCCACCCCTTTCCCAACCCTTTAAGTTGGCATCCATTTGTGGGCTTAGCTCCAAGAGAACCTCTTCACTTTTTTTTTAGTAGTTGAGGGTAAATAAAATTTACATTGCAGCCCATTTCACAAAAACCCGTATTTTATATAAGGTTTGAGTTATCCACCCTGATGTCAAGGCCATCTTCTGTTATTTGAGATGATCAAGAGGATATCAGATACCATTAATCCCAAACCACAATTCCTCCAAAACTTTAGTTTTCCTGCTTCGGATTTGATTCCATGTTGGAAGCAGAGCTTGGTGAGTCTTGGATGTGGCCTGGTGTGTGAGGGATTATAAAGCCCAGAGAACTGATCCCTTTGCTCATTAGTCTGTCCTTCTCCCTCAGACTCGTCCTTCCTTTAGCCTGGTCACAGATGTGAGGATTAGCAAAAAGGAGTGAGGCCAGGCCCCTCTGTTGCCTGGAAACCGGCAAAGTGAACATCTATGACTTTCTTTCCTAGGAAACAAGAGTAGAAACATCGTAGCCAGGGCCTGGCCTCCAAGCAGGGTTGTCACTCATAGCTGAGCTGAACAGTGTCTCTTCAGTTCCAAACTTACCCCTCAACTTTATGGGTACCCGGGGGAATCCCAAGAATGGAATAGAGGTAGAAAAAATACCGTCCCTAAATGAAAATTTTTTAGGACTTGTATAAAGCTGCTTCTCTTTAGCCTCTCAGGGTATTTTTTTTACATAGATGAGACAGTGGTGGAGCCAATGTTCCAGTCCTCTGTCAAGCCAACCAAAACTCAGATCAGAGAGGAGACCTTTGGGGTAGCAGATGGTCCTTGGCAAAGCCAGTCACTGCTCTTGTCATTTTGGATGAACAGGCTCATGAGCAGTCATGTAAGCCATTGTCCTGCTTCCAGATGTGCTGCTGTCTGATCTTGCTCCAACAGGCAAAAGTTCGTTGCCTCTTTTACTCTCTTTACCCATTTCTTCTCCCTCTTCTTACTCTTTTGCCTGACTCTACAACTCTCCACATCCTGAGCTATCTGAAAATCCAGCCATTACAGTGTCTCATTGCTCTTGCTGTAACTTATGGCCATGATGAAAGAGAGGATAGATACATGTCTAATTGTGAACTCTGTGTGAGGCGAGAGGCCAGGGAAGGGGAGTGGTGGGGGGGAGGGGGCGAGGTACAGGGAATGGAGACTCAGTCCAGACAGCAAAGGGTTAAATGGGAGCTCTGTGGAGAAAAGATGAAAACAGATAGTTATTTGTCCAGGACAAGAAAAAAGTCGAGGGTGGGCTTGATTGTCTTCAAGTTTTAGCCGTCATTCATTGAACAGTAGGTGTTGAATACCTATTGTGCACCAAGGTATGGGATGTATCAGTGAATTAGACAAACAATAGGAATAAAAGAAAAGTCCTTGCTCTCATGGCAAGTCTACACTATAAAGGGAGAAATTGCACAATAAAAATAAAAATAGATTATTAAATATGTTAGAAGCTGGAAAAATAAAAAATAGTAAGGGAGATTTGGAGTATGATTGAGACCGTGTTGTGATTTTAACGCACAAAGACTAGAAGCAGGTAAGAAATAAGCCATTAGCTGTGGCCATTAGCCAGGGAGGAAGAGTGTTCTTGGCTGAGGGAATAGCCAGTGCAAAGCTTCTAAGAGATTTCCTGTGCAAGACCAGCCATTCCTCACCGTTGTGAAACACAGAAGTTAGAAATAGGTCTGACCTGTTGCTGGAAGAAGTTTAGTTGGGTGAAAGAGTAACATTTACCTTGTAAATAACCTTTACTAATAAGAATTGAACATTTGTTAAAATGCTTTATTATGATTTCAATTTATTTGGCAATTAATCATGGTCTGTCTTATGCTGCATGTAATTTAAATCTTTTATGGACCTTTTCAGAATGTCCATTAATGCGTCATGATCTCCCCAAGTATTTCATCGGGCCTTCAGTGGAAGTGATGCCAGGCCCACTAGCAGCACCTAGCCTAATCATTTCCCTTCCCTAGAGGCTGGAAAGCCCAAGACAGCCCTCAATCTGTCAGCAGATAGCATAGGATAAATATATCATCTGGAGACAGGGAGCTGGACTTCATCTCCAGAGGGCCCTCCCAGCCCCAAGTTCCCACTCCCACTTTCCTGTGGGTTTTTACCATTTTCTTCCAAGCAGTAACGTGGGCCATGCTAAAGATATATTTAAATGCTTTTATTTGGCCTTGCCAGTTCCTTCCTGTGGCCTATAACACATGATTGTGGATTGTGTATATTAGAGAGCGGAAACTGGTTGGAAGTACTGGACATGCTGATAAAGAATCATGTGTTCTTTTTGCTTTCTCCCCATCACCCTGAGGCCCAGACCCTTGGATCTGTTGGCTTCTGTGTGCCATATAGGTCAAGAATTCCAGATGAATTGCTTCCTGCGTTCAGAACACTTACAGCCCTTATGCTGGGGTTCCTTCGGCCCCTTGGGCCAAATAAGCAGTTGTGTGGCTCCAGGCAAAAAAGGTAGTAGGAATCAGACTCCAGTAAGCCACACAGCACCCAGCCTGCTCCCGTGCACAGCCCTGAGTATTTTATGTCCAGCTCTTTACTCTCTGGACAGAAAGAAAGAGAAGCTCTTGGATTTGAGGCCTCAGGGGCACCAGAGAGCCAGTCTGAGCAGTTTGCCAGGCAGCAGGCAACAGTGGAAGAGCAGAGTCTCTGAACTCTGGCATAATAGGTTCAGATCCCAACTCTGCTACGGACTTCGTCATCATGGGCAACACAGCCTCAATATCTTCCTCTATATCAAACAGGGCTTACAGGGGCACCTGGGTGGCTCAGTAGGTTAAAGCCTCTGCCTTCAGCTCAGGTCATGATCCCAGGGTCCTGGGATCAAGCCCCGCATTGGGCTCTCTTCTCAGTAGGGAGTCTGCTTCTCTTCCTCTCTCTCTGCCTGCCTCTCTGTCTCTCAAACAAATTAATAAAATCTTTAAAAAAAACAAACAGGGCTTACACTCCCTACCTTGATAGAGGCATGAGATATTTCAGATGAAGGGCTGGCACAAAGCAGTGTCTGAGAGGAGGAAATCATTAACAAGAAAGAGACCAAGAAAGCAAGGGTCCTTGTGTTGGTTATACCCCACATCTGCTGGGGAGAGGGGAGGCTACTGCTTTGAAAGCTGTGATAATGGGGGCCTCAGTCAACCTTTCTGGCCCTGACTGGACCTTTTGCAGGCCTGTTACCAGGGACAACTATCTAATGTAGCTTCTGTATCTCAAAAGTTTCACTTGATGTTGGTATCTCTGAGGACCCAAAGCTTGATTATCAAGCAAATGTCTCTCTCCTCTTGATAATCACAGAATAGAGTTGAAATGAAGGAAGGAAAGTCTCCTGGTGGGTCCTTGGCCTCAAAGCTTTCATAACTCAGTTTTGTCAAAGTGTCTTGTCATAAAGGTGCCAAAGTATCTTTCCTGTCAACTTAAGTGTGAAGATTTCTTGCTTTGCAATGAAGAGGAACCCTCATTGTTCTTAATCTCCTGCTCAGGTTTGTCCTGAATGAGCTGGTACAGACAGAAAAAGACTATGTCAAGGATCTGGGGATTGTGGTGGAGGTGAGTATGTGGGTCAAGGTGGGTCTGAGGTCACCCAACCAGGGGCATGTTGGACCCTACCTGGGCCAAGGTGTTTTTAACTTGTGGGTTATGTGCAAATACGTCTGCATATTTGCAGAATGAAACTAAGAATGACAATAGATCAAATGTAATATGCAGGGTTTTTTCTTTTCTCCTTGAAATATCATAAAAGATTCAGAGGGAGATGGGGTCTCAAGTTTGGGGTAAAGCTGAGTCCCTTCATCTTGTTTTAGGTGACTAACTTACTACCTCAAGAGCCTCATATGGCGTTTAACCATATGGACATTTCTTCTTCAGACCTATGAGTCACCATGGGCACAAGCAGGGCACTCCTAGGGAAAACTTGGGGCTTAGAGTCTCCTTAGATTTTAAGGAGAACGTTATAGCTACTAAGAGAAGAGACCAAGAAAAATCCACCCATAAGACAAGACTGACAAGTCCATAGTTAAGAGTCAACTTACAGTAAATAAAACAGCGCTCTCCTTAGGGATTTATGTTAGGGGCATTTAGATACGTGGATGAAGAAGACTTTCTCTTAAGAGGGCTGAAGACAAAGAAAGGGACCTAGAACTTTATCAGAGTTGGGTCTGTCACTCTGCATGGGGTGAAATCCTGGCCGAACACTGAGACCAGGGAAGAGCTTACCCTCAGGCTCCGGAAGAGAGTGGGCACTTACACCAGCTGCAGTATATGAGGCTTGGCATGAGAGCTTTCTGGTAAGGATGCCCCACTCATCACTGCCTCTGCTCTACAGGGCTTCATGAAGAGAATAGAAGAAAAGGGTGTCCCTGAGGACATGCGAGGGAAGGATAAAATCGTGTTTGGAAATATTCACCAGATTTACGACTGGCATAAGGAGTAAGTGCCACCTTGTCCCGAGAACAGGGCTCCCTGGAAATCCAGGACCCACCCACCCTCCCCCTGCATCTGACCTCAGGGGTAGGGTAGGGCTGGGGAGAGTCTGGTGTCATGTATTTCCTCATGGAGAAATAATACAGTTCTGAAGGAGGTGGCCTCCTTCCCTTACGCCCTCCCCTCCTTTTAGTTTTTTCTTGGCTGAACTGGAAAAATGTATCCAGGAGCAAGACAGACTGGCCCAGCTCTTTATTAAACATGTGAGTGCTTCCCAGCAGCCTCTGCGCTCTGCCCCGCCCCTCCCACCGGGCTCCCTTGCATGCTCTCGAAAGTTCCTCCTCTCTTCTGGCCCTGACCTTCCTTCTCACCCAAGTTCTTGGTTTTTAGGGGGTGGAGGGGGGGAGTACCTTCTCGGCAATTTGAAAGATGGGTGGTTGCTTACTGCGTGTACTCTTGTATCCGTGGTATTGAAGGGCCTGTGACCCCTGAGCAGGGCGTGGGGGCCGTGCCCTGGGGCGGAGCCCGGCGGGGGGTTTAGGTGAGGGGTCGGTGGGGGCGGCCTCCTGAGCGCCCCTCGTCTGCCTCTGCAGGAGCGGAAGCTGCACATCTACGTGTGGTACTGCCAGAACAAGCCGCGCTCTGAGTACATCGTCGCCGAGTACGACGCTTACTTCGAAGTAAGCTGCTCGGCCTTTGCAGAGCCGGGGTCGGGGAAGAAAGGCAGCCTGAGGCAGCCGCAGTCAGAAAGGCCAGATGTGTCCAGCCACATACCCCACCCCGCCCCCCCGGGCAGCGCTGGGACCCCCTTCAGGGAAGGGAGCGCTGCCTCAGCGGGGCCACTGCCTTACCTCGGTTCTGTGGGCAGCTTTGCTCTGGACGAGCGGCCAGTGTGCGGAGCGACGGTGAGACCGACGTGGCTTCAGGAGTTCGGCACAGACCGCCATCAGCCCCGCCAGTCCTGGGGGACTGCTGGCGGAGGCCCCTCCTCCTCAGCCAGGCACTCTCAGTCCCCTCAGGCTCTCCGCTTGCGTTCTGGAAGGTTCTGTCAAGCACCTGCCAGTGTTTGTTTTGCCCTGCCCTGGAAGTGCTGCTTTTGTTGGAGAGCAAGGCTGTGCCTCAGAGAGAGCCCTCCTCGATCTGTTGGCAGATCTGTGTCCAGGGTGACGCCTTTAGGCCCCTGCCTAGGAGGAGCCCTTCTGACAGCAGAGAACAGAATACTCACTCCAGTGTGTCCCCAGGGCTGGAGTGAGGACAAGGGGTGGCAAGTGCCTAACATGCAGAAAGTGGCGGGTTTGTGTGGTTAGTAGCATGGTAGCAGCTGTGTGGCAGCTGTCCCTCTCCCCTGGTTTGAGGATTCTAAAACTCCATTGGCCAGAGGGAAGGCTTGTCCTTCTCACCTTGCCCCTTAATCACGGGGACCCCATTCTTTTGGTTCCTTTTTCTTCTAATGTAGATCCCTTGTGTTCCAGGAGGTGAAACAGGAGATCAACCAAAGGCTGACACTTAGTGACTTCCTTATCAAGCCCATTCAGAGAATCACTAAATACCAGTTGCTCCTCAAGGTGAGAGAGCTGTGAGCCTGAGTCAGGGCTGGAGAAGGGTCATCTCAGATTCTGAGATGGGGAGCAGGTCAATGGGAGGCTGTGTCTCCACCACACCTTTCCCATGAATGAGCCGGGGGGGGGGGCATCTGTGGGCTGTTATCTTCCCTGTCCCTGACTTATGTCAGCTCTTCCTCCAAATAAACTGCATGCCACTCCTGCCTATAAGGTTGGTGGTTAGCTCATTTTCTTTCTTTCAATTCGCTTTCTTCCCTTGTCACCATCACAGACTTGGGATCATTAAAAAATAAAAAACAGTAACATAAAATCAGAGTGACCACAAGGAGAAAGAAAAGCCAAGGCAAGGCCCTGGAGAGCTTAAATGAGTAATACCTAAAATTTGATCATATTTTACCTTTTAAAATGGTTTAATTTGGTTTGTCTTACAGAATATGAGGTAAATGGAAGAGTGAGATTGAGCTCTCCTTTCTCCCAGGCTTTCTGAACATAACCCCCACCCCCGCCCCGCTTCCTGCTCAGAGCCTCCCTCTCCCTTCTTCCCTTTCTCCCCCTCCTCCTTTGCCCATAGCTTTTAATCTTTGAGTATTTGGGGGTTTTCTCCATGTTTCCAATATGATTCATAAGTTCATATCTCAGCTTCTATAATGCACTGCCATGTCTGTTGGGGAGGAAAGTCATCTGGGTATCATCATAGGTTTTATGATGCTGGATTTTTTATAGTGCTCTGTTTTCCTAACTGATGTCACCACTCTGCAACTTCCCTGCTCCCTCCCGCCCCCACCTTGCTAGGACTTCCTGAGATACAGTGAGAAGGCTGGTTTGGAGTGTTCCGATATTGAGGTGAGTCTAATCCTCTTGGCACTGGCTGTTCTCGGAGACAGTGTTGGATGTCTATCTCTAAGGGGGAAGAACTGGCTCTTGAGGGCCAAAGGTCCAGGCGGAGTCCTCTCAGTGAGAGCCCCTTGCCAGCAGCTGCTCGACAGGATGGGGAATGGCAAGTAGTAATAAACACACTGAGTGTTTTTCCAGAACCTGAGAATTCTGTCCTGAGAATTCCAGAGTTTCACTGCACTCATCTCCTCAGTGTGGCTCCAATGGCATATGGTGGGAAGGGGGTGCGATATTTGAGTCTTCTAACATCCTTCAGAGATTCAGTGTTTCAGTGTGTCATTTCATCCATGAATCCAGGTACTATCTGAGTTCAACACATAAAACATCCTGTTTTCACTCCTTCCCCTACCCTGGAGGATTACTCCCTAAGTGAAGTCCTTTGAGGCAATCTCACCATGGAGATTATTTTAAGCCAAAGAGGTTACAGACCATTCTGGCAGGTTATTTTAGGTGAAAACCTCTAGTGTTTCACAAGCCAGGCTAAGCTGTTACTTAGGCAGCCAAGAAGCAACAGAGAGAAGAAAGAAAATATGAGAAGGAATGAGAATTGCTAAATAAAAGTGAGAAGGAGGAAAAAGCTGGCTGGGTAGTGTTCTTCCCACATGTGGTCACTGATTCATCTGGAGCCGTGCGCTGATGATCAACATCCCAACAGAAAATCCCATACTACTCTGGGAGTGGGCAGCAGGAACCAGTGTCCTTTCCTAGAATTAGGAATCCCCTCAGAGGTCCCTGTCCTCCAGCACGGAATTGCCCTAAGCTTCCTGCCTGAGTGCTTATCCCCCTCCTGAGCTGCTGTTGTTCTCTCCCATAGAAAGCCGTGGAGTTAATGTGCCTTGTTCCAAAACGCTGCAATGACATGATGAATCTGGGACGCCTACAGGGCTTTGAGGTGAGCCCTTACCGAGCCCTCTCTCTTCTGGACAGCAGGATCCGGGGCTGTGAGGCAGCTTCCCTTTGAAGCCCTGTGCCCACCTCCTCTGCCACCTCCACTCACCATCTGTGCCTTTGTGCCAGGCTTTCTGGCTCACAGGCCCAGAATACATATCTGTTTAGGATATCCAGTGATAGGACAGTCAGAGGAGGCTACAGAGCAGTCCACCAAGCTAGAGTCACAATTCCAAGGGGGTTGGAAAGACCCGAAAGTCCTTATAACTGTGGACCTGGCAGTGACCTCTGCTTTGCTTGCTTTCTTGAGATGTGAGCGCGGGGAATAAGAGGGAGAGCAGACTATGGAATGAAAGTAGCACCAGAGGGAAAATGAGACACCCTTTTTTGCGGGGGGGGTCGTTCCTAGGTCTACATAATGGCTGGCTTTTTAGTTAAGTGACTATTTAACTTTAAAGCACGCGCACATTTCTATTCTTTGAAATAGAATAGAATCTTAGGAGCTTGAATTGAGAATGGAATCTTAGGAGAAATAGCTAGATGTCCCTAGAATTTTGGCTTCAGTAAATAGCCAGTTTGCTAGGGCTGCCATAACAAAGTCCCACAGACTGGGTGGCTTAAACAACAGAATTTATCATCTCATTTTTCCAGAGGCTAGGAGTCCAAGATCAAGGTGCAAGCAATGATGGTTTCTTCTGAGGGCTATGAGGGATGGATCTGTTTAGGCCTCTCTCATTAGCCTATAGATGGCTGTCTTCATGTTCACATGACATGCTTCCTATGTCTTCATATTGTCTTCCCTCTGTACATTTTCTGTATCCAAATTTCCCCTTCTTTTAAGGACACCAATCATGTTTAAGTAGAGCTCACTCTAATGACCTCACTTTAACTTGATTCCCTCTGTAAAGACCCTGTCTTCCAATATGGTCACATTCTGAGGTACTTGGGGTCACGACTTCAAGATATGAAGAGGGGAGGGTTGAGCAATACACCCCATAACAGTGAATCTTTGAAGAAAAAATGGGCTTTCCTACTTTAAACTTGGTAAGTGACTACCATTAGTTTATACCCAAACCTCATATGCTAACTACATATCATCTGTTTTTAATATTAATATGATCAAATTGGAACTGACAGAGTCATTGGCATTTAATAATTGTTGAACCCCTTAGAGAAAGATGTGGGTCTTCTAATTCTGTTTCCTGATAATTCTGCAGCCTAAGATTTTATTATTCCTTTCTAGAGAAACAGGGTTCCTGGAAGTTGAGATGATAAAGAAAATAATAGCTTTTTTTCCTCCCTGGCTAAATTAGGATAGAACAGAATAGAAATAAGGCAGACTGGTCTATAAGTAAATTTAGGAGATGGTACATTCAGGTTTGGGTTACTGAGTTGGATTCCTGATGTTCTTGAGCCCAGTTCTCGTATCCTCATTGCTCTCTCAGCCGTTCCTTGTGTCTGTCTGCCAGCACTTTGTTCCTGTGACCAGGAACTATGTGGAGGGTTTTCTTTCTTGTTTATTTTTTGTAGATCCTAGTTCTCCACAGTAGACCTGAGGCATCTCAGGTCTGCAAAGCAGGGCTTTGTAGCAGAAATATACCCTGAGTTCTTACAGCTTTTCAGTAGTCATACTGGATGAAGTTCATCATTTTTTCCTTGAGGCTATGCTAGGTCTAAAACTATTCTGAACAAACCAAGTAATTCCTTTTGCTCTTAAGTCTTGATATCCACATGTTTCTGAGGAGGAGTCTGGCTTGACTTTTTCCTGGTCTTTGAAGGCACTGACCACTGACAGGAAATCAGCATCTGACTGTGCTAACTCACGTTAGACTCCACAGGAACTGCATTGTGCATGCACACCTGTGTACACAGAAGGCCACACACAGACTGCACGATTATCTTCCCTTTTCAGTCAAGCACCACCACCTCCTTTTTCCATCAAGTCTTGGAGAATTTGCTTTGCATTCCTTCCACTAATTAAGAAGGACCATGAACATTCTTCCATCCCTTCTGAAGTCCAGGGCTTTGGGCCTGGGAGAAGTTTGTCTCTGACTTACATTTTCTCTTTTACATCCTCTAGCTTTCCCTTCAGTAGTGGCAGGGCTATAATTCACAGGTCAGACTCTTACATAATGTTAATAGAGCTTTTAGAGCTTTCCTGCTAGCTGATCACTGGCTTAATATTAACTTTGGAGCAGGGTAGAGATAAGCCTGTTTGGCTGCTGACCTTGACAGTAAGGAGCCATGATCCAAGCAGAGGGCAGGTGTTTCTTGGGAATAGGAAAGAAAAATGACCCCTGTGCTGGGTACTGTTTGGAATAAGGTATCGTGTGCAGAGAATGGCCCACATTTTCACTAAAGGGCAAAAGCCATCACCTGAGAGAGTGTGGTTCAGAGGAGGCCCTCTAGCTGCTATCAGATATCAGGTGTCAGTGTGTTCTTGCTGCAGAACAGTGGGGAAATCAAGGCTCTCCAATGGCATCTGTGAAGACCTGCTGGGTTGGGCCTAATTCCCTTTGAAGATGTGAAGATGTCTCTGAAAATCAGGTTAGAAACTGGCAAACCAAATAGGCTCTTCCTATGTAGGCTGGAAAGTGGCCTGCTAGCTCAAGGCATTTTAGGAAGATCACAGGGCCCAGAAAAATATCTGCCAGCTTTTAAAACATGAGCACCTGTATATGGTACTCCGACGGTACCTGTTGATAGGTAGCAGGAGACTAAGATTTCAGAATTAGACTAATTCTAAGACTCTATCCTGAAATAATAGAAGGAGAGGAGAGGAGCTCAGCTCATTAGATTACTTGTGGTCCTGCCTACATCACTCCCCTTGGTCACAGATTGGTTCTAGGTTTGTGGCCATAAGAGTACCCGAGGTCCTTGGCCTGTGCTGCAAGGGACTTCTGAGGACAGAAAGGCTACAGATGTCACCCACTTTCTGTTATCCTTTTAATAAAAAATAAAAAGAGCCAGGATAATCCCTGAACAACTTTTTAGCTAATGATTTATCTTCCTCCCTTCTGGCATTTTCTTGGGGCTGCTTCTTAGTGGTTTTCTAGCCTTTTCCCCCCACCCCCACCCCCAGGGCTCTGTGTCCTCTACCTGAATGGATGGGTCCTAATTCAGTCTCTTACTAGTACCCTGAGGCTTTTAGTGTTAGTTCTGTTGTCTGTGTCCTCAGGGGGGCCAGTCTTGTGGACCCAGAGGGCTGTGGCCCCCTCCCTATTTTTCACCTCCCTCACCCCAGTACTTGTTTCCATCAGGGCACCCTGACCGCCCAGGGGAAGCTGCTACAGCAGGACACGTTCTATGTAATTGAGCTGGACACAGGCATGCAGTCCCGGACCAAGGAAAGGCGTGTATTCCTCTTTGAACAAATCGTCATCTTCAGTGAACTGCTAAGGAAGGGCTCCCTCACCCCGGGCTACATGTTCAAAAGGAGCATCAAGGTAAGGCTCCCAGTGGGGATAACAAAGCAAAGGACAGAACCAGTCCTGGGAGCTGCTTCCTGAGGACAGAGATGTGGAGTGAGTACGGATTCAGAACCTTGGCAGTCTTCCAGCCAAAGAAGCTGTGGATGTGAAGGTTACATATTTTGAGAGAAAGAGACAGGCTGAATGCAGGCCTTACGGATCATGCAGGTTCTCCAGGATCATGTCATTCACTCAGAGTCAGAAACCAAAGTATTTAGCTATTAGATCCAGGACAAAATTTTGGAAATGTCTCCTGAAATAAAAACGTGGAGGAACCTGCCTTCAGCTCAGGTCATGATCCCAGGGTCCTGGGATCGAGCCCCGCATCTGTCTCTCTGCTCCACGGGGAGCCTGCTTCCTCCTCTCTCTCTCTGCCTGCCTCTCTGCCTGCTTGTGATCTCTGTCAAATAAATTTTTTTAAAAAAGTCTTTTAAAACTTGGAGGAGCTGTAATATGTTGTTGATTTCCTTTTTAAACCATTTAAGTATGAAAAGACTCAACTTGGATTCTTCCAGATGAATTACTTGGTCCTGGAGGAGAACGTGGACAATGACCCCTGCAAGTTTGCACTCATGAATAGAGAGACTTCTGAGAGGGTCATTCTGCAAGCTGCCAATGCGGACATCCAGCAGGCCTGGGTGCAGGACATCAATCAAGTCTTAGAAACACAGCGAGACTTCTTAAATGGTAGGTACTGGTCCTGGCTTCTAACAGGGCCAATGTCAGGGAACCCCACACCTCTGAACTTCCTTGGGTCTGGGCTTAACAGTGACTTCATAAGCCCAGATGACATTTTCTATGGATGGTATATTTGTAGTTTTCAGAAACACTTTGTTTAGAATTTTTCTGAACCTGGATATGTCAGTGGAACAGATGGAACATGATAAAGATGCCTCATCTTTCCAAAAGAAGAGCTATTCTCTTAGAGCCTAGACATAGGGTAGATGCCTTGTGGCCACCACTGCCAGCTGGTAATGATTGTGGCCGAAGTCTGAGTTGGGCACATCCACCTTGTCTTAGGGGCTGACTAGCAGTGTCCTATGTTTTCCCATTTCGTGGCTAATGGCTGGTATTTTCACAGATTCTCTGGTGTGATCTAGTGATAACTGGGAATTTGACAGATCAGTGGGAGAGCCTACATAGGTCCTCTTGGTAGCCAGCTTGAGCCCTTTCAAAGGAGAGGTGATCCCTAAACTCTAAATTTCAGTGATATCCTGATACTTCCTAGAGCTCATGATTACACAGAATGTGTAGCTCTCTACGGACCCCGCAGGAGTCCCCTAACTGGTGGTGGGAACCGAAGTGAAATGGTGCTGCTACCTTGTTTATGTTTCTTTATCTCTTTTCACTGCTGGGGTTGTCTCCACGTTGAGCTTAGCATGTGACAGGAAGCGTATGGTTTTAAACTAGTGCTCGTCTCTCAAGTTGATGCACTCAGCAGTCTTTCTGAGCAGAAACAGAGCTAGAAGGTAAAGGCAGAATGTCACCAGAAATGAAGTTACCCCAGAGACTTAGCTAGCTCATATACCCATACATATACATACATACACATACATGCACACATATGCACGTGCAGAGACTCAGTAAGCACATATATCCATATGTACACACACACGTACACACAGACTCAGCAAGCACATATATCCATATGTACACACACGTGCATGCACACACAGACTCAGCAAGCACACACGCCTGTGTGTACACACACGTGCACGCACACACACAGGTCCAGTGTCGAATGTGTCACCTCTTGCCAGTACTGGAATCTGGACTCCTTCATGTGGTGCAGACAGCCCTTATTGGGTGTCCAGCAGCAACCTGAATGCTGTGGGGAAAGATTGAAGGTGACATACCAGTTGAAGACCATGGGCAAGTCATGATGTTTCTCTGGGCTTCTGTTGGCTCATTTTTGCGAAAAGGAAAAACAGTCTACTCTGCCCACATTGGCATGTGCTCTGGTAGTAGAAGCAGGAAAGCATGGCACAACTCCCTACAATCTCAGTCTAATTGCATGATAAGGGATTTAACACATTGTATTTATTTTAAAACATGTAAAAAGAAATTATACAGCAAGATAAACATGAAACTTCAAAGCAATTTCACGCTGTAAGTGTGAGAGTATTTTGGGGTCATCCCCTCTGATCCCCCAACTGTAGGCAGTTTGATGAAAAAAAAAAAACAAAACTTTGTGATCTCTAGGGCTCTTTCTCATTCTAAAAAGTCTAAAATAAAACACAGCCCAGCCCTTAGGGATAGCAATAGAAGTCGTATATAGTTTATAGTTTCTGAATTTAGAACTTTGAATTAACACCTGTGTTGATAAAATTTAGGTAGAAGGTGCACATATATAAAATACATTGATCGAATTACATCCAGTGGTTGAGAATTTCTGATAGATTCTAAGCTGGGATGAGATTTTTAAGTTTATCAATTCAGTACAAAAGACAAATAAGAAAAAATTGACACCAGCAATAATGGAAGTAACAACAATAACAACAAGAATAACAACAACGGCTCACACATGGAGTCCTTTCTCCGAGCCAGGCACAGTGCTAAGCATGTATTCACAGGTATCATCACCGTTCATCCTCAGGTCACATGGAAATTTCAGGTGAGAGAAAGGATTCAGGAAGGTTAATAAACTTGTCCAAGGTCACAAAAACAGTAGGTGATAGAACAAGGACTTGAACCAAGAACTATATAACTTAAAATTAGGCTTTTAACCACAAATTACCATATAGTCAGTGGTGGTAGGGATACACATTTATCTATGACCTCCCCGGTAAACAAAGCAAAGAAAGAAACAGGATCAGGCAGAAGATGCTATAGATCAGGCAGAAACGAACCCTTCCAGGAGATCCGTAGCTTCCCTGATCGTAAGACCTGAGTAATGCAGACTGAACAAGTGGAAGTGGAAGCGGAAATAAAGGCTGTCTGTGTAGCTCATTTAAAAAGCCATATTAAAAAAAATTTTTTTTAAGTTAAAAAAAAAGCCATTTTATTTTTAAATACTTAAGCACATTTATTATATCTATAAACAGGTAATACCCCAGTTCCATGTGATAGGTACTGATTCATATAGTCAGGTTGATAAGGCCTGCTTCAAAACTCTTTGCCATCTACTTAAAACTTGGAACTGCATTTCTTTGGGTCTAGTCCATGGTCCAGACGTTTACGTGGTTCCAAGAGACCTTTCTCTTAATTATAGTGCGTTATAGAGCTATTGCTGAACTAGATTATCAATACTTAAATATTTAATGTCTACAGAATACTCTCCAGGGAGAAAGGCTGAGCTCTGGCAGGAGTCTGATACGTTTGACACGTTCAAAGGGTAAGGCTGTGATGACAGAGTGGAGCCAGCCTTTTGCTCACAATGACATGTGCAGGCATCGCAGGGCCAATATTTCCCTCCTGAGACCTCAGAGAGGAAGAAGGGTGGCCCTATATTGGGTCCTACCGAAGTACATACTTATCACTGTAGAAATGTTCCTATAATTGAAAGGCCCCAGCTATTAACCCACTTAAATATTTGTTACAGAGAATCCTGATAAAAATGACAAAAGTGGGGGCACCTGGGTGGCTCAGTGGGTTAAAGCCTCTGCCTTCGGTTCAGGTCATGATCCCAGGGTTCTGGGATCGAGCCCTGAATCAGGCTCTCTGCTCAGCAGGGAGCCTGTTTCCCTCTCTCTCTCTGTCTGCCTCTCTGCCTACTTGGGATCTCTCTGTGTCAAATAAATAAATAAAAATCTTTAAAAAAAAAAAAATGACAAAAGTGGGCCAGCCCTTGAAGTCATTATTACAGAGTTTGACCTGTATGCCTTTTGCCTGGCTATCCCTCTTTAGTACTCAGGCCTTGGAACTTTCTTATCTGAAACTCTAAAACAAGGCTCACATCTTTCCTCTGTCTCCTGAGTTCCACGGACTGCCATTCTACCAGTCTCCGAATTGGAGTGACCCTCAGCTCTTGCCTCCTCCTTGCACCAAGGCTGTGGCAGTCTCATCTCCCTCCTGAACGCGTGCCACCCCATAGCCATTCTAGCCATTCTACATTCTCTCTGGCTCTGCTCTGCTTGGGTCTCACTGGTCACTATCTCAAGGTTTCTGAATCAGCCTCTTCAATCCCTCTTCCCAGCTGCCACGAGGTTAACGTTCTTTGGATGTGGCTCTGGTGAGAGAATTTAAAATGTTCAAGTTCATTTAATCCAATCACTTTTCGTGATCTTCAGAATTACACCCAGGCTCGTTAGCCTAGCTTTGTTGATCTTTCAACCATTGCACCCGTAACCTCCTTTTCCTCTCTCCTCTCCTCTTCCTCCATGGAGACGCATGGCCTGCAGGTCCTTTGACTCCATCCCGTTCCCCAGACACACTTCACACTTGCCTATATCCTGCAGAGTCTGAAGCATGTTACCACCCCTCCCACGGGCCCCTACACGCACACGCACCCACACACATGCACACACACAAAGCCTTTGTTGCTGCTTTTGCACAACACTGTGCACCTCACATAGGGCATCACTTCGTGTCTGCATTTTCCTTTTTAAGGTAGCTTTCTTAGTTCTCACAGGAGATTATAAGTTCCTTAAAAACAAGGTTAGTGTCTTCCTCAGTAACACCACAATGCCTGGCACAAAGCCTGTGTGTAATAAGCTTCCAAATCCTTGTGGGATTCCTGGAGCTTAGAGTAACCATCCGCTCTTACCCTGCAGCCCTACAGTCACCCATTGAGTACCAGCGGAAAGAAAGGAGCACGGCCGTGATGAGGTCCCAGCCATCCAGGGTTCCCCAAGCCAGCCCCAGGCCCTACTCCTCTGTCCCCGCGGGCTCTGAGAAGCCCCCAAAGGGCTCCAGCTATAACCCACCTCTGCCACCCCTGAAGATATCTACCTCCAATGGCAGTCCTGGGTTTGACTACCACCAGCCTGGGGACAAGTTCGAGGCCAGCAAGGTAAGTGACAGCCCCACACCCCCACCCTCACCACTCTGAGGTCACAGCCTCCGAGCTCCCTTGAGGAAGTAGCTTCTTTTTATTCTGCTCATTTGACCAGAAGCAACCCACTAAATACAGCCAAGGCTCAATTATTTCTCTTTCTTCCCCTGCCAATTGAGTGAGTTAGACCAGTTCCCTCTGCTCAGATACTCTGTGTTAAAGGACTGTTGTCATCTGCAGAAACTCTGCAAATATAAGGTAGTATTGTAGTGGCAATTTTGACTTCTACCAAATAGAGTAGTTGTGGTTTGAATCGCTGAAAGTGACAACTCTAGTGTTTGACATCTTAAAGAGATCACTCTTTCTAATGATGAGCTGCTGAAGTGAGCTCATGGTCCTCCACCATCCACTGGCTGATGCAGCAAGGGGTGATTGCTCGTCTGTGTGTGAATGGGAACAGCAGACTTGGATGAGACATTATTCACAGATAATCCACAATTCAAACATCACTATGGCAGCAGCATAGAATTAACTATAGACCCAGTCTGCACAGCTGTTTTGACCCTACCAAGTGGTAGGTGTGAGAATAAATGGGAAAGGTGCTAGATTAGGAATTCAGGCAATCTGATTCCATTCCAAATTCTGCAGCTCACTTGTTCTAGAGCCTTAGCAAGTTCATTAATCTCATTAGGCCCCAGTTGCCTGTAGAACGTAATGGATCTGTGAATAGGAAGATATTTTTTTCACTTACGTGTTCTGGTTTTATTGTTTTATTTGCTTTATCCAAATTATTAGATGATACTGAGTTTTTAATTAACTGTTAATAAAAACTACCATAAGTTTTTTTTAAAAATCAACTGTTAATGTCTAAGTTCAATTCTGCATTAGAATAACTGTACTGACCTATTTCATCACATTACCTAGAAATGATTTTCTACATTAAAAACCCCTTGTGGGCGCCTGGGTGGCTCAGTGGTTTAAGCCTCTGCCTTTGGCTCAGATCATGATCTCAGGGTCCTGGGATTGAGCCTCGCGTCAGGCTCTCTGCTCAGCAGGGAGCCTGCTTCCCCTTCTCTCTCTCTCTGCCTGCCTCTCTGCCTACTTGTGATCTCGATCTCTCTGTCAAATAGATAAGTAAAATAAAAAAAAAAAAAAAAAACTTGTGAATTAACTGAAGCCATATTGGCCTTTTGTCAAACTTACTGAGGAATTTCTTGTTCTGTTCATGCTGTGTGAGGTAGCCAGATTACTAGGAGGTACAGGACAAGATTCAGCTTTCCTGTGTACTCATATGAAAAGTCCTCAGAGGCAGGACCTCTTGTATTAATGAATACAGGTGGGGCCAGAGTTTTGTTCCCACTCGAGTTGGGTCAGGGTAGGTCATGGTCTTGCCTTTGAATTGGGCAAATGTCTCATTGTTGGCCCTGCTTCAAAGAAGATCAGAATGTAGCATAAGACCAATGCTTTTACAAAAGGAAGAAAAAATGTTTCGAAGGGTCTGTCTGCTTTCTCCTGGGGGGTTGTGACCCTGACATGACCTTTGCCCCAACGTCACTCTGCCCAAGGGCTTATGTATACTTGTGCCTGTGCCACACTCTACCGTGCATTAGAGGATGCTGGTGGGAAGGTTCCATGCTAGGGAGGCTTCCAGGTGGAAGGTGTTTATGCCTTTCCCTAGGCTAGACAATTCTCTGCTTATTCACCCTGGATTATAATATTATATGCAACATTGTTATAAAAAATAGATATTCAAAGCATGTTTATTGATATCATTTTATCACTTAAAATAATCTTCTGTCTGCTGTTTACCCTGATGGTGGAGGGTTGGCCTTTAACCACACAGTGGGATGTGAACCGGCCTCCTCGTGTCCGTGTCCCTCTTGCCCTTGTCTCCTAGCAGGGTGACCTGGGAGGCTGCAATGGGACCTCATCCATGGCTGTGATCAAAGATTACTATGCACTGAAGGAGAACGAAATCTGTGTGAGCCAAGGTGAGGTGGTCCAGGTCCTCGCCGTCAACCAGCAGAGCATGTGCCTGGTGTACCAGCCCGCCAGCGACCGCTCCCCTGCGGCAGAGGGCTGGGTCCCGGGCAGCGTCCTGGCGCCCCTCCCCAAAGCCACAGCAGCCACAGAAAATAGTGACGGAAGCATCAAGTAAGTGCCTCGTTGGCTTCCCCGGGAGAGGAGTGTGTGGATTAAAAAATCAAAACCAAACAAAGAACACAAAAAATGCAAACACATGCTAGGGAATTCCTGCTGCTTACTCTCGACAGTGCCACTGGAACCAATGTTTGAGTGCTGGAGCCACACGCAGCATGGGGCAGCCAGGCTGGATTGTTCCCGGCTGTTGTTGTTGTTGTTGTTGTTGTTGTTGTTGACAGTAGTGGCTGTGGGTTTTTTTGTTTTTTGGTTTTTTCCTTTTTGTTTATAATTTTCTGTTCGTTTTTTTTCCTCCCCTCCCCCATTAAGAAAAGAACCCTACTGAAACCCTAGATGACAAAAGGCATGCCTTCCGTTGCTCCATTTGACCCACCACAGGATTCACTGGACTGGACTTTATTTATATTGTATTAAGTTACCGATATATATATATATTTTTTTTTGATTGACACCAAAAAATTACCTTAGCACGAATGCCAGACCTATATAGGTCAGAGGCCTGCTGCTTCTCCCAGGAGAGAGGGAACTTTTTGGTTGTCTGTGGCAATTCCTTGTACAGATTGTAACTTTTTTTTTTTTTTAATTTCTCCCCTCCCCTGTCACTTTAATATATGTTCATGGTAATTTGTAAGATATTTCTTTTCCTTATTTTGGTTGCGAAGACCCTTCTGAACACATTCCTGTATAAAGTATTTTGCACTATTTAAAGAACCCCATATGGATGAAGTCAGGTTGTGCAATATAAATGGAGAGTCACAATGTTCATCATTGTACCTGTAATGTAACTAATAATTTTAAATGTACTATTTTAAATATGTAAAATAAATTTTCACCATGAGCATGTTTTAATGAGGCTAAAGACTAGTTGACCCTTTTTCCCCTATTTCACTCTTCTGTGAGTTTTAAATGTGTAAACTATTCTTTTTTTTTTTTCTTTTCTGTATTTTAGGGATCGGTTGAATGCATTGGCAGTGTTTTCCTACACAGAAAGGGCTTTAGTTACTAAAGCTCCAATACTAGCCTTCCCTTCAAGAGCCCCTATAATAGCTCTGTCTCTACCTCTGAGATGCAGAATGGTACAGATAGGATTCCATCTCTCTGGGCACCCTTGAGGTGCTGACATAATGTAATGACTGGGGTATGAGGCCGTGCTTGGCTTGCACCCCCTGTTTCCCGTGCTGTCTGACCATCCATGGCAGAGGTGGAAGGAATTCCCCACCAGAGAGCTGAACAGGGGCACCAAAGGAATAGCGCTTCTTTGGCCCTTTCTCTAGCTCGGGGGTGAGGTGACCAACCTCACCCTGGCCTTTCTAAGTAATGACAGGCCCAGATTGAAATCAGTGGTGGCCTCTAAGGCACAATAGGCCTAAGTCCTTTTATTCTAAAGACATTTGCTTTTGGTACCTTTTAAGGAGCTTTGGAAATAAAGGCCCTCAAAGCATTGAAATTCTTAATAGTCAATCACCTGGTAACTACAGAGCTAACCTGTTGTGATTTGTGACCTAATTATGCAAGCACTAAGCACTTCCTCCTCACTTTTGTGTCTTTTGGCCACTTTTTCATACCTTCCATGAGAGGGAAGGTAGAAGGGATGTCAGGCTGGGCAAAAGAGAACAGATCCAAATATGAATGGGTCATTCCGGTTCTTTGTCAACCCCTCTTGCACAAGGGTTGGTGGGAGTGGAGCAGAGGCACAGACTTGGAGTGGTTGTCAGTATTTATCAGTGAAGGACACTTAACCGCACCCTCCCCAGGGCCTACTAGGACCACAAGAGTCAGAATTGGTTGTGATGCCTCCAGCATAAATGTCATGAAACCCTGTTTCCACATCAGTTCCTGGGCCTGTGGCCAAGAAATGGAAGCTCCCCAAACCATGATGACGACTTCTTCTGGGAAGAATATGGAATTGAGCCTGCCCTACCACTTATACTACCCTGAGTCTTTCTTCTGAACATTATTTGTAACATTTCTAGTTTCTCATCAAGCATACCGAATGACCCAGAGGGTTGTTAATAAACGTAGGAACACCCCCCAGATTTACACACGCACTCACTCTCTGTCCACCCTAGGAGTCTTTGTAGCATGGACCTCCCTGACTCAAGGTGTTCCCAGACTGAGTCAGGGATGTAGATTTTGGGGGTAAAGATACAAGGTGAATGTCTGAAGTTAACAGTGGTATGGTCTAAAGTCAGTTTCCAGGACTGGTTCTTGCTCAGGTACAAAAACTGAAGGGAGTTGCTGGTATGCTAGGGAGCCTGCCTGTTCAGGAGGTTCAAGAGAAGGTCTGGCCAAGAGATCCTTGCTTTCTGATGGAGTCCCCTTACCCCCAAAATCTGAGAACATGACTATTATTGCTCTTTCCTGTTCAGAAAGGTGATCATTGAACATGTGTGTTAGCGATAAATATTTTGGAAACACTTCAGCACATCCTAAAATTCCTGAAATATTAGAACATTCTCCTTCCTCCTAAGTCTTATGTGTGTGTTTCTCCCCCCACCCCGTGCCCCTTTCCCTTAATGAAGGCTCTTTTCATCAGGCTCTGTCTGCAAAGGCCTAAATTTGACAAGGAGACACTGAAGGGAGGCCAACCTCACTTATTCCTGACAATGATAGTCTTTCACTCAAATTCTGTGACCACTCCTGAAATTTATAATGTCTGCCCAGGGTCATTAATGCTGTTTGTGACTTGGCTTTTGACGTCTTTGTTTTTGAGTCCTGACATACGTGGAACTTGAAAGCTCTGCTCTGAGCTTGTCTTTACATGTCTGTGAAGTAGCTTCCAGACCCCTTAGTGGGAAGGAAGAAGTTAGGGTATTGCTGCCCCCACCACCCTGAGAGCACATAATGGGTCTTCTCCCAACAGGAAAACTCTAGGACCTCTTAGTGCTCGACAGAGCTCTTTATTCACAAACACCTGAGTGACAAGGAAGACATAGACCAAGAAAAACCCTTCATCCTAAAATAATCAGATAAGTGAGTTGTGTTCAACTGTGTATTAAGTCAAATGCTCTAGAAAAAAAAAAAAATCCTCTCTGTACTATAGTGTTTGGGAATAGCCACAGCCCAAATATAAATAATGAGATGAAAACCTCAAAATCATCCTTTTGGGTCTGTCTTTCTGGTCCTGGGAAAGTACCAATAGCTTATGCACTATAAAATCTACTTCTCTTATGTTTTCTGTTTTACCCACCACTACCCCCCAACCTCATTCTTCCACCCTCCACCATACTGCTCAGGAAGAGAATTCCTCAGTCCTGTAAGGCTTCTTCAGTATGATATAAACACTTTCCTTGGTAGAGTTTAATAACCCAGTACTCATATTTTCCTCAAGTGCTGCAGCCAACCTTGCACATCTCTCAGGAAGAGTCAGAGCTCATCCTCACTCACTGCCTATCGGAGGCAAGATCAACTACCAGCCACCACAGGAGCTGGCATGCGGGTTTGGGGCCTCCGAAGCTGGGGCTTGACTGGAGCACCTCACCTACTGACTCACCCCAGGGTGGCAAGCCCACCCACCACCTCACTCTGCCCTGACCTGCCATTTTGATTGGTGCATTTTTTGGTACAACAGGAAGTCATGTTCATGGCATACTCTACGAATGAGAAAGCGGGCGGAAGTGGAGCACACGGGTAAAAATGAAGCCACAGGGCCTCGTAAACCCAAGGATATTCTGGGCAACAAAGTCTCTGTTAAAGTGAGTAAGGACTTCCAGAGCTGTGTCCCAACTCTCACCTAGTCCCACCCTGCAGCATCTCAGGAGGCAATTTGGGTGGATGGGGTTTTTCTTCCCCAGCGTGGGGACCAGAGGGGATGTAGTTTAGCAGGATTTTGCATGCAAGATCAATTTATTTTTCGTTTTTTATTTCTCCTGGCAACTTTGATTCAAATAAGTAAGTATCTTTTTTTCTTTTATATCTTTCTCTTTATACTGTGCACATGTTTTATAACACATTATCTGCAGCATTATTGTTGTAAAAAATGCAAGATGCTGGACTCATACTAAAGTTCTCAAAGCTGCCTATTCAGTATCCTAGGTTTGAAAATACATGCAGGGGAAGGAGATTAGGGGTATTTGCCAAACCTCCAACCCTGTGAAGTCTGAGGTTTGGAATTTAAGGGCCACTATGGCCTTGGTAAAGTTTCATTTCTTTTCCCCAGAATTCAGACATCATTTTCAGGCCTATACAGGGGCAGGGAAGGGGAGGCACATCAGCAAAGCCCAAGTTACTGTTTTGTAATAATCCACCTCTTGCTGTGAACCCACTGACTCTAAGCTTCAGCAGACCCTTGTTATGCTCCCCCTACCCCAAATCTTGAAGTGATGTGATCTGTTTTCTTTACATTGGGCCCTCTGAAAAGATCTGACTCTGGACAATGGGAATCAGACTGCTGATGCTGACTGAACAGCTTTATAATGTGTGATTCCCCACCTGGCACTTTTTCCCCTTCTTGGGCAAAATAAAGAACGTCCTTCTTGGGGAAAAGAAGTTCTATTCCCTCCCTCACTCTCCTCGGGGAAATCCAGCCTCACGGAAGACAAGAGTTTAAATTCTACAACGCTCATGCTTCATGTGCTTGCCTCTTCCACTGCTGTTTCCCATGAGATGCGTGGCGGCACACGATCCCAGCCTCCTCTCCCACCCCCGACCCTGAAAAGAGCATGCTGCCACCCCTGGGTGATCAGCACCCTCACCTTAGAAGCACCTGTTTTTTTTCTCAGCCCAATATTCCATTGATCGTGCCTTTCTGAAGTTCTCCTCACTCTCCAGCAAAAGCTGCCTGTGTTCTAACTATGTTCTCTTTCTTCCCCCTCCTCATGCTGCCCTTCAAGGAGACGAACAGTTCCGAGGAGTCAGAGTGTGATGATCTTGACCCTAATACTAGCATGGAGGTAGAAGCAGCTATTGTTGTCCTATTTGCTATAATGATTGTCTTTTTAAATGTGTTCTCTAACAGTGACCTTGTTGAAGTGACCGGTCAGTCAAGGATAAATGGTGATGTGGGAACATCTCTGGGTGTCCCCTCCCAACCTAAAAACAAAAACAAAATATACATTGATTCAGCTCAATTTTTGTAGAAAACTTGACCTAGGTTTTTTTTTTTTTTTTTAAGTAAAACTTCTGGTTCTCCTGAATGCTTGCCTAATATTTCCTTCTTTGGTGGGTATGGCTTTGTGTAGAAAATATCCAACTTCATTATTGGAAACTTAGAGCACTTTTTCCCCTGTGGAAAATGGCCTTATGAGGTGTGGCAGATTGCCTGCTGAAAGACAAGAACTCTTTTAGTTTCTCCTTCTTTTATTTCTCCTTCCTCTCTCTTCCCTCTTTTACTTTCCCCTTTATCCTCTTCACCTGGTTCTTCTACTAGAACCTATTCCTCCCTTGAGGCTCCAGCAAAATCATGGACTAGGTGTGGTCTGGTGGGTAACCTGCTCCCTAGTTACTGGGTATGGCTGGCTGAGAGCAAATGAGTGATTGTAGCAGCCCCAGGACCAGCCTCTGCTCGGCCCCAGAGCGCCTGCACAGTGCCTGTCCCACCAGGAAGTAAAAATAGCCCTGGGAAAGGCCTCCCTTCTGTAACCTTAGCAGCGATCTCTCTAGAGATGGGAAGACTAAAACATTGTCAGAGGCCTTTCTTATACTGTAGGGCTCCAGGGTATGGGATTGGAACCAATACCTCCACCAAGAACATGAAATCAACTTCCAGCCCCTTTTTGGCTAGAAACGATCTTGGATTAGAGAAGTAGGACTCCTTCATGGCTTGCCACTGAGGGATAACCCTCATAAATTTACTAACCCTAGACAATTAAAGCAAACATAAGCCTGGCTTTCCCTGCCATTTTGTCTTTCAGAGTAAATGGAAAGGTTTTCCTCCAAATCTGTGTTCTCATCACCAGGAATGGATAAAAATTTAGAGCATTCCTCTGAGTACAAAATCAGTATTTTTTAAAAATCTTTTCCTTTTTAGAGACCTAAGCTTTTCACTTAACTGGATGGACTTTTATTATTCTTATTCTAATTTGACCTAATCCCAAAGAAATCCACCACCATATTAAGTCAACCACCAGAAAACCAGAGAAAAACCATTCTGCTTGAGAAGGAGTAAGGCAGCTATGGAAGATGCCAGTTGCTTTGAACCAGGTCAGAGCCAGTGGCTGAAAGCCGGCATTCTGCCAGGATACAGTGGTTGCCTATGGATGTGGGTATTGCCACAGAGCTAAATTCAGCAGGTGTGTGTCAGTGCCCTACCGTGGGTGGAAGTGGGTCTGGCACTCACAGCCTAAATGTATCTTAGAGAATGAGGAAGCCAGGGGAAGTTTCTGGCTCTGCTTTCCCTGTGTTTCCTCGGATAGGCACTAGCTCCCATGGAGCCCACACCTATCAGCTTGTAGACCCCTGGTGATGCCTGTACCTCCAAGTCTAAGCTCTGCTGGCCTGTATCACAGATGTCATCAGCAAGCAGAGGCAGTCCAGGCACAGGGAGGGACAAGCCAGGTATTTGTGATCCAGAAGGCAACTTGGGACCTTTTTCAGCTCAGGTGGAATGGGGAGAGAAAAGTGCCTTTCCCACCCCGCTCTTTAATGCAAGAAGTGGGCCCAGAGCCTCATGGGGCCAGGTGAGCAATGCAAAAGGAGAAAGTTAACTGATGTAATCAGATGCTCCATTCTATGGTTAGATAAGCAAAAGCACACTCACACTCATGTACACATGCATTAGCCCTGCTTTGTGAATTGAACACATCTCTAAGGTTCTTATTCGTCCCAGGCCTGCAGCCCTTCGCATAGACTGAGTGCAGTGGGTCCCAGGGAGGCGCTTTGGGATGCATAAGCAAAAGCAGTAGAATGTTCGTGCTGAATGGAGGAAAGCCATGAGTTGTGTTGATGCATGTCTGGAAAGTTTTCAAACACAATACTTGAGGCAGACATTTCAGTTAACTGGCACTCTAGAGAGGGCATGTGGTTAGAAACGAGCCAAATATTCTGGTCAGTCCAAGGTTTCTGTAGGAGGTGTGCAAGCAGCCCTTGACTATTCCATACGGATCCTTTCAGGTGCCAGTGAGCTCTTGGGCAGTGTATGGCTGTGTTCAAGTTAACTCAGCATAAAGCAGGTGCTGAGGGAGCGCAGGCATCTTGGCACTGCTAGCTCAGAATTCTCAGACACAAAAAACAACTGAGACATAGAAAGTCAGCCTGTTCAACATGAGTTGAGAATTTTCCCACAGGATAGGTAAGTAGAACGTCATTGCGATGTTCATTGCAGAGGAGGAAAATGGCCAGGAGTGCATAGGAAAGAGAGCGGTTCCTTAAAGACCTGGCTTGAGAAGCAGGGGGGCCTCTTGAAGGCCTCTGGCTGCTCACGGATCATTTGGGGCATCATTACCAGGCCCAACCTGGCCCCCAACCTCACTCTTACCTTCTGAACCTGAGCACTGTGATGTGCATTGTCTGGCTGTTGACAGTCCCTGTGCCCTGGGGAGCTGTCCTGCTCCCCCACAAACATACACTGTGGCCTGTGCCCTGAAGCCCTGTGCTCTGCCTCAGCCGCCACGCCGGCCCCTGCAGCCAGTGCACTGCTCCACGCTAGGTCTCTGGGCGCGAAATCTGGCCCTCTCCACTGCTTGACCTGCCGCCTGCGTGTTGATTCCCACCCGAGCTGTGTTTAGGTTCTTTCTCCTGCCTTCGCACATCTGTCACTACCAAATTCACTACTTTTCTTGTCTTTTTCTCAATTGGTGAACTGAAGGGTCCCTTTAAGGAGCAGTTTCCTTGCATCTTTGCTTACAGACCAGCTGCTTGCTACCCTCAGGGTTGGCTTATGTCCCACCATATCATTTCACGGAGGTTTATAGACATCTCCTTGAAAGCTACTGAAGAAGGAAGTGAAGCACCCCAAATCCCAGGAATCTGATTTCCAAGGCTTCCCAAGAACTCCGAGCACATTGTAGAAGGAGGCAGTGCTGCTCTACTGTATCAGCCTTTGTTTTCCCCTCTGGAGAAACGCTTGTGAAGAGTCTCAGGTAGAGCCCCCGCGACCCCCTCCTGGCATGCCAGCTGCTGCACGATTGGCTCCCCGTCTGCAGATCCTCTCATGGTCTGGCACCCCCTTGCTCCTGTTGACCCGTGACCACACCTCAGAGAGAGCTAGTCTGGAAATGGCACGGGTCTGTGCGTTGTTCACCTTACTTTATCTTGCGCTGATTACACACTGGAGGCTGGTGGAGAAGAGGATATTATATATAAGAGAAATGTTTCTACATGGAAGAAGAATCCAGTCAGGCTGAAAATCAAACTCTGGGCTGTTTGGGGAACCAGTTAATATTAATTCATTTTTTCCAGTACAGCTTAGACTGCTGACCGCCTTTTCTTGATGAGGTGTGATGGTGGGTTAGCATCACACGCCCACCTGCCAGCTTCTCAGGCCTGCCCCTGCCCCAGTGTCTGCCCAGACCCCCAGGCGGGAGCCAGGGCTCAAGGGTTCAGGCTTCATATCCACCTTCTGAGCCAGTGCTCTCCTCTGAGAAGTCTGGATCCTCCCTGAACTGTCCTAGATTTCTCGTAGGACCCAGCAAGGCGGGTTCCCACACCCCTGCCATCTCAGAAAACGGTCTTGAGGACTGCATTGAGATGGGGTTTTATACCTGCCCTCCAGCCCCAGTACTGCCACATGCCTACATTGTGAGCTGGAGGAGAAAGTCCTTGACCAGCCTCCCTGACTTGGGCCTTCATCTTCAGGGATAAGGTTTCTCCATCCAGCTTTTATGTCAAGCCTAATTAAATAAATGCATCTTAGTTTTTAAGACAAAAGCCCAATGCCACTTTTAGCAGAGAACATCAATCCATCAAAATAAGAGGTGGTCACGATTCCAAAACGATCCATCTCTGCCCCAGTCATTTAACAAGGAGCCGGCCTCATCCACGATGCAGACTAAATCTAGACCTTACCCTCAGTCATTATGCCAACTGCAAGACAGCTCAGGGTGTTCCTTTCTGCCTAAGAACAGGGTTGGGGTCTTGTGGGAGAGCATTCTGAGAGATTAGGGAGAGAAAGCACTTGGAAAGACAAAGCTACATTGGAAGGAAATTTCCAGTCAGGGTAAGAATCGTAGACTTTCAGAGTGGACAGAAACTTAGAAACCATCAGTTAACCCCCCATTTATTTATATACTATTTTTTCAATTGTGGTAAAACATACATAACATAAAATTTACTACTTTAACCATGTTTTTAAATATTTATTGATTGTAGGGAGAGAGAGAGAGATCACAAGTAGGTAGAGAGGCAGGCAGAGAAAAAGGGGGAAGCAGGCTCCCTATTGAACCGAGAGCCCGATGCGGGGCTCAATCTCAGGACCCTGCGATCATGACCTGAGCCGAAGGCAGAGGCTTTAACCCACTGAGCCACCCAGGTGCCCCTAACCATTTTTAAGTGGCATTAAATACCATCACAATTTGTATAGCTGTCACTGCTATTCATTTCCAGAACTTTCTCTTCATGCTGAATTGAAACTGTACCCACTAAACAATAACTCCATCCCTCTCCATCCCCCCAGCCCCTTCAAAGACTTTTAGAAGAGGAAACTGAGGCAGAGAAGTTGTATCTTTCAGTTTGAAAATGAGAAGTTTCCCTGAAGGCAGATTGTGGCTTTCCCTGGACTTCACTCCCCAACCTCCACCATCCTTCTGTGGGTGGGTGGGGGGAACTGCTCCCCCATCTCCAGGTTGTTTTTAATCTAAAACACAGATCCTGGAAGATGAGAAGACCTGTCTTCCAGTGCCAAGTTTTATGTGTGGATTTGTTGTTCAACTTTCCAGCTCAACAAAGAGGAATATCATATGTGCTCATCCCAGCTTTCCAGGGCTTAAGTAGGACTTAAATAAAAATGACACAAAGATACGATACCTGGATGACTCTGTCGATAGAGCATCCGACTCGATGTTGGGGTAGTGAGTTCAGGCCCCATGTTGGATGTAGAGATTACTTTTTTTTTAAAAATCACACAAGGGCACATGGAAAGTATCCCCACGGAAAGAACGCGGGAAGAGGAGTCAAAAAACCTGATTTGGAGTCTGGGTACTGTCAACTGTGAGGTGAGGGCCACTTAGCCTTGCTGAACCTCGGGTTTCTCTTTCTTCCACTGCACACAGCTCAAGGGTACAGGTGTTTACATATGTGGTGTGAGACCCTTTGAGCACCAAATGGAGCCAAGGTGTGATATCAGTGGACTCTGAGACCCTTTGCTCTCCTGAACTTCTGACTGAAAACACTGAGACCCTCCAACAGAAGAAGTCAGAGATTCTATGCCTTGACCCTGAAATTTGCGTCAAAAGAAGTGTGCCAGGAATGGCCTGGGTACATTTATTCCTGAGATCAGACCGGAATGTCCACTGCCAGCTCTGGAAGGGTTTGAGTGGCCAGAGCTGACCCTTCTTTCCTTCTCCATACCCACAGTTCCCCAGCCCCAGCTTCTACATCTTGAAAGAGCTAGCCTGCTGCTCCCACCTCAGCTGCTTTGGCTCCCTGTCCCAGATTCAGAGCTTCAAAATAACCTGGCCAGACAGACTGGAGGAAACGTTTACACCCCTAGTCAGGTGACTGACCTTCTGCCATCGCCAGTGTGTTTCTACTGATGCCTGTTAATGCATTATATAAAAAGAAATTTTTTATGAAAAGAGCTCTTTGGAGAAAAGAAAGTGAAGCATCACATTCCTGCCTTTTTATTTTTACAAAATATTTTCTTTGTAATATATCTGATGGGTTTGGCCTGGAGACTCACTCCTGTTGCCTGGCTTTGTTCTAACTCAACAAGCAGATTGATTTATATTGTGCCACTAAGGGAAGGGCACTTAGCTTGCCAGAGCTGGCATTTCTCTCTCCTGGGGGAATTACAAGAAAATCTTCCACTGCATATCCACATCTGTGATGTTCCCGTTCCTTTGAACAACCCTGTGAAGATGGGGTTTTCTTACCCTCCTAGAGGAAACAGAGTCAGAGAGGTCACAGTCACACAACCAACCAAAAAGCAGGTCTGAAAGAAAGGAAAAAAAAAAAAAAAAAAAGCAGGTCTGGGGCACCTGGCTGGCTCAGTCTGTAGAGCATATAGCTCTTGATCTCGGGCTCATGAGTTCAAGCCCCACTTTGGATGTAGAGATTACTTCAAAAAAAGAGAGCTGATCTTGATGGTGATGCATTGAGAGGCCAAACTTGGCATGTGATGTGGAGGAGATCTGCTCAATGAGGCTCGGGAACTTTCTTAAGAAGGTCCAGGCCCTCCCTTGTTGCACATTTGCTTGATGGAGGAGAATTTCTTCCTCAACAACTTTTTAAGTCCCTTGACCTTGGGGGTGATGACGTGGCCTCACCCGTACCCTTCCCCTGTGACTCCGGAGTCCTGCCGCAGAAGCCAAGAAGGGAGATCTGATCACATAGGAGAAAAGTCTGAATGGATTTCTCAGGCCAACACAGTCACTCAGCACCCCCCAGTCATGTGTGTCCTATGGCTCACTCAGCCTAGTCTGGAGGCCTCACCCATCTCATTTGAGTTGTCCATTAAAGAGATTATGAGGTGCCATTGACCCAGGAGAAATTGCTCTAAGAGCAACTATTAGAGAAGCAAAAGCCACCACCTCCCTCCCCAAGCCTGTACTGTCAAGTTTCACCTACAGGCTCACTCCAAGTGATATCCTAGTCAGTTCAATTTATCAAAAGTGAGTAATAAAAGCATTGCAGTGAGTATAATGGAGGGTCAACAAATGACGTAAGATCAGGGCCCGTGCTTAAGAAGTGTGCAGTCACGTAGAAAGAGGCAGGCTTGATTAAATGTTCAAATTATATAGCAGAGTTCACAGCGTGATCTAGTAAAAGGCACAGGGTCATGCATTTATTCATTAGTGGGTATTTGCACAACCACTCAGGCACTGGGCTGATAATAATAGGAGCTATTACTTATCAGTCTTCCCTATGGACCTGGCTCTGCTGAGTCCTTTCCTCCCAACAGGGTCAATACATAGGTACTCTTAACATTATTCCTGTTTTACAGATGAGAAAAGGGGAGCACAGAGAGAGAGGTGAAGTAACTTTCCCAAGGTTGTGTATTCCCACAGCCTGTGTCTCCCAGGAAGCATGATCATTGTCTTCATGTGATGGCAGTGTATGGGCTGGGTGGACTGCTAAACAGTCTGGTAGAAGGATAAAGTAGGAAGAGAACATGAGCAACGGGCCTGAGGTATGAAAGTGCCTGGCACATTTCGAGAAGAGTATATGGTCTGGGTGGCTGGGGTTTAGTATGTGAGAAGAGTTTGTCAGAGACAAAGCCTAGCAGATGACTTGGGACCAAACAATGAGGGCCTTGAGAAACTTGCTAGAAAGCCTGGACTTGACCCAGTGGATGATGAGAGCAAAAGCAAGTTTTCAAGCAGAGTCCATGTGTTTCATTAGGGAGAAAGAGAATCTTAAGCAGGGTCCATGACCAGTGGGGAGCCCGATGCAGGACTCTATCTCACAACCCTGAGATCTTGACCTGAGCCTAAACCAAGACTCTGATCCTTAACTGACTGAGCCATCCAGGTGTCCCTCATTCTGCACTTTAGGGAAGTAGCTGGCACCTGAGTTAGCAACAGCAGGCCAGGCAGGTCTATTGGAGGGCTGTTGCAGTAGACCTAGGAGTAGGTGAACAAGAGTAAAAAAGTAAAAGACATTTGGGGGTAGGAATATGAGGAGGTTCAAATCCTTAAGGCATGAGACCTCAAAGCATTCATCCATAAAGCCTTTATCCAAGGTCAAGATCATGACTTCCAAGTTGGACATGGGATGTATAAAAAGGAAGTTGGACCAGCACCCCTCACTCCAATCCCTTCTGAACAGACCTCCAGGCTACTGAGAGCACAGGACTCTTGTATGCACAGTAATAAACCACCTGCTTTGACTACTTTGTGGGATGGGTGGTGAATTTTTTTCATTATTATGTTTCAAGTCATATTTTTGTCCTTTTTATTTTCAAGGACACGCCAAATGTTCTCTAACCAAAATACTGAGGAAGGGCGGGAAGAGGAGTCAGACAAGAAATCCCCATAAAAGAGCTAATGTGTTTGACACATGAACATTTAGAAACCTGTACCCAACAGCTAACACTTACACATTTTTCTCAAGAACCCACACAGCTTTTTACAGAAATGGACCATGTCTCATCAAAAATCAAGGAATGAGTATCCTATAGATCAAAGCCTCCAAACACCATGCAATTAAGTTAAAAACCAGTAACAAAAATAATTTTTAAAACTTACACATTTGAAAATTTTAAAATGTTTCTATCACAAATGGGTCAAAGCAGGGGGAAAGGCAAAGTTGAAAAAAAAATAAAAAGACCTAGAACCTAGACAGTCATGAAAATACTTGGGAAGTAAGGAGCTACTTCAAAGACAATCCCATTGTTGTTTGGGATTGTGTTGCATTCACATCTTTGTGTCTTGCTTTCATCTTTATGTCCATTTAGAGATAAGCAGAGGTAGGGATAATTTCTAAACATTTAGAAAACTGTGTCTTATTTGGCCAGATTAAAAACAGTAAGGGTTCAACCTCCACACCAGAAATCATACCTAGGTTTTTAGAAATTGACTTTCTTATATCTGTTCATTTCATTGTCACATTTTCTCACGAAAATCATCTGAAATCCCTTCCCTTCCTCTTCTGAACAGAGATTCTCATGAAAAACACAAAGGCAATAAAAAAAACCAAGGCCAGCTATACAAATTCTGGGTTCGTTGAAGGTAGTTCTGAGATGAGTTTTGAACATTTGGTTTGAGTTTCTTTTGGCCGTTTTGATTCCTTCAGCATTCTAGATATACATAGTTTTGAACTGTGTTTTGTGACCAGTGATGAGGGATTGGGAAAAAATGGGGTGGGGTGTTTTCCTTCTGGAGTCAGTTGGCACCTGGTTTTCTAGGCAAGGATTTGCCCTCACTCTCAGGACATGGGGCCGGAATCTTGGACATTGACTGGCAAGAAAAGGAGACTCAACATTTCTTTAAAGTTTAGCTTGTTATTCAGGGCTGGTTGATTTTACCTACAGCTCTCTCCTGTTCCTTCGCTGCCCTCCTGTTTTGAAGAAGACAATTGGAATTCTCTCCAGAAGGAAGAAACTAAGTTGCTGGTGGACCACATTGTGGTGGTTCTTTGCTCCCGGAAGGAGGAAACACGACCATCTGCCGCCCTCTGCTGTTCAAATAAAAGCAGATTCCCAAGCCCTGTCTGTAGCAGCTTCGTCCCCTTGGGTTTGCGTCTCCCAGAGAGAGAACATATGCTTTTTGTACAAGTGTCATCTTGCCTCAACATCCATTCTGATTCCAGCTCCCTGCTCTCTTCCATCTACCACTCTCTGCGGACACTCAAACTGTTTCTAAAGAAGGAAAACATTAGGCTTCAAGAAATATGTGTTAGCTTATGATTACCCCTTCCAGCCCCGGGCGGGGGTATCTCAGGTCTCGGCACACACCAACAATGATCATTAGACAAGGTGGTCAGGAGGCCTAGATTCTAGTCTTCTAATTGGGTAAGTTAATTTGATTGGACACATACCTGGCCTTCTGCTATGTTCAAGATGCTATGTTAAGCAGCATGGCTTAATGGTGCATAAAACATAGAAAAGGGTTACTATCTTCAAAGGGTTCGTGAGTCTGGTATGGTAATAGCATGCAGGGAAGATGTTGTGATAGACAGAAGCACGGGAGCAGAGCACTAGGTACCAACCTCGGGAAGAGCAGGGAGGAGGAAAAGATCGCTATCACCTCTCAGGCATGAACTGACTGATGAGATTCCAGACCAAGTCCCATACCAAATGATGGAAATAGGAAAACACTTCCAAGTTCATGGCAAGACATTTTCTCAACTCCCACCAAATTAGGACCCCACCCCTTGATTGACTGATTAATTCGACAAATACCAATTGAGCCCTTATGTGCCAGGGATTGTGCTAGGCTCCAAGGCAACAACAGTGAGCAAGCTTCTTGCCCACGTGGGCCTTGTAGTTCCCAGGGAACCACAGACAAATGCCTAGGCTGTTCCACTGCAGTGTGAGGTGGCCCTCTTCCAGTCCATAACCCAACTTGCTTCAAAGTAGAAAGAGGAAAAATGAGGGAGGAATCTTCCATGGATGTCACCCAGAGTCAAAGTTAGAAAAAGCATTAGCATGGACTTCAGCTGGGCTCTTGGTCCTTGCTAGAGGAGTTCAAAGGGGAGAACTAGGTAGCAATGGGATGAAGAGCAAGGTTGGGGAGCAAAGGTAGGGAGGCAGGGCTTTGACATCAAGAACAAAGTGTCACAATGCTTTTCCAAGGCCATGCCTGTGCACGGATGGTGGAAGGAGCACTGTGTGACCTTACACGAACTTCCCTGTCCCATCTGGAAATGGGAACAAATAACACCTGCTTGGTACATCCTCCCAGAGTTTAGGATGAGTGAATGAAGGAGTCTGTGAGTGGTTTATGCCAACTACGTGATATTACACAAACCACTGGTGTTATTGCCATTATTGGCAGTGCTTGGGCCGGCCAACAGAGGAATGAAGACTGATGCCTTCCACGGGCCCCTTCCAGGTAGAGAACCTACAAGTAGCCTTGTTGGCAACCTTTCTCTCCAAATTCCCACTAAGTCTACCTCCAAATTAGGAAGATTTGCTTTTTAAATAATGTATGTGTTTGATAATATCCTGAATGCAGTGGGGAGTGATGGGAAAGAGGACTAAGTCAAGAAATTCCCTCAGCATCAGTTTGTTTTATAGAATAGAATTACTACCACAGCGCAGATTTATGAAACCCCACTTAAAATGTTACAATGAAGGAATGGGCCATTTGTCTCTTCCATATGTCATTTGTCTCCTCCCTGTCCCTCCCTGCATGTAATCCCTGTCTGACTCCCTTGTGGTTTCCCATTGGGATGGGAAGTTCAGACCACTGGACAAAGCTGGTAACATTCCCAGATCGTTTCTACCCTGAAGTCCTGACAGGGAAGGTGGAGCGAGGGAGAAGACAGAGCTCTGTGTCTGTTGGAGGCTGGTCAGCCAGGCACCATCCTGGAAGCTGTGCAGAGGTCACTGAATTCCACCTTCCCCACCAGACTTTCGGCCCAAAGAGGGTGCTGAGCATGTTGCTGAGGGCCACAACCAAAGACCAGCTCAATAAATCTTTATCGGAACAAATCAGCCCTTGCATCAAACAAGCTTTCCGGTGGGCACCATTATCCCCAATTTCCAGCTAAAACTAAGGCCTAAGAGGCTTAACAATGTTGTCCAAGGCAAGAGAGTGTGTCTGGCTTGGGGTCTGGATACTATGTGCTCTGTCTGCTCCTGGAGTTTATATTCGCTCCTGAGTGGAATGCCGCTGAGAACCTCCTCTCTCAGAGGCAATGGATTTTCTTGTTTTTATTTATCATTCCCCAAAAGTTTGTTTTCCATCTGTGTTTGAAAACAGGCTCTGATCAAATATTATTAGTAATATACCCTGAAGTCATTATTTTATAGATTACATGGACCTAGTTCCAGATTCTGTTTATGAATTCTTGGAAGAACCGGAATGAGGACAAAGGTCAAATACTCATTCAACCAACATGTATAAAATGCCCATTTCGCAGCAGAAGCCAGGCTAGGGGCCAGAGGTCCAAGAAAAATAACATCCTCTGGTCCTTAAGGAACTTACAGTCCAGTAGCACTGTGTTCTTTTCTCCTTTGAAAAAGATTATTAAAAAAAGTGAAACATATGGACTGCAGGATATTTGGAAAGCCCAGGTAAGAAGAGAAAGAAAAAAATCATCCGAAATTCAGACATCTTATAAATCCTGAGGCTGGGGCCTCCATCCTAGCATTTCTGGATCAGTAAAATCTTGCACCAGCCTGGAGGAGGAGACAATGTTTTTTGAACTGGAGAAAAGCCACCGTTGATCTCGCCACCCTGTGAGAAGCCACGATAACATTTAGAAAATATTCTTCATCTCCTTTTCTCGGACTGTGAAATGACTGGTGCAGATATCGTTCTCTCTGCCTCACCTAAGCCGGGGGAGACCTTTGTGGACCCCTCAGCACCTTGCCCACCCTGTGCCCAGGCTGTTCCCCTGCCACAGCCCCATGTCTCCTCATAAAGAGGGGAGGTCTCTTGGGTGGGGTAAAGCAGCTTTTACCAAATGCCCCCACATCTCCCTGCCCCACCCCAAAAAAGCCTCAGGGGCAGGGAGTTGGTTTCCAAAACCAGTTCCTTTGGATAGAGGGGGCTTTCAGCGGCTTTCCTCAAACTAGGGCGCACATTGACTCCCCCAAAGCAGCTTTCGAAAAACCCGATGCCTGGCCCCACTTCACACCAACTAAAAGAATCTCTAGGCCTGAGGTCCAGGCATTGATTTTTTGTGTTTTTAAAGCTGCCAGGGTAAAGGATTGAGAACCACTGATTTAAAGGAAGGCGGGGCAGTGGTGTACGTGGCCTTTGAGACTGGCAGAGGGCGCTGCAGTGGTCAGTCTCAAGACTGGGCAGCCCCAGGACTTGGCATGGAGAGAACTTTCCGCAGCTCACTTCAGGAAAGAGCTGGGTGCTGTATGTGGGTAGCTGGTTGGCAAAGGGGGAAAATAGCAACTTTGTTCCAAAGGGCTCACATGGATCCTGATTAAGGGTGTTCACATACGCCAGACAGAAACCGTGTTCACATACGCCAGGAGTAACTATGGGGAGATAAGTACGAATGCCACAATGGGCCATTGGTAAGGCAGGTGAGCTCTCTGGCTTCATTTATGAGGGAGAGAAGAATTTTACACCTTAAACTCTGAGAGAAAAGCCACTGTAACAGTAGGCTGCTTCGCAGAAGGAGGATGACTAGAATTAGATCATCTTTCTTTCCTTAAGCAGAAATACTGAATACTTGCTATTTGTCAGGCATTGTGCCAAGCACTTGACCAAGACTACTCATTTCATCTTTGCAATAACATTTCGTAGTGCGTATTAGTTATCCCCATTTTATAGGGAAGGAAATTGATGTAATAAATCTTAAGTGATTATCACATGAAACAAAGGAGATGAGCCCCAGGCTTTCTGACTCCGAAACCCATGTTTCATTCACCCTGCCAAGCTTTATAACCTGCACTCACGTGATTAGAGGGAAAACAAGATGAATGAAAATCAAGAAGGGGTGACTTTTCAGCATGGCTAGTTGGCCGGGAGTCCATCTTCTGTGAAGATCTGTGGGGTCACAAGGGGGCCTTTCCAGTGTGTCTTTGCCAACCAGCCATGTGAAGGTCAGGTCACTTCATTGTGTTCTCAGCTAGACAAAGCCAAAAGGGCTAGTACCCCTAGGTGATTTTCAAGCTGCCCTATGCTGGGGACAGGATGGATGGGCATGACCTTCCCTTTGCCCCACAACCAGACAAGCTCTGCATGCAGCTGCTTGAAGAGGCCCTTCCCCTGTTTGGG
Organism: Lontra canadensis; assembly: GCF_010015895.1. Taxonomy (NCBI): domain Eukaryota; kingdom Metazoa; phylum Chordata; class Mammalia; order Carnivora; family Mustelidae; genus Lontra; species Lontra canadensis. The sequence goes on along the minus strand of NW_022631032.1, from coordinate 4,736,559 downwards.
GTGAGGGGGCTGCCTCTGGAAGAGTATTCCAGTCTGATACAACTCTGCTGCTCTGTTTTTGAAAACCTGTGAGGCTGGGAAGACCCAGTGCCAACTCATAGCTCGAGTGCAGAAGGAAGCGGGCAGGGAGCATGGCTTTTATGCATTTGACAGGGAGGACGAGCCCCTGGGGAAGTGAAACGCAGGAGAAAGGGGCCGGCTAAAGCCAGCAGAGCTTGCAGTCATGATACACCTGTGTGGGGCCCTGGGCCACCCAGAGGAACGTGAAGAACTAGAGCAGAGAGGAGAGGAGAAAAGGTGCCCAGGGTTGTTCCTGCGATGCTGACACGGTCGCAAGCAAGAGAGCCTGGCCTCCAGGCCTCGTCTCCCTAAACTGTACTTCCTTTACTCAAGACGGTGGAAGTCTCCTGTTCTCCATTAGTAGCTTAGGATTTAAGCAACTTTCTGTTTCTTTGTGTTTTTCAGATCTTAAATCCAAATTTCATCCAAGAAGGTGAGTTACAAAGTCGAATGGAGAACATGGGGACTGGCTCAATAAATTGTGGCAGATCCAGCCGTTGAGGGAGAGGCGGAAAATAATGGAGATGTGGTTCTGTGCTATGGACAAGGAAAGGCGTGCATGATACACTGTGGGAGTGGAAAAGGCCACAACTTGCGTTATGTGTAATTTGTGTAAGAAAAACGGTGTTGGTGAAAGCCCAAAGGATGTAGACCAAGACATTCGCAGTAGTTACCTCTGTATCAGGACATCACGGAGACTTTTCCTCTTTTTACTTATCTGTATTTCCTGATTTTCTGCAGTAAACATTTCTTACTTTTAAAACCCTTCTTCATGGAACACGGATGACTTGACAGTATTAAGCTGAAGGTCATTTGAATCACTACACGTGCGTGGGCAGGGGAGAATGATGTAAAACGGCTGTTTATTGTGTTTGTTCTAAATGATGCTTTACGTCCATCTGACCACAGTGGCCCCAGAATTCCTTGTGCCCTTAGTGGATGTGACCTGCTTGCTTGGGGACACAGTGACACTGCAGTGCAAAGTCTGTGGGCGGCCAAAGCCCACCATCACCTGGAAGGGGCCAGACCAGAACATCCTTGACACAGACAACAGCTCGGCCACATATACCGTCTCCTCCTGGTAAGCTCCACAGAGACACCGCCAGCACCTTGGTTCTTTAGCCTCTGGGGGCAGGGGGGGTTGGGTGCCCTGGAGCTTATTCTCGCCCAAATACTTGGCCTCGATGAGGAGAGAAATGGAGTCAACATCCATGGGCAGCTCAGGAAAGCGTGCTCTCACACTATGGTATGCCAGGGCTGGGAGCTGTAGGACAGCCCCCACTGCTCCCTGCCAGGAGCAGGTCAGACACAGAGGGGAGGGGTGCCCAGCACGTGGTCACGTGCTACTGAGCAGCACATAGACATACCTGCACCTGCAAGGACAGTTTGGCAAGACTGCATTCTGGACCCACACTCAACAAATAAAAACATACCCCTCTATATCTTGGGTTAGGCATGAGTCGTACTTTCAAAGAGCTTTGACAGTCACCGACTTACATCCGCCGGACTGGCTGATCTTTCCCCAAGGATCCCCAAGAGAATCTCTGTGTCAACAGTAGTGGCAAAGGCTCCAGCCCCCTGGAAGGAATGTGGGTCTCACCTCCCAACATCCTGGTGTTTCTTTGTGCCCGTCAGGATCCTGAGAAACAGTGATCTGTTGAATTCCTCCATTAACCTAAGAACAGTTTTCTTAGAAGAAAAAAAAAAAAAAAGACTTTCTCCAAAATATGCAATGTTAAACAGAAAATCCAGCCATACACATGCTTCCACAAAGAAAGCCTATTTAAAAAAAAAAACTTGGTTGACTGCCTCCTAATCATTCTGTTAGTATTTATTGTGTACTGCTGTTTACAGTGGATAAGCAATAATGAGCCCTTAAGTGCTTAAGCATTTATCAAAGAATAACCTAGAATCAAACTCCCATCCATTAACTTAATTTTCGTGCATATGAAATGGTATTCCCCGCAATGATGGCCAGGGATGACCAGGTCCTGAGGTTAGCAGGCCCATGGAACTTAGTGGGGGAGTCAGTGTTTGGCTTCGTCTGTTTCCTTAGGGGGTTGGCATTGGGGTTGACTTGACTGCTGTGTGTCATCCTTTCTGAGCATTTAGTGGCGGAATTTGACCTTTACTTAATTCACGTAATTTTTTTTTAAAGATTTATTTATGTGACAGAGAGAGACACAGCGAGAGAGGGAACACAAGCAGGGGGAGTAGGAGAGGAAGAGTGAGAAGCAGGCTTCCTGCTGAGCAGAGAGCCTGACTTGGGGCTCGATCCCTGGACCCTGGGATCATGACCTGAGCTGAAAGCAGACACTTAACGTCTGGGCCACCTAGGCACCCCTCATGTAATTGTTTTGAGGGTCCCCTAGTAGAATTTGAAATACTTAAACATTTCATTCTCAGTCGTTTCATTTTCCTTTTTTTTGTTTGTTTATTAAATCTTTTTATTTTTTTTTAAGATTTTATTTATTTATTTGACAGAGAAAGATCACAAGTAGACAGAGAGGCAGGCAGAGAGAGAGAGGGAAGCAGGCTCCCCGCTGAGCAGAGAGCCCGATGCGGGACTCGATCCCAGGACCCTGAGATCATGACCCGAGCCGAAGGCAGAGGCTTAACCCACTGAGCCACCCAGGCGCCCTATTAAATCTTTTTAAAAAGATTTTATTTCCTTGAGAGAGAGAGAACAAGTAAGAGAGAGAGTAGGAGTCAGTGTGGAGAGGGGCAGAGAAAGAGGGGGAAGCAGGCTCCCTACTGAACAGACAGCCTGATGTGGAGCTCGATCCCAGGACCCTGAGATCATGACCTGAGCCAAAGGCAGAGGCTTAGCCGACTGAGCCACCCAGGCATCCCTTCTTTTTTTTTTTTTAAGATTTATCTATCTATTTGAGAGAGAGAGAGAGAGAGAGTGCGAGCGTGGGGGATTGGGGCAGAGGGAGAGACAGAGAAAATCCCAAGCAGATTCCATGCAGAGGATGGAGCCCCACTTGGGGCTCAATCCCAGGACCCCAAGATCACTATCTGAGCTAAAACCAAGAGTCAAACACTTAACCCACTGTGCCACCCAGGTGCCCTTCCCTTTTCTTATACAGTGTGTTATCGATGTTTGAGACTGAAAAATTTTAGGACAAAAATGCTAGTGGTAATAATACCAGTAATATTGTATAAGACTTTATATATTTCAGACCATATTCTTTTTTTAAAATTTTATTATTTTTTATTTTTTATAAACATATATTTTTATCCCCAGGGGTACAGGTCTGTGAATCATCAGGTTTACACACTTCATAGCACTCACCATAGCACATACCCTCCCCAATGTCCATAACCCCACCCCCCTCTCCCAACCCCCCTCCCCCCAGCAACCCTCATCTAATTCTTATCTCGTTTTACTCCTTTTCTATCCCTCTGCCCTTTATACAACACACATGAGAGATGCGAGTGGCAAGAATGTCCCCCCATAAAGAAATAGGAATATAGAAAGACAAGGTGACCACCCAAGGTGTGTAGGGAAGTCCCAGAGCTGGGATGAGACCTTGGGCCTGAGGATTCAGCTCAGCATCCCGCATGCCCACCCTCTGGGATTTTACCCATCAGTCAATTGTGTCATTACTAGAGTCTAAAGAGCATCCTTTTGGTGTCCCTAGTGATTCAGGGGAAATCACCTTGAAGATCTGCAATCTGATGCCCCAAGACAGTGGGATTTATACCTGCATAGCAACAAATGACCATGGCACCACATCCACGTCTGCTACAGTTAAAGTGCAAGGTACAGGCTCTCTGTTCATCCAACACCTTCTATAATTTTAAAATATTTTTATTACGGTAAAATATACATAACATTTTTCATCCTAACCAATGTTAAATGTACCTTCTGTAGTGTTGAATACATTCTTATGTTTGTGCGACCGATCTCCAGAATTCTTTTCATCTTGCAAAACTAAATCCTATAACCATTAAACAGCAGCTCCCCTCCCTGCCCCCGCTGCCCCTGGCAGCCACTGTTCTACTTCCGGTCTCTATGAATTTATGTGTGTCAGATATTTTAAGTGGACATTACAAGGGCTCCCTGAGACCTGGGGAAGAAAAGGTCCATTGTGAAATCCCAAAGTCCAGCAAAGGGGAGAGAAGGAATCTTCCCTAAGGGCTATCTGTGGCCCGCCATAACTTCCTGCATGCTTTCCCGGTCAGCCTAATCCCCAGCGTGCAGTCTTTAGCCCGAGGAAGAACTTCTAACCCCAAAGCATATCTGCCAGGCCTCTCCAGGGCCTGGAGAAAGGTATGCCATTGGGTGGAAAGGGCGTAGGAAATAATTGAGACATGGGGAAGCATGTTTCCTAGGAAACATCCAACCTTGGTGCAAAATGTCAAGTTGCGCAGAAAGAGGACTTGACCATAACTTCCGTCTCTGAAGGTGTTCCGGCGGCCCCTAACCGCCCCATTGCCCAGGAGAGAAGCTGCACCTCCGTGATCCTCCGCTGGCTGCCTCCCTCCAGCACGGGAAACTGCACGATTTCTGGTTACACCGTGGAGTACAGAGAGGAAGGTGAGCTGGCTCCCCCCTGCTCTTCCCTTTCTTTCTCCCCTTCCTCCAAAGGGGAGGTCCTTCAGAGTCATAAACTACTTGCCTTCAAGCTTTTCATCAGGTGTTCCTTCTTGTGTCTTCCAATTCAGCATAAACACCTCCTGGCAGACTACAGCTGCCTTCTGACCTCTAACTTCGAGCAGTGGTTTTCGCCAAACTGATAATGACTCCTGGTAGATTTCAAAGTGCCTTCCTGGGCACTTCTGTCCTTAATAAGCCCTATCCCCCAGACGGGCAATCAGGCCCCTCTTACAGATGAGGAGGCTAGGGCCCGAAGAAAGTTAAGGAACCCGAGGCAGGAGTTGGTAAGAGGCAAGGCTGGCATTAAACCCAGGTGTCAAGTTCGCGAATCCGTACTCTTTCTCCCAGAGTGATAACCAGCGTAGCGTGAGCAGAGCCTGACCCGCACCCCCACACAAAATTTAGAGACCACATATATAGAGATCGCATATACCTTTTGTGTGATCTCTAAACTTTACGTATATACAGACATGTGTATAATGATTTTTAAAAGCTGTTCATTTTTTTAATTCATTGCATGTACGTGCTGAGGGTGCATACATTAGTTCAGCAGTCAGAAACACCTGAACCTGCCACCGGTTATCCAGAAGAATTAGTTACACAAGAAGCTGCCCGCTAGCTCTAGTTGCTCATCTCTGAACCACGTAATGCATTACACAGCTGAATTTCCAGCCGCCGTTCGTGCCCAGAACCAAAATCATTTGTTGTGCCCGCTGTCGCTTGCAGTATCTCAGCTCTTCCTCCTTCTACCCAACAGGCCCCGTGCAGTTCCGAAACTGCTTACTTTGGCCTCTCCGGGAAGCTGTTCACTCTCGGGTCCCCATCCTCGGCACAGACGTGTTTGAGCTGAGCTGGGGATGCGGCTCACCAAGCTAGTCCCGCCCCCGCCCCCGCCCAGTTCGGTCCTTAGCTCTTATTTATGCCGTTCTCAGGAGAAGATCATCTCATCGTTCTGAGCCTCCGTTTCTCATGTTCCCGACCCCGCAGGGTGTCGGGGATTTCGGTGTGAAAGGGAAACTAGAGAGTTGCCTGGCACGGTACTTGACGTGCGTGGAGGGCTCAGTGCCTGTTCACTTCTAGTTTGTTTCCACTTCCAAATACATATTTCCTCTCATCTTGTGATTTATAATATATTTTTAGGCCTTATTAAAAAGTTGCCGCAGGGTCCCCTGTAAATTCTGCACGCTCTCCGTCTTCTCACTCTCACGCGTGCTTTCACACCCCTCAGGACCTAGTCAGTCATTTGCTACAGGTGGCCCACAGGCTTTCAGAGCCCAATCAGTAACCACAGCTTCATTGAATGGAAACGAGTCAACTTCCCCTTCTTTGTTTGCTGAAGGTCTTTGAAACAATATCTCTCTGGCTTTTTTCTCTCCCTCTCCTCCAAAATCGTGCACTAGGTTCCCAGGCCTGGCAGCAGTCCGTGGCTTCGACCTTGGACACTTACCTCGTCATCGAAGACCTCAGTCCTGGGAGTCCTTATCAGTTCCGAGTCAGCGCCAGCAATCCCTGGGGAATCAGCCTTCCCAGCGAGCCCTCGGAGTTTGTGCGACTCCCCGAGTACGGTGAGTCCCGGCCTTTCCCTGCACCCCAGGCGGGGGAGGCCAGGCACCCAGGCGGCTCACCCAGTCACGGGTGCCAGCTGGCCATTGGCATGGCAGGCCACCAGGCGGAGGGAACCTGGATTTGCCAGTGGCTTCAGTCAAGTAACATTTCAGAGACCTGAAGAAAAGTGTGATTTCAACCGTCTTGAAGCAAAAGTGAGGTCAGCCACCCGTGTTTACCTGGGGCCAGCCAGGGTCCCTGGGCCCCCGCATGTGTCCCCAGGAACAGAGAGGGGTGCAGACAGGAGTCATGAGTCACCTGAATGCTATCTGCCCCCTTTTCCTACTTGGGAACGCCAAACCTCGTCTCCCTTGGGAACCCCTGCCTGGTGTAAGTGTGCCTCGAGGCATCAGAGACAGCCCTGTTCACCAGTTTAAGCTGGGGAGAGGAAAGCAAGCTGTTTGAAAGGTTTGAATCAAAATGAGTATTTAAAAAATTTATTTATTTGAGAGAGAGAGAGAGAGAGCACAAGCAGGTGAGGGGCAGAGGGAGAAGCAGACTCCCGGCTGAGCCGGGAGCACCATGTGGGACTGGATCCGGAGACTCTAGGATCATGACCTGAGCCGAAGGCAGACCCTTAACTGACTGAGCCTCCCAGCCGCCCCTCAAGGTGGATATATTTTTAGGTAGATATGTTGAGTAATTAAGATATGCCTATAACTAGCTACACGTGAGTATTTTACAAATATCACCTATTCCCTGTCTCACCAAACCCCCTTGGTCCTAAGAACATTTTGAAAGAGGAAACCTGGGGCTCCTGGGTGGCTCAGTTGGTTGAGTGGTTGTCTTTGGCTCGGGTCATGATCCCGGAGTCCTAGGCTTAAGTCCCACATCAGGTTCCCAGCTACACGGGGAGTTTGCTTCTCCCTCTGACCTTCTCCCCTCTGACGCTCTCTCTTATTCTCTCTCTCTCTCAAATGGACAAATAAAATATTTTAAAAAGAGAAAGAAAGAGAGAGAGAGAGAGAGAAAGACATTTGTTAGCCTGAAGAAATCTCCAAGTAGTGAGAGGTGTTCCATGGTACAGGAGTGGGCTGTGTGTGCTGGGGTGAAGGAGGAGGTCACGGCCCTGCAAAGAAAACAGACCCATGTGTCTCTGGGTTAAGGGGATCCCAGAGTCTCCAGAGGTGCTTCAGAAACCTTCTAGGGCCTCCAGCTACAGCCCAGCCCCTGCCACCCCCACTGACTCTGGAAGTACTCACCAGCCCGCCCCAGCCTTGCTCCGTTGGACACTGAGAAACCTTGGCCCTGGGCCTCAGAATTCAATATAGATAAGGCACCTGAGTGTCAGCCCCACTGTGCTCTGGGCAGCCTGAGGTGGGCCGGGTCAGAAGAGTTGCGCTGCTGGCGTGCTCCTCTTCTCCTAAGCCACGAACTAAATTTTGCCTCATGTCTTTCTTCTTGCAAGCCTTGGTCCCAAGAGACAGAACAAACATATGTTGGTGCGCATGCTTTACACGGGCACACGTGTGTGGGTGTGTGTGGGTGTGTATGTAAATCATTGCCAGGGAATTAACACCTCAAATAAAGTAATGCTGTCAAATATTGTACTCAGGCCTGTATTTTGGGTTAAGCTACACCATTTGATATACCAGCTAAGTAAGCTCTCACTGTCTGAGGCAGCGGGGTGACAGGGACAAGTGGTTAGGATGCTCTGAGCCCGTTCCCCTCCTTTCCTCCTCTGGGCCTTGTAACTCTCCCCCTAGCTGCCGCTGCATCCCTCCTCGGCCCTGATTCTCACTGGCTTTTCTAGGCCTTCCATGTGTTTTTCTCTCTCTCTTTTAACTTGTTCTACCAAATTTCTATTTTAAAATATCTAGAGGTTACATCTCTGATTGTCCCAAGTTTTCTTTTGTTTATGTAGATGGCACAGCACTAGTGGTGGGGGTGGAGGGATATGACTCTGTCATGTCATGTCGGCTTCCCCTTGGATGATATTTTTAAAAATAACATTTCAGAGAATCCTGGCATTTTCCCATGATTTAGACTCCATATTTGGTCACGAGAATGCTTTGGGGCAAAGGAGGAGCTTTTCTGTTAATCTTTTCTTTATTCTTATATGACTTCCTCGGTATCATAAATGGATTCTCTCTCTTCCAAAGATGCTGCTGCTGATGGTGCCACCATTTCTTGGAAGGAAAATTTTGATTCAGCTTATACTGAGCTGAATGAAATTGGAAGGTAATGACTCCATTTTCTATTCCTTCATTCATGGGCATGTATCATCATCATATCAGAATAATGACATGCTTTTCCTATTGTTTGTTTCTCCTCACTAAGTGTATTCCCTCTTTAGTAAGAAAAAAAAAACAGAATATTTTTGTGTATTTTTACTGCTTTTTTTTAAAAAAACTTTTTAAGTTAGATGCTTCACTCATAACTGTCAGCCTTTCTTCTATTCTAATATAAGAATTTAAGCCTTTTCTTCAAATTACAATTTTAGTTACATCTCCTGAGTTCTGATATGTGGCACTTTCATTATCATTCAGTTCAACTATGATTTTTTCTGACCTAATAGTAATAGAAATACTTTAAAATTTTCAGCTGTGTGAGATTTTTCCAAATCATCTTCGTCTTACTGATGTCTAACTTAATTACATTGTAGTTGAAGAACTTGATCTATGTGATACTGACTCTGACTTTTGCTGGGACTTGCTTTATTTGCAGTACCTGGTCAGTTTTTGTTCGAAGTTCCATGTGTTCCTGAGAAGAAGGTATAATCACTAATTACCGGTTCAGGTCTCCACATATGTCCATATGTCAAGCCCAACACACTGTTTTATGCATATTTCTAGTCCAATCTCCCCTACGCATACCCACACACTCGGTCACACAATCTATCTCTATGAGTAGAAAAGTGTCCTCAAAAAAAAAAATGATAAAAATATGACTTTTAACAAAACAATGAAAAAAAAATCTATCACCTGTCCCATAAAGTAGCTGATGGAAAGAAACAAAAAAGAGGTCATCTCTGTGTGTGCATTAGTTTGCACGTGGTCTAGGTGAGAGGGTGGGGAGTTCTTACACGTTCCCCCACCCACTGAATGTATAAAAAAAAAAAAGTACCCACTAACAGTGGGCTGTTATCATCATCTCTTTGATTGACGTCTCTCAATGAAGCACAACTTTTCCTGAGTAGGGTGGTTATGACAGGGGTTGTGGAAAGAACCCAAATGTTTGCTATTCCCATTTCTTAGGCAGGAATCACAATGTCACTCACGACCTTTCACCATAATACCCTCCATCAAAAACCAACTTTCGCTCTCCTTTCACTCTTCTTTGTGTGGCCAGAGGGAGAAAAAGACCAGTGGAAATTTACATGGTGTTGGATGATGCTTATATTGTGTTGCAGATACTATGAAGATATTATATGAGAGGCATTTAGTGTAATTCTTGCCACATTGTGAGTAGATTCCCAGGAAAGGAACCCAGGCTTGGGGAGTTAAGTAACTTTTTCGAGGTCTTGCAACCACTAAGTGTAGAACAGCCAGGATTCCAACTCTGGCCTACCCAATTCTTAAGCCTGTGTTTGTTTTACTAGCATATGTGATTTCTCACTACAGCAGTTTTTGTCAAATAAGTTCTAGCCATTGAAATCTAGTCTGCTCCATTATATTCAAGTTTTGTGAAGTGCCACGTGACTCTAGTAAGGAATCGACTCCACTCCTGGTTCTAAAGGAAACTAGTTGTATCGCTCAGATGCTACAGTGATTTCCTTCCCCAGACATGCATTTGCTGTTGAGAACCAGAGGCTAAGGCATGTTTTACCTAGAAGAGATGGATGTTTTAGTATTTCCCAAAGGGGAGCTCAAGTTTCTGATCTGTTCAGGGCAATGATGTTTTTGTTTTTGTTTTTCAAATCTCATCCCCAGCCATCTGAAGCTTTTCCTCTCCTCCAAGTACAGTCCTCCTATTTTCAAGAGCTCCTTTAAAAATGCTGCATGGGGTCACCTGGGTGGCTCAGTGGGTTAAAGCCTCTGCCTTCGACTCAGGTCATGATCTCAGGGTCCTGGGATCGAACCCTGCTTCGGGTTCTCTGCTCAGCAGGGAGCCTGTTCCCCCCCGCACCGCCAACTTATGATCTCTCTCTGTCAAATAAATAAATAAAATCTTTAAAAAAAAATGCTGCACATAAACAGAAGGGAAATAAAACATGTAGATACTGATGTGAGACATACCACAGGTATCTGCAGGCCATAGATGTGAGTCAGCTTTCTCCACTGAACTTAAACCTAGACTTACAGGCCTATCGGATTATCTTGTTAAAAATAGCTCTCTGGTAATTAAGTAGTTTAAAAACCATGGTGCATAAAGAAATATCATCACTCCTAAAGTCTATCTGCAGAAGGAAAGAGCACTTGAGCATGGCAAGCTTACTGGAAATAAACGAGACGGGCACCACAGCAATGGGAAGATGCCAGAGAGTTGTCCCCTGGGAATGCGGACTGGTGACCTGTACAGGATCCAAAAAGATAGCAGGGCCAGGCCTCCAGGCAAGGATGGAAGGTTGAATCCAGCCATCCGTTTTCACACTGTCCTGAGACTTCACTGAATCTCCACTAAAGGAATTTTTCCAATCAGGCACATAAGGGTGAGGACACGGGAAGAAGAGATACTCCAGAAACACATTCAAAGCAGAAAACAAGTGAAAGAGTGACAAATGACCTAGGAGACCTGAGGAACTCAGTCCAAATCAGTTGTGGGGTCAAGTGAGAGCCAGTGAAACTTTTGCAGCAGAATCCCCCAAAGGCTGGGGAACTGGCCGCATCAAGTAGCTCTGTAAACCGGTGTAAAGAGGATGCTGACATGGGAAGGAGTGGCTGAAACTGTGTGAGAGCTTGTCGCTTCAGATCTCCTCCCCAGCGGAGGCAGCTGTAGGATCGTCTCTCCCCATGCAGGAAAAGGCTGGGGTCCCTTCTCTAGACAGGGTAAAATGGAGCGCCTCTCTTCTCTGGGACACTGGCACACTTGGGGGCAGCAGAACCTTCCAGCAGACAGGCCTCTTAGGACACTGTAGCCACGCTGGATACTCAGGACCCCAGCTTTCTCAACCACCCAGCCTTCAAAAGTGGACAACTGTGGCTTCACCATCTAGGCAGGAGGTACAAGGCTCTTTCTCTGGGAATTCTGATCAGCCCAAGAAGAAAGTCTTAAAGATACTGACTTTGGAGCTTTCCCAACTAAACAGTCCACTCAGATCACGCTATAGTGAAGATCAAATTGACAGGCTCCACTCCCCACACTCAGAGCTTCCAAACACCGTTTAGTCCCCAACTTTTAGAATGAGCTAACTTCCAGTGCCCGCCATGAGAGAGTCAGCCCACTGTGGCCTATCTCTCCCACTGATGACAACCAGAATCCCTGGAGAAAATACAAAAAAGGCAACTACCTCAGGATTCTGAAAAGTAAAGAACACAGAGAACAGGGAGCCAAGTGAAAACTTGAGGAAAGTCAGGGACAGTGGCAGCGAGTTCTCTGGCTTGTTTGTTGGGCTTTAACCCAAGTGCGGGCCAAACCAGAGAACTGGGCAACATGTACAGGGGACAGTTCCAAAGGAAACTCATCTTTCTGGCCAAAAGACAGGAAAGGGGGCTGTCTTTGAGCTGAAGAGACAGGAAAATGCCATTCCCTCCCTCCTTTCCTTCTCTCGTTGCTTTAACCCAAGCAAGAAACTAAAACTCTGAAGGAATCCCATCTATAAAAACGGACCCATGGGAGCCAAAGAATGTGTGGGAAATCTCAGTGAGAAGAGAGCTAAGGAAGGAGATCCCCCTAATTCTGTGCCTGGAACAGGACAGATCCTGGGCTCCTTTCAAGCTATGCACAGAACACAGCCACAGAAGCATAGCAAGGCCTGAGAGCCGAACTATGCCATTAGACCATCACTCAGTCATCCTGCAGTGACTTATTAGTCCCAGACAAATCTTTGAATGGTTCTCATAAGGGGCAGTCTTTATCAGAAGTGAGGCCTGAATTCTGTCACAAAAAGGAAAATATTCATAGTTTACTGGAGCTGCAAATTTGACTAGCCCTGACCTAGTTGCAATAATGGAAACACTGAATATTGATTAAAATATCATTCTGTGGGAGGATGGGGGATGGAGAAAATGGTCATGTGGTAGAGACAGAGAGAGGAGAGAGGCTAACATCTCCGGAGTGGGTGTCAACAGATTATAATGAAAACTGAAACACCAAGAAGTAACCACACAAACATAGACTACCCCAGTAATAAGCTAAAATATAATTACCTGATAGGTTAAACTGCCTCTCAGGTAAGGAAAACGGGGTTGTGGGGTAGAAGGATGGGGTACTATTAGTTTTAATAAGAAACCTTAAAGCTAATTGACTTTTTAAATCATAGGGATGCATAACTTGGAAAAGCACAATTTAAAGGAAAAAATTAAGGTATAGGGGCACCTGGGCAGCTCAGTGGGTTAAGTGTCTGCCTTCCCTCAGGTCATGATCCAGGATCAAGCCCCGTGTTGGGAGCCTGCTTATCCCTCTCCTGTTCCCCCTGCTTGTGTTCTCTCTCTCTCTCTCTGTCAAATAAATAGAATCTTTAAAAAAGGAAGGAAGGAAGGACAGACAAACATAATGAAGGGGCGCCCGGCTGGCTCAGTCTGTGGAGCATGCAACTCTTGATCTCAGTATCGTGAGTCTAAGCCCCACAATAGACATAGAGATTACTTTAAAAAAGAGAGCGAGATGGCAATTTATTAATTTATGATATAGAATGGAAATGTCAGTTCAACCAAATATTTGCTTACTATGCAGAAAGAATGATGTCTGCTACATAACAGGCATTCAATTAGTATTTGTCAAATACTTGTTTTATTGATTAACATATTCTCTTCTTAAAGATTTTTTAGTATTATCTATTTATTTCACACACACACACAGCATGAGCATGGGGAGGGGCAAAGAGAGAGGAAGAAGCAGGGTCCCCGCTGAGCAGGGCTCTGTCCCAGGACCCTGGGATCATGACCTGAGCGGAAGGCAGAGACTTGCCTGACTGAGCCACCGAGATGCCCCAGCATATTCTCTTCTTTTGAGAAAACCTATACTGGGGAGACATTATCTGAATATTATTGTCAGAAAGTCACTTGGTGAGCACAGGGCCAGGTCAAGGGGTCAGTTGGACCATCTTTGTGGTGGTTCTGGTGTTGGCTGCCTCCATTTCTGCTAGAGGAATGGACTGCTCTTTGGATGGTTGACTCCTCCACTCATAGGTTACAGTATCTCAGGGACGGACCTGGGATGGGCACTGCTGGTCACCTCTTTGACTCCCTTTCCCTGTTCCCATTGCTGACCAGTTCCCTCTTCTGCTTCACTCTTACTACCTCCTACTGGGCTACAGCTGAGTCTGGGAACCATTCTATTCTAGATGTGGCTAATTTTGTCAGATGTGAAGCTGGCATGCTGGTTATATATACATTCTTCAATGTCTTTGTCAGTTAGAAACGACTGAAGTATTTATGAGTGAAATACCATGGTATCTGGATTTTGCTAAAAATACCATGGGAAAAAAAGGCAAGAGGTAAGAAAGAAAGGGATGGAATAAGGTTGGCAAAATGCTAATAATGACTGAAGCTGGCTGCTGGCTGCGCAGATCTATTATACTATTCTCTCTACTTTTGTGTATATTCGAAGTTTCTGTCATACCAAGATAATAAATATAAAAGGAAAAAATTGCCTCTTTAAGAAATGTTTTTGAAATGATCATAGAGTAGAATTCCTCCTTCTTGCACATTATTATTACCGTTGTATTTTACAGAAATATACTCCACTTAGAAAACTGAACCTGTGGTTGATATTTTGAAGCAAGAGAGAAATCTGGTGACTAAAATTGATATGAGTTTTTTGCATCTCAGAGATTCCTGAACTGCTAAGGCAGGAAACACGGCTTTTCTTGAGAGATCACATGATCATTTCAAAATAGGAAAGTAGGATTCCTAATAAGTGTAACTGTCTAACCACTTCAGAGAAAACGTTACAGATCCTTGAATAAAATAATACCTGGTTGATGGAGGAAGCTTCGCAAAATGCTTTCTGTCTTCCGCTCTCCAGGGGCCGTTTCTCCATAGTGAAGAAGTGTATTCACAAAGCTACGCGGAAGGACGTCGCAGTGAAATTCGTTAGCAAAAAAATGAAGAAAAAAGAGCAGGCTGCCCACGAGGCTGCCCTGCTTCAGCACCTGCAACACCCCCAGTACATCACTCTCCATGACACCTATGAGTCCCCCACGTCCTACATCCTGATTCTGGAGCTGTAAGTACAGGCGTCTTGGTCGTCTCCAGTGTCTGGGTTCCTTCGCGCCCCACCCCCCGCAACAGCGGTTACATTCTATACAATGTCTCGCTATGTACGGAGTGTTGTAGGTCATGTGCGATCTCCCGTCTGTTTTATAAAAAGGTAGTTCCCATCTACAGATTAGAAAAATCAAGTGTAAAGAAGGTCCTTATCACTAGGAAATGGAGAAGCTGGGACTTGAACCTGTATATCTCTCTCCCTCGGATTCTCATGTTCTTTCTACTATGGACTCTTGGGCTGGACAGGGGTTTAGGAAGACTGTATGGACCCTAGGCTTGTTGACAGGGGTGGGGCTGAACTGAAAGGGGGTTTGTGCATCAACCCACTGACGTGGCAGCCATGATCTCCCACCTAAGAAATTCCTTTTAAAGTGGAACCTTGACCTTCAAAATATTCCACTCATTCCAGATTTTCTAGGAACTCAGGCATCTGCATACTTGGCCCTAGAACACATCCAGTAAAGCACATTCTGCCCCGCTACTACCCCAGGCTAAGAACAGAGAACGTGTCCTGTGGTTCACAGAGATCTAACAGAGGCTAAAGAGAACAGAGTCCTCTCAGGAGGACGGAGCCCTCATAGAGACGTCATCAGATGCATGCTGATGACCCTGCCCCAAGACCGGTGCCACGCATGTGTCCCCGGGAGCCTCTGTCCAGAAGAGAAGCGCCTCCATGTACAGCTTTCCAGCTGTCATTTTACTGTGACTCTTGCGTGCTTGTTTGTCTAAATATTTATGGATGAGGGCCTTTGAGGCAGTCCTCTATAAATTTATTTATGTTGGAAAAAAGACAGCCAAAAAACAAACATCTTCGGCTACATTTTTTAATTCGTTGAAAAGAAACAAGAGAAGATAGAACCAACTGTATTAATATTTGTACTTCTTTTGTGATACATTATATAGCTGTGTAGTAGTAGATCAATTGTCACTTTGGAGTTAACGAAGACCCTTACAGAGAGCCTTCCAGAACCTAATATCAAGTGCTTATACAAGTATTATCACTTGTATATCAAGACAATATGGCGGACCGAGAACCTTAGCCCCTTCAGTTTCTCCAGCTTGCATCGTTCTGGGGGAAGGTGCTGATTACCAGGCTGCCTCGGTGCAATGGAAGGAAGCCATTCTTGGAATGAAGAGCCTGGGCGCTCATCCCAGCTCTGGGATTTGGGGGCAGGGTCTTTAGATTCCTAGGCCTGGAGTCTCATCTGTGAAGTCTGAAGAATTATTTCCGTTTCTCAGAGACATTACAGGGATTAAATGAGGTGAATAGTGGATTGAGTTAGTTTAGCAAATGTTTACTGAGCACACCCTGTGTGCCTACTGCTGGGAGGACCTAGGCCAGGATGGAAGGAACAAAGGTGAAAAGGGGTGGTTCTTGCCCTCGAAGAGTTCAAAACCTGATGAGGAGGACCAATCCATAAGTGATGATTTTAGCTGAACATGGTAAGTGCTGAGAAAGAAATGCGTTTTGGAGAGGGTTGCTGTGAGAACATAGGAAGGTGTTTGTGGGACTGGAAAGGTAAACCCTGGTAAACCCTGTGCTAAATCTTGGTTATGCTGTGACCAGAGGTCCTCCCTTTGGTGGCCATCCAAATCCCTGGTAAAGTTTTTCTCTGCTAGGCAACAGAGGTTCTGATGGCCTAGGCTAGGGTGAGGCCCGGGCATCTGCATTTCCCAAAAGCTCTGAGGGTGGACTTGGTATGAGGGCTTGCGGGTCTCGGAAGAGTGCAGCAAGAAGCACGGGGGGAGCATCTCACAAACCCAGGCTCCCTCCACTCCATGCTCATCCCTCCCACCTCACCCCCCGCCAGGTCCTAGGCTTTGCTCCTATCAAGGAAAGCAGGAGAAGATAGCAGGGGGAAGGACCATGCTAGAGGAGAGAATGGAAACCTGGCTGGGGTGGGGGGAGATCAACTGTGCTCAAAGGTGGTTTCTACCTCTGGTTCAAGTCTTTCCTGGGGATGTACCTTTGACAGCTCAGTGCACATTGGACTAGCAGTCTGACATTTGGTCACTCCAGATGCTCAAGAGGGTACAGGGGACCTGAAAACACTATTGAGCACTCAGGCTGCTACTGATTAGGCATACCGCTTGACTCTTACATAGCCCCCGGGATGAAGTCAGTCTTATTGCTGTTACTCCCAGTTTAAAGATGAAGAAACCAACACAGGGTTTAAGCGACTTATCCCAAACCCCCAGTCTGTAGCTGGCAGAATAAGGACTCAACTCTGGATCTGGCTGGCTCCCCCTATCGTGTTCTCAATCATGGTTTTTAAGATTGGAAAATTGCTCACAAGGCAAAGGGTCCCGAAAAGGGTCAAGAATGCCGAGGACAAACTTTGCCCACTTTCCATTTTCCCCAGCTAAAAACTGACAAATAAAAGCAATTTGCAAAACATATTTGCAGGCGTAGAGCCACCAGGTTCAAGTTAACCGAATATTGAGAGAGAGCGCGCTCTCCTTTCTCTCTCCCTCCGAAGACTTTCTGTATTTTGCCAACTAATCTCTTAAAGAAGGGTCAGACCTCTTTCCTCGTGAGCGGTTTTTAACTTTAACAACGTAGAATGTGTCTTAAGGTTACCCGTGTTTCTTCTGTGGAGCACATCACATGGTAACTTTTAAATTAGCTTGTTAATTTTAGTTCTGAACATTAATTTTGGGTTCTAACTAAAATACACATGTGTGGGAACATTGATCTTCATCTATAAGCAGGAGCAGGAGAGATTCTGGAGCTCTGACCAATCAGTATATGTTATTTTTCCATTTCTTTACAAACGTATTTCCTTGGCTGATTCCTCCCTGATTTCAGGATGGACGATGGCCGGCTCTTAGACTACCTTATGAATCACGATGAGCTGATGGAAGAGAAAGTCGCTTTCTACATCCGGGACATCATGGAAGCTCTTCAGTACCTCCACAACTGCAGGGTGGCCCATTTGGACATAAAGGTAATACGCAAGAACTGCACTTGCACGGAAGTGGCCAAGTCCAGCCTGTCAGTCATTACCCTTGGGGAGGTCCATTCTGATTCATTTTAGGTACTTGGGTTAGAATCCTGACAAATTTTAAGACAGGAACTAGGTCGTCCCACAATTCCAGTGTGTTCTTTGTGAATTAATGAAAACACCAAGAGTCACCATGACATCTGGGGTGAGGGAAGGTCGGGAAGATCTTCCCGCCTCATCTAACATTTTAGAAGGAAGCCAATAGATGTCAGGTTTTTGTTTGTTTGTTTGTTTGTTTGTTTGTTTGTTTTTAATTAAGTAAGTCTTGATTTCTTTTTTTCTTTTTTAAGATTTTATTTATTTATTTGTCAGAGAGAGAGAGAGTGTACAAGCAGGCAGAGTAGCAGGCAGAGGCAGAAAGAGAAGCAGGCTCCTCACTGAGCAGGGAGCCTGACGCAGGACTCAATCCCAGGACCCTGAGATCATGACCTGAGCCAAAGGCTTAACCAACTGAGCCACCCAGGTATCCCAAATGTCAGTTTTTTATGGTGCCCAAGAGAAGCCCCTGTTTTCCAAAATGAATAACCCACTCTTTTTTTTTTTTTTTGAGTCAGTGCAGAAGTAAGGGATAGTTGAGAAGACATGATTTTTAATGTCAGACAGCTTCTCTGAAACATTACCCCAACACAGAATTTAGTCTAGTTTGAAGGCCACCAGGCACTTTGCATAGGCAATTTCTCGTGCTCTATAGGCTTTCCCAAAGACTAGCAGAACTATGTCTGAACCACCAGAGTCCTACTGGTAGACGAGACAGAGAGCTCAACTTGCCTTCTCTTCTCCCTCCCGCCTGGGTCTCCTCAGCCCGAAAACCTGCTCATTGACCTACGCATCCCAGTGCCTCGGGTGAAGCTCATTGACCTGGAGGACGCCGTCCAGATCTCGGGTCACTTCCACATCCACCACCTGCTGGGGAACCCCGAGTTCGCTGCCCCAGAAGTGATCCAAGGCATCCCTGTCTCCCTGGGCACAGACATCTGGAGCATTGGGGTTCTGACATACGTCATGCTGAGTGGGGTGTCCCCCTTCTTGGACGAGAGCAAAGAGGAGACCTGTATCAATGTGTGCAGAGTGGACTTCAGCTTCCCGCACGAATACTTCTGCGGCGTGAGCAATGCCGCCAGAGACTTCATCAATGTGATCCTGCAGGAAGACTTTCGCAGGAGGCCCACGGCAGCCACGTGCCTGCAGCACCCCTGGCTGCAGCCCCATAACGGCAGCTACTCCAAGATCCCCCTGGACACCTCCCGCCTGGCGTGCTTCATAGAACGCCGCAAGCATCAGAACGACGTGCGGCCTGTGCCCAATGTCAAGAGCTACATCGTCAACCGGGTCAACCAAGGGACGTAGTCGTCTCCTCACCCTTGGGGTTCCACATGGCAGTGCAGTGTGAACCAAAGCAAGACTGAATGTCTGTAAATAGTTCTGTTCATTTGCTCCACGCAGTTCTCTGGCTTGAGGGACGGACCTCTTCAACCTTGTCCGTGGCTATTCAGGGTCTGGGCAGCGGCAAAATTACCCTCAACCCAAGGGCTTTCCAGAAGGCCATTTAGAAGACAAAGATGTGAAGAGTCACCTAGAGTGTTAAAGAGAGGGGGCAAGGATACCAAGAATATGAGCCGTTATGAAATTTTAACAGTGAGTTCCACAACGGGCGGTGAGCTGGGCAAAGCTGCAGCTCCAAGTAGCAAGCGTAAAAGGTTTCTAACCCTGCTGAAATTGGAAGCAAGAAAGTTCTATTTAACAGAGGTGTCACGTATGTCCACTCTTCTGGTTTAGATTACTTTGATATAGTTTCTTAATAGCATTCACATATACAGTAAAATAGATCCCATTCGGGTTTCAGAGTTTTATAATATAGAGGTATATATGACCTCGATCCTAAGTAACTTTGAGCACTCCGATTAAGACAGTCCTTTATTTATCAAAGCATTACATTGTTTTGACTAAGCACAATAAGATGACAAGTTTTTTAGAGCATTTTATAAATCTTGTATAGAAATCTCTTACCAGAACCCATGCATTAAGAGAAAGCAATGTTACCCTTTTGCAATCTGTGAATGAGAAGCTTTTTCTCTCAGTCACGAGTATCTGATTAACATAGATTCTGTATATGAAACGCTACCCCCAAATTCACTGGCAGCTCAGAGTTTATCTGGCAGGAAAGCCTGCCAGGAAATAAGTCCAAATACAGTTAAGAGTTGTGGGGCTATTTTTATGTCTACACTCGGTTTGAACTAGGTAATGAATAAAACAGGTTCACACAAAAGGGCAAATAGAAAACTTTCCTACGGTTCCTATGAACAACGTTAACAACACTTTCTGACTTCTTCTACAGCTGTAGAAGGCAGTCCTCAGAAAGTTGGCTTGCTTTATTTCTAACCCCTTCTGGAAGCTGAGGGGTGCTTACCAAAAGGAGGCAGCCATATAGGCCTTTAAAGGCCTGGTCCCAAGTCCTTTTTGAAGCCATGGAATAAAATCTGATACATCACTCGGACAGAGCATTGAGTTTTAACTGCGTTTGCCGTACCTGTCACCACACAGCCGCTGACATTTCTCTGGACCAAAAGGACTAATTGCACTTTGAGGCCAATGCTGCTTTCT
Organism: Lontra canadensis; assembly: GCF_010015895.1. Taxonomy (NCBI): domain Eukaryota; kingdom Metazoa; phylum Chordata; class Mammalia; order Carnivora; family Mustelidae; genus Lontra; species Lontra canadensis. Next base: position 4,716,373 of record NW_022631032.1, on the reverse strand, counting down.
GGTGCGTATTCTCCACACAAGATGATTATGAACTGCCCTTTCCCCCCACGCTGGTGGAAAACAAACAAAAAAATCAGCCTGGGCATTTCATGGTTGTTTTTCTTTCTTGGTTTCTGGGGAAAATTTTCTGTTTTTTTTTTTCTGTTGGTCCATGATCCACGCTTTGTTTTCTAGGATGTGTTTTGAAAATTGCTATTATGCAAAATTACTTTAAAAACGTAACTCAAGTGTTTGTCCTCAAATCAGGTTTAATGGCACTGCTTCTCTCCTATAATAGGGTTGAGAAAATTGTGCAAGCAGAGAGTTTATGAGGGATAAATAGAATTACACATCTATCTAAATGAAAAGGATAGTAGACGTTAAGCCTGAACTTTAATATATAAAAACCCTTATTCCCACAGTGGAAATGTAAAATTAAAAGTACCCGTCTTTCTTTTCCGTCTGTTTCAGAGTCACCTTCCTCATCCACCCTCCAGCTCATCCCATCCGAGACTATAGATTAATCAATGACTAAGAAGTACAAGCAATAAGACTAGGTAGCACTTCGTATTTTTAGGATTAACCAAATACGTGGAAACTGATTTCATCTGTATTTGGTTCCTAGTTTGGGATGGCCCTGGGTCACCAAGGCACCCTCCCTCAGAGCCCACCCCTGACTAACCCTCCTAATCTCCATTTAGCTCTACATGTATATACAAATGCTATCTGATATGATATTTTAAAATTTAAAACATATTTACTAAAAAAAAATTTTTTTTAAGTAAACATGTCTTCATTGTGAGCTCTAGCCTAAAAGAAGAACGCCTGGTCCCTAGGGCTGGTCACGGGACAGAGGGCAGGTGCTGAGGATTCCAAACACCCATGGAGTGTGGCTTGGCAAGGTCTGTTTCGTCCACTGTGTGCAATGACTAAAGAACTCCCTGCTGAGTCTTTTCGAGTTTTTATGACCATGGAAGAGATAGGCTGAGTTTCTGCAGGAGAAGATTAGGGCCTCGGACAGTGGTGCACAGAAGACACAGGAGAACATTCACGAAACCGTGTTGTGGGAAGGCAGCTGACAGATTGTTAGAGCCAAAGCTTTTATATCAGCATCTCCAGGAGAGTTGGGACAGCCCAGGTGTGGGGTTGTGCAGAATCTCTCCTCCCCCCAGTATACATGTTGGGGAAGTGAGGAGATGGGAGAGGTGAGACATAGAAATGCAAAGTAGTATGATTCTGTTAACCGGAGCCAAAGTACAATCATTAGAGTAGAATTAATTTAATAGACGCCCCAAGAAAAAAGGGCATGTATTTTATATAGCTTGGTCACTGAAGAAAACTAACAGAGAGGTGTCCTGTCTCCAAAGCCCCTGCTTCTTCCCCAACAGGAGTAAGATAGCAGTCCTGCTTTGAGAATGCTCCACAGCCAGTTGGAAAGAAAAAGGAATCCCCGAAAGTAGGGCTGGGAAATGTACTTGAGGTTGCTGTGTGGGTGACCGTAGTGAGGGATGAAGGATTAGAAACCAGTTTCTTGTACCTGTTTTCGCAGATAGTTATGACTTTGTGGTAGAGAGACGGGGAGAAGAGAAAATGGTCCGCGTCTGCCATATTGTCATAGTTCTTGAAATCAAAACTGAACTAGGAATTAGTGTGAACTTCCAGCTGAAATGGGAAAAATTAATGTCAGTTGAAGTCATAAGTTTCTTGCCTGGCTTATATTCTTTGCATAGAGTTTGGGGTTTGTTTTGTTTTGTCAGGGTGGGATGCAGAGAGAAGGCAAAGATCAGGGACAACTCATATTAATTTTTCTAAAGATTTAATGATTTACTACATCTTTTACATTTGTTTCAAATTAAATAGATTTATATCCACGTACAGCTGAATGTTGGGAAAATTTTTAAGAAAAAAAAAATTGTAATGTTGGAGGATGTCCTTCTGGACTCTCACAGCCATAAACACTCTTGGGGGAGTAGAGGGAGCAGAGGGAAAGCTGGCTTCACCACTTTGTTGTTCACAAAGCCTTTATAAATAGTAGTGCCTTTCAGAGGGGAGGTTGGGAGATAAAGAAGTTCATTGTATTTAGATTGACTGATACTGCAGCATTTTTTTTATGTTAAAATATCTTTTAAATGAAAACATCTGGATATAGGGTGAGGCCAGGAATTCTTGAGTTTCAACCTCAGCTATTCCTGATTCGTCCTTTCTTACAGAAAGTCTTTGTTTTTTTTCTGTCCCAAATGTCCTCATTGTTAAAATGGGAAGTGGGGGAAGGAGGAGGGACTTTAATCTCATAGGAATGTTGCAAAAATAGCATAGTTGGGATGTCTAAAGAATACTTTGATTTTCTTAAAGTGCTACACACTGCCAGTGCTGAGAATTTTATTAACAGTAACTTTGAACATTCTGAGTTTTCAGTATTCATATTTTAGGATACCATTTGCAAACTCATGAGATTAAATTCTGTAAATTGATTTTAATTGGAAGTACCAGGTGCTCTTCGTCTAAATGTTATTTGGTCTTAGCCTGTAATTTCAGTCATTTGAAAGCTTGTCTACAGACAAAGGTTAGGAGAGCTGATGGTCTTACAGGAATAAGCTGTTTTCTCCGGTATTTCTGATGGCAGAGCCAGAGTAGAATGCCCTGCAAAGCGACTGCTGCTCTCTCTTCTCAAGCTTTATGCTCTGGAAAAATTGATGGAGAAGAACTCAAACAGCCACTTTCCTCACTGGAAGGGCAGAAATGAGAATAAACTACTGTTTGATATCACAACTCATTTCTTCAGAATCTCACCGGCATCCATTATAAGAGACAAATTATATGCACAGGTGCAGAAATGAATTGAACTGCTGAATTTTGAAGGGAAAACCTTGGATCTTTTTTTTTTTTTTTTAGGATAATTAGATGTTTCGGGGGTAGCATATTTGCTTTCCTATACTATCCATGATTTAATGCCCAAGAGTTAGGCATTCCTTGTTCGCTTGCCTATGTAAAAGAGCAGGGAAATTTAAACTTGTGAGAACATGAGGAAGCAAAGGCATTATAAATTAGATGGTGGTTATTTCTGCATATTAACTAAAACTTTGTCCCACAAATTTGATAGAGGAGGAAATACTATAGACCTAAAGGGTCTCTGTAGTAAGGCAAAAGTGCCAACTCACCACTTCCTTGTTCAGTTTTGAGGAATGTGGGCTTTACTCCTTTTTCTCCTGTGTAGCATCTCTGTGGAGTCTGGGTTAGGCTAACATAGTATGTGGGCTTCCAATGAATTTATTTGCATTATGGCTTTTCTATTTACTATTTAAAGTCTAGGGATCTTTTGGAAATTAATAATTAAATCTGGGGTGGATTTAGAAAAGACAAGGTTTATATATACTCCACAAAGAAAAGGAAAGCTACTGTGTTAATATTTATTTTCTAAAAACTGTAAGGCTCTCAGTTGTTTCACTATTTCTAGAGGGTTAAAAAGAGCTGAAATTTGTCTATAGCACTAGACAGTTTTAATAGGAAATATTATTCATGTGAGAAATCCATATAGAAATAGAACACAGAAATATCATAGGCCATATTTTCAAAGAAAAACATTTCTGCATTTTCCATGTTTGTAGAAGGTATAGCAGAGGAAAAAGCAATTACTCTAGGGCAAATTTTCATCTTTAAGGGACATTCTTGAAATTAATACTCATGAAAGCCTGAAATACTCATAGGCTACTGTGTTTTCTTGTCAGCCTGTTTGCTGGGAGATTCTAAAATACGATCGGGTTTCGCTTTATTCACATGATCAAGATCAACTGTTTCTTCAGATAGCGTTATTTCAGAGGGTGAGGATAGTTGAAAAAAGGGAGAGTGGTGGGGAAAAAGTGCAGATAAAATTCCTAGCGTCCCAACTTAAGCAAGCCAATTTGCTAGCCCAGGGAGAGCGAGCATTAAGAAGAGTTCCATCAACACCTGACTTCTATCAAGAAATGAATCCACATCCTGGAGTATTATGGGGACTTTTACCATGATCTCAGAGACTGTGGTTATGAATTTGAAGTCAGCAAACATACATATTCTCTTACTAACTTAAGCCATATCTGTCATCTCTTTGTCTGATTTTTTTGACCCTGGTGCTTTTACTTCTGTTTCTGCCAAACTCCAACCTGCTCTATGGGGAAGGTGAGTAACACCAGTAGTTAGGACAAATGTGAAGACTGAAAAACTAAACATACCCATCAGAATGAGATCCTAGTCAGAGAACGGCAGTGATCAAAGTGCAAACTGTTGGAAAATATGGATATATGTACATCTGTACATGTACATAGTGTATAATATGTATGTATATGTTCTTGCTCATATGCAGAAATCTATCCAGTTGAAGACAGCCCAGGTTGGTCAGTTTTTCTACTGGAAAACCATTAGGGCCATTCAAAACCATTAGGGCTGATGGGTGGAGTTCGAGCTTACTCAACTGGGAATTGTTTGCTGTCCTTTGAAGTCCACAAAACCAAATGAACAAAGCCTGAGACATAATGGGGCCATCGTTGAAGCTGTTTACCTAGGGTCACGAGTCTCTTTATATTTGAATTATTAATTATTTGTTTGCAAACTGCATTGGCACCTCTTGGTTTTGAGTGACCCCCCTCCCCACCAAGTCTTTTGAGAGTTTGGAGGGGGCTTCTCTGGCCTCAGATAAAGGGCCTTAATCCATAAGTGGATAGGTTTCCCCATAGGGACCATTACACATATACATATAAGTACATACGTCCATCAGGCTTGTAACAATTGATTTAAAATCACTCCACAGTATTGATAAATAGCTCTATATTTTCAAGGTGCAGAAGAATTCCACAGCCTTAATTATTTCAGTGTCTTGCTGGTCTGCCTTAAGTGTATCTTCTGGGTTTTTGGTTGTCTTATTATTTTTAAATTTTTCTGCAGTTCATTTTGTATGCACACAATGTCGTTTTGTAAAGGTAGGTTGTAAATATTTTATTTGTAAGTCAAAATCACTCATGTGTAATGTTGTAAAGTGAAGACCTGCTGTCTTGTTGTTACTACAGTATATGTTATAAGTTATGGATGAAACTTCAAAATGTACATCTCACAAGTTATGCATTCCTATAAATATACTATACTAAAGATATTATTTCTGGTGGTCTTTTTTCTTTTCTAATTAAAACCATTGTTCAAAGGAAAGAGTAATTTTTTTCTCTTCCCCAAATATATGAAGACCTTTGACAAGTTGAAAAGGGCACATTATTATTACAACACTTTTCCCCCCAGCACTTTGGAAAGAAAGCAACAACTTTGTAGCCTGGAGAAGTACTCTAAGACATTTATCTCCCACACCCCCCCAAAGTCAATTAAGTCTCAGGTGTGTATTATTAACTTAATTCTGGTATTCCAGGTGCTGACTGTTAAAAAAAAAAATAGACCATTTGAGCTAGATGTGACAAATTTATGCATCATGGTGTGTGCTCTCCGAGTCTGGATCAGCCTATACAGACATGATCAGGTCTGTGGGTGCCACACAAGTGTAAATGAGACTGATTCCGAGTACAGTGTCCATTAGGTAGAGTGTTAGAGAGTGTTAGAGATTGAAGTGTTTTGATTAGTTTACTTTGCCATTAAGAACAAAAATGTTTTAACATATGGCTTCTATTTCATCAAAATTTTACTGCGCTTATTTGAAACAATAAACAAGTCTCAAAAGCACAGGTTCTTCACACTGGCAGGTCAGCACAATCTCGCCAAAAATAGACATTAAAAATATAGAAATCAGAATCGATTTAATGAGTAATCATCACGAGCCCTACGGTTTTAAGGGTTATTTCCCTTAAAGTATTGCCTTCTACACATAACGGGAATTTCCCCCCACTTTAAGGGGTTTATTTGTAAAGACCAAATACGCTTGGGTATTCAGATTGGCTGGCAAAATTATCCTCCTGGATAACACTGATATGGAGCAATTCATTCTCCTCTACTCTCCTCCCTCCCTTCCTCATCTGCTGTACACTTACTTCTACCTGCCAAGCAGCCGAGCTACTCTAACGGGAATAAACACACTCCTCCCAGGACACACGGTTTCGACAGAAGAGGTCATGAACCACTACCTGCAAAGCGCTTTACGGTCCCGTGGGCAGTTTGCTCTGACATTGTCATGTGCCAGATGCCATGAAGCTAGTTAAGAACTGAGTAAAGACCTTATTGTCTGTTTGGTGAAACCGGGGTCAGAGGAGGGAGGGCTATGAGAGAAGGGGAGTCGTGGCTAATACTGGCAAATAACTACACGCTGCGCCGGGCAGTAGATAATTAAGGGGACACTGAGCTAGAAAACGGGCAGGATTTACACAACCTCTCTAGAGAGGCTCGGCTTTGGGACTCGGAGGTAGTCTAGATATTCGGAGCTTTGAACTCCAGCCACCCGATCCACAGACGGCAGGCTGAAACACCAGGCGCTAAGCGTGGAGCACTTCCTCCAGCAGATACCCCCACCGCCCACCGGCCTTTTAAAGCCTGGAGCTGGGCCCTGCGAGCCCCGAGGCTGCCGGAAGAGGCCGTGGAAGAGGCGGCGGAAGAGGCGGGGCTTCCTTGGGTGACGCCATCGAGGCGCCGCAAACCTGGCGCGCTTTGGAGTTTAGAACAGGCCCGGGAGCGCGTGGAGATGGCAGCCGCGGAAGCAGCTTTGGGGTCGTTGGTCACGGGTCTGTACGACGTGCAAGCCTTTAAGTTTGGGAACTTCGTACTGAAGAGCGGGCTCTCCTCCCCTGTTTACATCGATCTGCGTGGCATCGTGTCTCGACCGCGTCTTCTGAATCAGGTAGCCAGCCCGGGAAAGGGAGGAACGGGTTTGGGTGCCGGCAATGGGGACAAGGAAGTAGGGAGGATGAAGGAGTTGGGCTGTGGGTGAGAGCAAAAGAGCCAAGCAGGCAGCCGACCCTACTGGGGTCCTAGGGAGTCGATTTGGGAAGCCCAGAGGCCAGGAACTGTTAGGCTCTTGGGGACCATTGATGCAAAATGAACAGACCTTTCTTAAAATTAATTTTAAAAGGGGGGTGGGTAGAGTCTTACTCGGAACCCAGTTAGAACAGCTTTTAGGTACTCATAATCTTCAGAAAGAAGAGAGCGCTCTCGGGAAGGAACATTTGGTGCAGGATTATATATATATTTTTAACGTAGTTAGAATCACCATGATGAAAGGCTTCAGAAAGTTAACACGTTTTGTCTTATGTTTTTAGTATGTAGAAGGCTATATGACTTTAATCTTATGGGAACCAAGGAGGTTTTTAAATTTTTCTTTATGTTTGGAATATCTTTTTTTTTTTCTTTTTTCAATGAAGCAGATGTACAATGTGTGTACGTTTTGGGCAGAAATGGAGCCCAAACTTTGAGGGTTTGCTTCCCTGGGAGATCAGGAGCAGGGCCCACAAACATGAAGAGTTGAGAGTTTTCTTTATCTTATCAGGACCTAGACAGCAGCCTGCTGGTTGACTAATGCTGGTTTTGATACGTCCTTTCCAAGAGTCAGGAAGCCCAGTTTGGAGCACTGTTGACAGCACAGAAATAGTCCAGTGAGTTCTGTATTTAACTCCGAGAAAATAAGATGTGGGGGACAAAGGAGAAGGTGGACAGGGAAAGAATTTAGTAGCTGCTTACATGTTAGGGAGGGTTGTTAGCTTAGAAAGGGAGATTTGATTTTGCACTTTGTGGCCAGAAGCAAGAATGAAGGCCAGAGGATAAACATCTCATGGAGGCACTTTTTTGGTGAAAATAAGGAAAAAGTATGTACAAATTAGAGGTTTCTAGCACAGTGTTTTTCAATCTTTGACTAAATATGAATCACCTGCGAATTTTGTTAAACTGCGTAATCTGATTTGAGTTTATCTAAGGCAGGGCCTGAGGTGATGTCTTTCTAACAAGCTGCGGGTTGGAACTGCTGACCGTAGTGGATAGAAGGGTCTGAATGTGGTGTCCAGTAGAGTTGCTTCTTAGCCACATGTGAATACTGGGCATTAAGAATTTTAAAATTGAGGGCGCCTGGGTGGCTCAGTGGGTTAAGCCGCTGCCTTCAGCTCAGGTCATGATCCCAGGGTCCTGGGATTGAGCCCCTCATCGGGCTCTCTGCTAAGCAGGGGGCCTGCTTCCCTCTCTCTCTGCCTGCCTCTCTGCCTACTTGTGATCTCTCTCTGTCAAATAAATAAATAAAATCTTTAAAAAAAAGAATTTTAAAATTGAAATAATCCCGGCTCCTGGGTGGCTAAATTGGTTAAGCATCTGCCTTCGGCCTTCGGGGTCCTGGGATTGAGCCCTGTCAGGCTCCCTGTTCAGCTGGGAGTCTGCTTTTCCCTCTCTCTGTGCCCCTCCCCAACAACCGCTCATGCACGCTCTCTCTGAAGTAAATAAAATCTTTAAAAACTAAATTGAAATAATCACATGTGGCTAGTGGGACATTGGACAGTGCAGTTAGAGAATATTTCTGTCCTCAGCGAAGATTTATCAAGAAGATAGGCATTTCCTCCACCACCTAAGGGTTTATTCTCACCCTTGGAGAACCCTACTTTGTGAGGTTATGATAAAAAAGGATTGAAACACTAGTTTAAGTGGGTTGGACTGTTCTCACCATCAAGAATCATGGTATGGTTCATTTCTTCTGTAGCAAGAAGGTGAATGACTAAGGGTCTTCTAATGAAAAACAGGCTTTTTTTTTTTTTTTTTTTTTTTTTTGGACAAGTCAGTTGATGACTAAAAATTGCTTTTTGATATTAGATCTTAGTGTGTGTGTGATTTTTGGTAGTTAACTCAGGAGTTGAAACCATTGAGAGACTTAGCTGTAATGGAACTCCTTTTGTATCTACTTAATTATGAAAATGGGATTTCTCAGTATTTGCACCCCCAAAAAACTCAACAGAATTTACACTAAACTCTAACTTCCTAGTGGTAAGGAATATTCAGTTTAAGTAGATAACATAGGGGCGCCTGGGTGGCTCAGTGGGTTAAGTAGATAAACAAATGGGGGTTACCATTCATTTCACTAAGAAAAGTATTTACAAAATAATACATTCTTTTTTTTTTTAATTTTACTTATTTATTTGACAGAGAGATCACAAGTAGGCAGAGAGCGGGGAAACAGGCTCCCTGCTGAGCAGAGAGCCTGACACGGGGCTCGATTCCAGGACCCCGAGACCATGACCTGAGCCAAAGGCAGATGCCTAACCCACTGAGCCACCCTAACAGTTGTAATGATAACACGTTTTTTAATATTTTTATGGTCATGGGAATTAATAGAAAATTTACAGTTTTAAATTTGAATTTATATATATTTTTGTTGTGGAGAAGTATGATAGAGTGATCACTAAAAGTTTTCTAAGTATAAACTGTTGCATTAGAATAAAATTCTGTGCAGACAGTAGGATGAAATAAGAATTCCAAAATGTAAAATTTTTCCAGCTTTCATATCAGCATTCTCGTATTTTTTAAAATGTAGATGGTTGGGGCACTTGAGTGGCTCATTCTGTTGGGTGTCTGCCTTGGGTTCAGGTCCTGATGTCGGGTTCCTGGGATCGAGCTCCCTACGCAGCTGGGAGCCTGCTTCTCCCTCTCCCACTGCTGCTTCCCCTGCTTGTGCTCTCTCTATATATAACATACATATTTATATATAGATATACCTATATATATCACTATGTAATAAATATATATATAAGTATATATATAAGTATATATAAATAATAAAATCTTCAAAAAATAAAATGGAGATGGTCAGTATTAAATCACTATAGCATTTGAATTTCATTGTGTTCATGCAAAGGAGTGACAACAGTTCTAGGATAATATAATTTTTTAGTACTCTAGAAATTAAATCTTTAGCAACTTAAAAATATTCACAGAATTTTCAAGTCTACAAGTATAGGTGAGGGCGCCTGGGTGGCTCTGTCCTTAAGCATCTGCCTTGGGCTCGGGAATGAGTCCCACATCAGGCTCTCTGCTTTGCAGGAAGTCCAGTCTTCCTCTCCCACTCCACCTGCTTATGTTCCCTCTCTCACTGTGTCTCTCTCTGTCAAATAAGTAAATAAAATCTTAAAAAAAAAAATACAGGTGAAAAAAAAATTGAAGATCTGATCTAGTTCACTAAGCAGTTTTTCTTGTTTAAGATTTTTAAAAATTATTTGAGAGCGAGCAAGTGCACACAAGCCGGGGGCGTGGGGGGGTGGAGGGAGGGAGAAGCAGATTCCCCACTGAACAGGGAGCCTGCTGTGGGGCTTGATCACAGGACCCTGTGATCATGACCTGAGCAGAAGGCAGACAAGCTTAACTGACTGAGCCACACACATGCCCCTTCACTAAGCAATTCTCAAATAAGTTTGCCTTTTTTTTTTTTTTTTTAAATAAGGTGGTGTTGGATGAGAGGATGCATTCTAGCATTAAAATGTGAGGATTTATATGGGAAAGGATCTTATAAACTAGTACTCACACAATAGGATCTGTACTTAGGAAACTTATTTTTAATTTTTTGGTATGTATTTTGCATTGATTTTTTTTTATCAATATTATTGAGACTACAAACCCTATGCTGTATGTTATGTCTCCATGAGTTCCTTATAACTGGAAGTTTGTATCACTTAATCCCCTTCATGTATTTCACCAAGCCCCCTCCCCAGCCCCTCCAGCCCCTCCATGCTCATAACCAGTGATTTGTTTTCTGTGTCAGTGAGTCTGTTTCTGTTTTGTTTGTTCATTTTGTTTTTTAGATTGCACATGTAGGTGAAATCATATGGTATTTTCCTTTCTCTGTCTCACATTTCACTTAGCATAGTAAATACCTTCTAGGTCCCTCCATGTTGTCACAAATGGCAAGATTTCATTCTTTTTTATGGCTGAGTAATATTCCATTGTGTGTATCTATACCACATCTTTCTGCATCTATCTGTGGACTTCCTTATCTTGTTTGTTGTAAATAATATGGGGGTGCATTTTCTTTTCGAATTGGTATTTTAATTTTCTTCAGGTAAATACCAAGAAGTGGAATTACTAGATTGTACAGCATCTCTATTTTTAATTTTTTGAGGAACTTCCATAGTGTTTTCCAAAGTGGCTGCCCCAATTTACATTCCTACCAGCACTACACAGGGGCTCCATTTTATGAACTCTACAGGCTCTCCAACATCTATTCCTTATCTCCTTGATCATAGCCATTCTGAAAGGTGAGGTGGTATCTCTTTGTGCTTTTGATTTGCATTTCCCTGATGATTAGTGATGTTGAGCATCTTTTCATGTGCATATTGGTTCTCTGTATGATCTGTATGTCTTCCTTTGGAAAATGTGTATTTGGGTCCTTTGCCCATTTTTTAATTGGATTGTTTTGCCAGTATTTTGTTCTACAAGTTCTTTATATAATTTCTATTTAACTCTTTATTGGATATATCATTTGCAGATATCTTCTCCCATCAGTAGGCTGCCTTTTTGTTTTGTTGATGGTTTTATTCCCTATACAGTAGCTTTTTATGTTGATGTATTTTGATTGTTTATTTTTTTCTTCTGTTGCTTTTGCCTGAAGAGAGAGATCAGAGAAATACTGCTAAAACCCCTGCCCAAGAGTTCACTGCCAGTGTTTTCTTTTAGAAGTTAAGTGGTTTCGGTTCTTAGGTTGAGGTCTTTAATCCATTTTGAATTTATGGTGTAAGAAAGCAGCCTAGTTTAGTTCTTTTGCGCGTAGCTCTCCAATTTTCCCAACACCATATATTGAAGAGACTGTCCTTCCCCCATTGTATATTCTTGCCTCCTTTGTTGTAGATTAATTGATTGTATATGAGTGGGTTTATTTCCAGACTCTCAGTCCCATTGATCTGTGTGTCTGTTTTTGTGCTAGTAATATACTGTTTATGGTTACTTTAGCTTTGTAGGATGGTTTGAAGTCTGGGATTGTGATTACTTCTAGCTTTGTTCTTCTTTCTCAAGATTACTCTGGCTTTTTGGGGATTTTGTGGTTCCACACAAATTTTAGGATTATTTGTTCTAGTGCTGTGAAAAATGCTGTTGGGATTTTTGTAAGGGTTGTATTGAATCCGTTATTCCCTTTGAGGAGTGTGGACATCTTAGCAAGAATTGATATTGCTAATCTACGAGCACAATATATCTTTCTGTTTACTTGGGTCATCTTCAGTGTCTTTAATCAGAGTTTTACAGTTTCCAGTATAAGGTTTATTTTTACCTTCTTGGTTAAGTGTATTCCTAGCAATTTAATTCCTTTTGATGCTATTATAAATGGGATTGTTTTCTTGATTTCTCTTTCTGCTACTTTGTGTCTAGAAACACCACAAGGGTGCCTGGATGGCTCAGTCTGTTAAGCATCTGCCTTTGGTGGCTCAGGTCACAATCCCAGGGTCCTGAGAATGAGCCCCAGATCAGGCTCCCTGCTCTGCAGGGAAGTCTGTGTCTCCCTCTCCCTCTGCCCCTGCTTGTGCTCTCTCCTTCTCTCTCATTCTCTCAAATAAATAAAATCCTTTTTAAAAAAGATTTTATTTATTTATTTGACAGAGGGATCACAAGTAGGCTGAGAGGCAGGCAGGAGGGTGGGAAAGTAGGCCCCTAGCTGAGCAGAGAGCCCGATATGGGGCTCCATCCCAGGACCCTGAGACTATGACCCAAGCCGAAGGCAGAGGCTTAACCCCCTGAGCTACCCAAGCACCCCTCAAATAAATAAAACCTTAAAAAAAAAACAAACCCACAGATACCTGTATATTGATTTTGGATCCTTCAACTTTACTGAATTCGCTTAGTAGTTCTAATAGTTTTTTGGTGGAGTCCTTAGGGTTTTTTCCTTTAAAAAAAAAAAGTTTAATTGAAGTATAGTTGACATATATTAGTTCCACGTGTACAACATAGTGATTTGACAATTATATACATGTTGAAGGGCTCACTACAGTAAGTGTAGTTACTGCCTCACCATACAAAGTTATTTTTTTTTAATATTTTCTTTATTTATTTGACAGACAGAGATCACAAGTAGGCAGAGAGGCAGGCAGAGACAGAGGATCGAGCCCCGCCAAGCAGAGAGCCCAATGCAGGCCTCAATCCCAGGACCCCAAGATCATGACCCAAGCCGAAGGCAGAGGCTTAACCCACTGAGCTACCCGGGTGCCCCCAAAGTTATTTCAGTATTGTTGACTATATTCTCTGTGCTGTACTTTTCTTCCCAGTGACATTTATTTTAAACTCTGAATCCCCTTCAGCTGTTTCTCCTATCCCCCCACACCACTCTGCTCTGGTAACCTCCAGTTCTCTATGAGTCTGCCTTCTTTCTTCCTTTTCTTTCTTTTTTTGGTTGTTTTTAAATTGAAATAGAATTGGCATACAGTGTTATATTAGTTTCAGGTGTACAGCAGTGATTGGACAACTCTACTACCTGCTATGCTCATCACAAGTGGAACTACCATCTGTCACTGTTCCCTACTCTGTACCTTTAATTCCCATTCCATAACTAGAAATCCATACCTCCCACTCCCCATTACCCATTTTGCCCATCTCCTCACCTCCTCCCCTCTGGTACCACCAGGTCATTCTCTGTAGTTGTGGGTCTGCTTCTGCTTTTTGTTTGTTTTTTCTTTTGTTTTTTAGATTCCACATATATGTGAAATCATACAGGATTTGTCTTTCTGCCTCTTATTTCACTCAGCATAATACCCTCAGGGTCTGTCCGTGTTGTCATAAACGGCAAGATCTCATTTTCTATGGCTGAGTAATATTCTGTTGATCTATTGATGGACACCTGGCTTGCTTCTGTATCTTGGCTATTGCAAATAATGCTGTTGTAAACATAGGGGTGCATATATCTTTTCGAATTAGTATTTTTGTTTTTTTGGGTAAGTACCCAGAAGTGAAATTGCCGGATCAAATGATAGTTCTATTTTTAATTTTTTGAGGAATGTCCATACAGTTTTTCATAGTGGCTATACCAATTAATATTCTTACCATCAGGACACAAGAGTTACCTTTTCTTCACATTCTTGCTGATATTTATTCTTGTCTTTTTTCTTTTTTAGAAGACTTTATTATTTATTTATTTGAGAGAGAGATTGAGAGAATGAGTGGGAGGAGGGGCAGAGAGAGAAGCAGACTCCCCACTGAACAGGGAGCCTGCCGCAGGGCTCCAGCCCAGGACCCTGGGATCATGACCTGAGCTGAATGCAGACACTTAGCTATCTGAGCCACCCAGGTGCCCCTATTCTTGTCTTTTTGATGGCCATTCTAGAAAGGGTAAAGTGAAACCTCATTGTGGTTTTGATTTGCATTTCCCTGATAATTAATGATGCTGATCAGCTTTTCATGTAAGTGTTGGCAATTTGTCTTCTCTGGAACAGTGTCTATTTTTAAGTTGGGTTGATTTTTTTGTTATTGAGGTATTTGAGTTATTTATGTTTTAGCCCCATAGCCAGATATATGATCTGCAGATATTTTTGGTTTTTGGTTTTTGGTTTTTTTTTTTCCATTTTGTTGGTGATTTCTTTTACTGGGCAGAGGCTTTTTAGTTGGATGTAGTCCCACTTATTTATTTTTGGTTTTGGTGTCAAATCCAAAAAAATCATTGCTAGGACCTTTGTCAAGGAGCTTGTCACCTGTGTTTTCTTCTAGGGGTTTTATGGTTTCGGGTCTTACATTCAAGTCTAATCTATTTTGTGTTAATTTTTGTGTGTGGTATAAGATAGTGGTCCAGTTTCATTATTTTGCATGAGACTGTCTAGTTTTCCCAATACCATTTATTGAAGAGATCGTCCTTTTCCCAGTTTATGTTCTTGGCTCCTTTGCTATAAATTAATTGACCATATAAGTATAGGTACATTTCTGGGCTCTATTTTGTTCCATTGATGTGTCTGTTTCTATGCTAATACCACAATCTTCTAATTACTCTAGCTTTGTAGTATTCCTGAAATCAGGGATCATGATGCCTTCAGCCTTATCTTTCTTAAGATTGCTTTGGCTGTTTGGGATCTTTTGGGCTTCCATACAAATTTTAGGATTGTTCTGTTTCTGTTAAAAAAAAAAGCCATTGGAATTTTAATAGGGGTTGCTTTGTATCTGCTTTGGGTAATGTGGACATTTACAATTCATAAGCAAGGAATACCATTGCATTTATTTCTTTCTTCACTTTCTTTCACCAGCGTCTTAAAGTTTTCAGTGTATAGGTCTTTTACTTTGGTTAAATTTATTCCTAGGTTTTTTACTTTCTCGATGCAAATTAAGTAGTATTCTCTTCTGAAACTTTTTAAAAAAGATTTTATTTATGTATTTGAGAGAGAGAGCATGAGCAGGGAGGAGGAGGAGGGAGAAGGAGAAGCAGACTTCCCGCTGAGCAGGGAACCTGACATGGGGCTCCATCCCAGGACCTTAAGATCATGACCTCAGCCCAAGGCAGTTGCTTAGTTGATTGAGCTATTCAAACACCCCGAAATTTTTTTCTTTTCTTTTCTTTTCTTTTCTTTTCTTTTCTTTTCTTTTCTTTTCTTTTCTTTTCTTTTCTTTTCTTTTCTTTTCCTTTCCTTTCCTTTCCTTTCCTTTCCTTTCCTTTCTTGATATTATTTCTTTCTTTCTTTCTTTCTTGATATTATTTCTTTATTTGACAGAGAGAGATTGACCGTGAGAGAGGGAACACAAGCAGGGGGAGAGGGAGAAGCAGGCTCCCCGCTGAGCAGGTATCCAATGTGGGGCTGGATCCCAGGACCCTGGGATCATGACCTGCGTGGAAAGCAGACGCTCAATGACTGAGCAAGCAGACTGAGCCACTCAGGCATCCCCCGAAACTTTTTTCAATAAAGACTTCTTTCAGGCCGGTATACAGAAAGGTTTAGATAGTCACATCATAATAAATTACTAAGGGAAATTAGGAGCCATTCTTAGTCTTTGGGGTCAAAATTCTGTGTTGCCCTTAGAGCAGACCCTGAGTTGTCCAGGCAAGTGGGGTCATTCTTATGTTTTTATATTTGCAAACTGGGATTTATAGAGGGTCATGTGACAAAAAGGCATACATACTTTTCTGATCAAGTTTGGGGTACCTGCTTTTGGTTTATTACTGTCTTTAATGTTGTGTTAACATGATTTATACACACCATTTAAGATAATAATATATAGTTTATGTGTTCATTTTCTTACAGGTTGCCGATATTTTATTTCAAACTGCCCAAAATGCAGGAATCAATTTTGACACCGTGTGTGGAGTACCTTATACAGCTTTACCGTTGGCTACAGTTATCTGTTCAACCAACCAAATTCCAATGCTTATTAGAAGGAAAGAAACAAAGGATTATGGTAAAATAAAAGTATTTTAAGCTTTAAGTTGATACATAACCTGATAATGTTGGAGTTTTTTCTTCTAGGCTCTGACTGGTGTTTGCTAAAGTCACCTTGGATATTCTTCAAAGGTCCTTTAGAATTGGTTAACTGTTACTATAAATCACCTTCCCTTCCTTTAGATTCTAGAGGTACAATGTTTTATACTGAACAATGTAAAAAAGTGCTTTTTTTTGTACTATATCTGTTAAACCTAATGTTTTTAACCAGTCCTTCTCTTAGCAGCAGAATGTTCTAAGGGCACATACTTTCCTGGTATGTTTGTAATTTAAACTGCATAAAGAGAAATGCCACATAAAATTCTCTAAAGGAAGATGATATTTTCATGGGTCCTTGGCAGTAGGTTATAAGGTGTGTGTTTTATACATGTGAGTTTGCTTTAAAAACAAAGCAGTCAAGGGGCACCTGGCTGGCTTAGAGGAGCATGGGACTCTTGACCTTGGGGGTTGTGAGTTTGAGCCCCATATTAGGTGTAGAGATTACTTAAAAAAAAAAAAAAAAAAAAACCTTAAAAAAGTCCAATCAATCTAAAAATACTGGAACTGACTTCGTATTTGGTGACATTAAGGAATTAATGGGGTTTTTTGTTTAATGCTGGTGTGACAGTATTTCTTTTTTTTTTTTTTTTAAGATTTTTATTTATTTGTGAGAGAGAGCAAGCATAAGCAGGCAGAGGCAGAGAGAGAAGCATGCTCCCTGCCGAGCATGGAGCCTGATGTCGGACTCAATCCCAGCACCCCAGGATCATGGCCCGAGCCAAAGGCAGTGGCTTAACCAACTGAGCCACCCAGGTGTCCCGTACTTAGTAATTTTTTTTTTTTGTAGAGTCCTTACCTTTTACAAGATGCATTCTAAAAAATTTTATGGTGAAAATCATGACATCTGGGGTTTGCTTCTAAAAATTATGGAGGGAGGGAAGAGAGGTGGGGATGTAGCTGAAACAAGAATTACCATGGATTAAGTGGTGAGGCATTTAGAGGGTTTGTTACACTTCTTTGTCTAGTTTTGCTTGAAATTCTCCATTTAAAACAATATTTTTCATATTAGATATTGTTATTAGACGAATTTGATAGTGGAAACTAGAAAACAAGTCTCTAGAAAATGTGTGTGTCTGTAAGTAGTCTATGGTGGGGGTTGCAGTGGGGAAGCACTTGTACTCACGTTGCATTATATAACTCATAAAGTTGTAGTGGTGCATCTAAATGGTTGCTGAGCATTTATTTCCTCAAAAGGCCAGTTATTTGGCTGATCTTGAGTCACGAGCTGTTTGTTGGTGGATAAAGGAATGATTTCATTGATGGTATTGGGTCACTGTTTCATAACTTTCCTTGATCTAGGTTATCTTGCTTTAAGAAACTCCACATTTAAAATTTTGATCATGAACACATTAAGTGGTGTTTATTTACACTATAAAGTAATTTGCTAGTTTTGCTGTAAATATTCTCTGTATGTAACTTTGACAATTTCCAGGTAGGGGAACACTGAACACATGGTAATCATGGCTCACTGAAGATTTATCAGGAATAAAGATAAAGTAGCTCTAAAGTAGATTATCGGGGATGCCTGGGTGGCTCAGTTGGTTAAGTGGCTGCCTTCAGCTCAGGTCCTGGGATCGAGTCCCACATTGGGCTCCTCGGTCGGCAGGGAGCCTGCTCCTCCCTCTGCCTGCTCTGCCTGCTGTTCCCCCTCCTTGTGCGTGTTCTCTCTGTCCTAAATAAATAAACTCTTTTTAAAAAATAGATTATCAGAACATAAGGTTTAGATCATCCACCTCTTCATAAACATGTGCCAAATTTATAAGGCCAGATATATCTTGAGTTGGCTGAAATATACACTTTTAAATTGAAGTCAACAATGTTTTCTTTTCTAGGTACTAAACGTCTTGTAGAAGGAGCTGTTAATCCAGGAGAAACCTGTTTGATCATTGAAGATGTCGTTACCAGTGGATCTAGTGTTTTGGAAACTGTTGAGGTTCTTCAGAAGGAGGGCTTGAAGGTCACTGATGCCATAGTGCTGCTGGACAGAGAACAAGGAGGCAGAGACAAGTTGCAGGCGCATGGGATCCATCTCCACTCAGTGTGTACATTGTCCAAAATGCTGGAGATTCTTGAGCAACAGAAAAAAATTGATGCGGAGATGGTTGAGAGAGTGAAGAGATTTATTCAGGAGAATGTTTTTGTGGCAGCTAATCACAATGATTCACTCCTTCCTGTAAACAAAGCTCCTGGAGAACTCACCTTTGGCGCACGTGCAGAGCTGCCTAGGATTCACCCAGTTGCGGCGAAGCTTCTCCGGCTTATGCAGAAGAAAGAGACCAATCTCTGTCTGTCTGCTGATATTTCAGAGTCCAGAGAGCTGTTGCAGCTAGCAGATGCTTTAGGACCCCGCATCTGCATACTCAAGACTCATGTGGATATTTTGAATGATTTTACCCTAGATGTGATGAAGGAGTTAACGGCTCTGGCAAAACGCCATGAGTTCTTAATATTCGAAGACCGGAAATTTGCAGATATAGGAAACACAGTAAAAAAACAGTATGAAGGTAAGCATTATTTAGGAATCTGCAAAAATAGAAATTTAGCTTACACTGCCTGAAGAACAAAAGGAAATGTATGGACTCCCATCACTGAAAGTCTAACCATGGAAGAGTCTGTCAAGCATGGTTGGATCTAGGAGCTCAAGTGCAAGTCTTTTGAACTTGCATTCTTGCCATCTCTCAGCTCTGCTTTCTTCTCTGTTTGACCTCTTTCTCAGGTAGGCACACTCCTTATGCCTATCCCAAATGAGTCACTCAGGCCTGGGTTAAAGAATACCTTTACTAGCTTGGTAATATAGGCCATGCTTCTGGTGATGCGAGGTTGTTAACTAAATTTTTTTAATTGAGCTGTGGTCACAGGTAGTTTCCCCAAAGAAAATGGGTGTGCTGATGCCTAAAGAAAGGGATGCAGGTGTTAAGCAGACAAAAATGACAGGTGTTGGCCTTAGCAGAATACCCATGAGTTCTGAATATTTGAAAAATGAAAATTGCAGATATAGAAAAGAATGAAATCAAAGTGTAAAGTTGTAACATTTATTTTTGGCAAAAAAAAAGACCTATTGGCATACTTTTTTGTTGATAAATGGGAGCTCAAAATAGAGCATATATTGGTTTAAAAAAAATCTACTTAATTTTCTACCCATTCTGTAGTTCTGTAATATTGTATAGGACAGCTTTTTTTACTTAAATAAGAAGATAAAATGTCTGTTGAGGGGCGCCTGGGTGGCTCAGTGGGTTAAGCCTCTGCCTTCGGCTCAGGTCATGGTCCCGGGGTCATGGGATCGAGCCCCGCATCGGGCTCTCTGCTCAGCAGGGAGCCTGCTTCCCTTCCTCTCTCTCTGCCTGCCTCTCTGCCTACTTGTGTTCTCTCTCTGTCAAATAAATAAATAAAAATCTTTTTTAAAAAAAAAAAAAAGGGTCTGTTGAAAGGTTAATGCTTTTTTTTTTAAATTTAAAGATTTTATTTATTTGACAGAGAGAAATCACAAGTAGGCACAAGCAGGCAGACAGAGAGGGGGAAGCAGGCTCCCTGCTGAGCAGAGAGCCGGATGTGGGGCTCGATCCCAGGACCCTGAGATCATGACCTGAGTCGAAGGCAGAGGCTTAACCCACTGACCCACCCAGGTGCTCCGAAAGGTTAATGCTTAAAGGCATCTTAGAGATAGCAATTTTTCTTAAAGTAATACATGCTTATGCTCAAGCTATTTCTTTAGGATAGATTTGTCTGATTTTTTCCCCCGTGCTTAAGATGTTCTATCATCCTCACATTGCTTACTTTAGTTTACCAACTGATGTGAAAGTTACACAAACTCTACAGGTTTGCATGTAGTTTTTTCAGAAATTGATTAGGGGTATTGCTGTTAGCTTTTAAAGTGAATACAGTTGCCTGTTGAAATTAAGAGACCTGAGGAACAGTAGAACCTTTGAAGGATGGTAAAATTGCTGAGAGACTCCTGCAGAATGAGCCTCGGTCGTCTTCACAGGAGTTTCAGAATGCTGGTGTCTTTGGCGGCAGGTGCCCCCTTCACTGGAGTGCTGTTTCTCTGCATGTTTTACTGCTGGTCAGAAGCTTCAGCCTGCAAGGAAAACCAGTCTTCTCAGTGTTGCTGATAACTAAGTGCAGAAATTGTAAGACTTTTTGCTCATTGTGCGCTTTCAACTAGCCACCAGATGAACAGTTTTTCGCAGATGGACCCATCGGGCCCCTGGGAATCACTGCAGTTCTCAAAGCACTTCTCTAGTTCATTCGCATGTTTCTGTGAGATTACTCAGACTACAGTTGGTTGGCCAAAAAGTTCATGGTTTTTGTTTGAAAACTCTCTTCTTTTCAACTTCTCAGGTGGTGTCTTTAAAATAGCTTCTTGGGCAGATCTGGTCAATGCTCACGTGGTGCCAGGCTCGGGGGTTGTGCGGGGCCTGAGTGAAGTCGGCCTGCCTTTGCAGCGGGGATGCCTGCTCATTGCGGAGATGAGCTCTGCTGGCTCCTTGGCTACAGGCAGCTACACAAAAGCCGCGGTAAGTGACAGAGGGTCTGGGGTGCAGAAGGCCAGGACTGTTGTGCTTGAAGTGACAGGGAAAGAAAACAGCTCAAATTTGAGATTTATGGAACCCCTGCCCCCAAAAAATCAGCTGTTAGGGCAACAGTAATGCTAGGGCGCTAGAGTTTCCAGGTAATAACATTTTATATCTTGTAGTGGGCACTTAAGAGATACAAACATTGAGATACAAGTATTTGGTCAGATATCTGCCTGTCCTTATCTGGGCTTTAGATAGTTGGGGTTTTTTGTCTTTTGTTTTTCCATTTTGCCATTTGTTGAAATTGAAGGGTTTCTTTCCAGACGTGCAGTTTCTCAGAATCTCCCAAGTCACAGAGATGCATTCTCATCACAGCAGTCCAGATGTAGTTTTATTTTCTTCAGTCTTTGCTATTGATTGGTATTGTGTGGGAAGGCTCTAGAGTTCTGATGGTGTTTTCTCCATTAACCCCCATTATTTTTTTTTTTAAGATTTTATTTATTTATTTGACAGAGATCACAAGTAGGCAGAGAGGGTGGGGGGAAAGCAGGCCCCCTGCTGAGCAGAGAGCCCGATGTGGGGCTCGGTCCCAGGACCTGGAGATCACCACCTGAACTGAAGGCATAGGCTTTAACCCACTGAGCCACCCAGGCGCCCCAACTCGCCATTATTAAAAGTTCTTATAACACCATATATGTTAGTCCAAAACCCCCACCCGTGCACACCAGAATAAAATGAGGTGGATAATTATCTAGTTAAAAAGTTCCTTTACAGATATTTTAAAGACCATTAATTTTAAAAGTAATAGAAATTTTAACAAAATGTTAATTTTTGCATGGGAATTTATTATTTGTATTACTTTAAATACTGTCGAGCTTTGAAGAAATCATTTGGCCCTGGGGCCACGTTTTAACCCCACCTCTAAATTGATCATAAATATGATTTCCCACCTCTCCTAGCAGAGAGTCCATGAGTCAGTGCTAATATTTGGCATTCTGGGAGTCTGGGTCTGGCTCAAGGACAAGACATGGCTTGTTGGTAGGTGATAATACTTGGTGAAACAAATAGTACAGTAGGAACCTTACAGAAGAGCCAAATAAGACAGACCTTCTAGAGAAACTTCTGTAAATGTGAGGAAATGGTATAGAAATGGTGGAGATCAGTTACTGGCAGATGTTAAAGGAATGTGGTAAAAGTTGCGATTTCTTTAGCTCTTGACGTCACTGTTTTTACACAGTGGGTGTCTGGATATGGAGCAGTACCCTGTGTAGGTAGGCAATACGTCTTCAGCTTGGTTTCCTACCATTATTAATGTATTCTAGAGTATTCTCCACCTAGCCTCTAGAAGTAGGTAGGTTTGCAAGCATTATTACTTAGCATCTCAGTTTTAGATGGACACAGTATAGGAGTCTTATGTTTTTAAGGTATGATTAATTGGGAGAGGCGGTTATCTCAGGGTCTTAATGGATCAAGTATGTAGAATCATATCTAAGATTACCTGTTTTAGATAAGAGTTTCATATCAAACAAGGGAAGACATTTATAAACTAGCAAAAGTTTTTTATTAAGAGTTGATTTTTTACTCGTAGAACTGTTAATCTGTAATTAACTACTTTCCTATTACATTCCTTTTAGGTTAGAATGGCAGAGGAGAATCCTGAATTTGTGCTTGGTTTTATTTCTGGCTCCCGAGTAAGCATGAAACCAGAATTTCTTCACTTGACTCCAGGAGTTCAGTTAGAAGCAGGAGGTAAATCTATTTATTGGTCATGGTTTTTCCAAAATACTTCTTTACCCACAATAAAATTTTGTGTTACTACAAATTTGTTAAAGAGAAAAACCGAAATGAATGAGCCCTTCGGCTTGCTAAAACTGACCTAGATATGCAAAAGAGCTTGCAGTCTAATTGTGGTGAAATTTTAAAAAGCTACTTTTTGTTGAAGTATGCCTAGAAACTGATTATTTTAGTTTAGTTTTTCCCAACTAATACTCCAAATATGCTGCCTTAAAGGGTAGTCTCTGATCAAGGAAGAATGTTCTAGGCTAAACCAAATCCAATATTTGTTTTTTAGAGGACCTAGCAGAACTCTTGATGTGCTGATGTCTATTGTGACTCTCAAGCGTGGGGATATGTGGTTCTTTCATGTCTCTCAAACTTAATAA
Source organism: Lontra canadensis (assembly GCF_010015895.1). Taxonomy (NCBI): domain Eukaryota; kingdom Metazoa; phylum Chordata; class Mammalia; order Carnivora; family Mustelidae; genus Lontra; species Lontra canadensis. The sequence goes on along the minus strand of NW_022631032.1, from coordinate 4,693,363 downwards.
CACTTTCACCAGTCTGAGACAAGTAGTTACAGTGGCTAAAAAACAGGACAAATATAGTCTGTAGTAAAGGGAGTAAACTGGGTTATAAAAATAAGCATTTCTGGGGCGCCTGGGTGGCTCAGTGGATTAAAGCCTCTGCCTTCAGCTCAGGTCATGATCCCAGAGTCCTGGGATCGAGCCCCACATCGGGCTCTCTGCTCAGCAGGGAGCCTGCTTACTCCTCTCTCTCTCTACCTGCCTCTCTGCCTACTTGTGATCCCTCTGTCAAATAAATAAACAAAATCTTAAAAAAAAAATGTTTTTTGTTTTTTTTTTAAAGATTTTGTTTATTTATTTGACAGAGATCACAAGTAGACAGACAAGCAGGCTCCCTGCTGAGCAGAAAGCCCAATGTGGGGCTTGATCCCAGGACCCTGAGATCATGATCCGAGCCGAAGGCTGAGGCTTAACCCACTGAGACACCCAGGTGCCCCCAAAATAAGCAATTCTGTATGTCCTCTGGGACCAATAAAGTGGCTTTGGTTTTGAATGGGGAAGAAATCAGGACCTAGAAACATTTTTCCTGAATTGGTTAATTGCTTATCACAGTTATGGGAGTTTATTCTATCCAGTTTTTTTCCATCTAAGAAGTTGGAAATTGGAACTTTGAGCAGTAGGGTTCTCAGCAAAACTATTTAAAATGAAAACAACTAGCTTGTCATGCCTCAGTGGAATTTGCCAGGTGTTCAGAAGTTACCTGTACAAATATTGAGAAAAGTAGATTTTATACTAGTCATTCTTATAGAAGTCATACCCATCTCATTGAACCATTCATTCCCCAGTCTAGCTTGCCTCTCCAGAGATCATAATTATCCTTCCAGACCTTGGCTTTGCATACACTCAACAAACACACAGGGAGTGGGAAAATGTTCTGTATGTGTGAGGCTACATTGCATTTCCACATCCAGAGTTACCTTTAACAACAGTGTTTCCTAGTTATAATTGGGCTGTAATATGTTTAACCATTTCCCCTCTTGATAGATTTAGACTTTTTACCAGCAGTGAACATCTTTGTATATATTTTTGCACAAGGGACAGATCTTGGCAGGCTTCCAGTTTGGCATGGATCTGTGACCTGCAGAGCTCTTTTCAGGGAACAAATCTAGTGAACACCATCTTTATACTCTCCCTCTGCCTCATTAGACCTTGCCCGTGTCTCCCAGAGAAGAGGGTAGATGCGCATCTGGGGCCCTGATTTTTGCTACTGCCACCGCGGAGACACTTCCAAATAACCTGGCTCTGGTGGCCAGTGGGGCTTATGCTTGTGGTCTCACAGAACTATATATAGTTGATTTTAAAAGCTGGTGGCTGAGGGCCTGGCTTCCAATTAGCCTGAATCTAGGTGCTAAAATCCTTCCCTTCGGGACACTGACAAGTCTTGGCATATTTCCAACAGCCTGGAGCCATTGAAAATACAGTAGATTGCTTGAACAATCACAAAGCTTTGTGAGACAGCTGAGAGGGCAGGTTTGAACACAAAGTTTATCTTCTATGCAAACCTTCCAAGACTTGGAGAGGTGGTTATTTTTTCTAATGCATAGAAACCAACAGAGTCAACAAGCAAATTGAAGAAACAAAGGATTTTATGTTCCAGATGAAGAATAAGACTCACAACCTCAGATAAACTAATGAAATACCCGGGAAAGAGTTCAGAGTGATAGTTGTAAAGATGCTTACCACACTCAGAATAAAATGGATGAACACAGTGACAATTTCAACAAAAAGAAAATACTAAATAGAAGTCCCAGAGCTGAGGAATACCATAACTAAACTGAGAAATAGAGAGGCAGGGTTCAGTAGCAAACTAGATGAAACAGAAGGATCAGTAAACTTGATGACAAGGTAGGGGAACTCACCCAATCAGAGCAGCAAAATGAACAAAATGAAGATAGTTTATGGGACATTAAGTGGACTGACATTGACATTATAGGGGTCCCAAAATGGGGGAAGGGACAGAGAAAGGGACAGAAAAATTATTGGAAGAAGTGATGACTGAAACTTCCTAACCATTGGAAGGAAACACACATCCAGATCCAGCCAGCCCAGAAAGTTCCAAATAAGTTGAATCCGAAGAGTCCACTACAAGACACAAAATGTCAATTGCACTGTATGTTACCTAGCTGGAATTGAAAAACGTGGAGGACAAAAAAATTAAAATGTCAGAAGTTAAAGACAAGGAGAGACTCTTAAAAGCAGCAAGAACAAAACAGCTCCCTTGTATGCATACAAAGGAACTCCTGTAAGACATTTTTCTGCAGAAACTGCAGGCCAAAAGGGAGTGGTGAAATACATTCAAAGTGCTCAAAGAAAAATCTTCCAACAAAGAACTGTACTCAGGGGCGCCTGGGTGGCTCAGTGGGTTAAAGCCTCTGCCTTCGGCTCAGGTCATGATCCCAGGGTCCTGGGATCTAGCCCCGCATCGGGCTCTCTACTCAGCAGGGAGCCTGCTTCCTCCTCTCTCTCTCTGCCTGCCTCTCTGCCTACTTGTGATCTCTGTCTGTCAAATAAATAAATAAAATCTTTAAAAAAAAAAAAAAACTGTACTCAGCAGAGTTTAGAATTGAAAGATAAGAGCTTTCCACAACAGCCAAAGTTAGAGAAGGAGTTCATCATCACTAAATCAGCCTTACAAGAAATATTAATGGGACTTCTTTAAGCTGAAACAAAAGGATGCTAATTAGTAACAAGAAAACATAAAAGAATAGATCTCACGGGATAGGTAAATAGTGAAGGTAGTAGATTAGTCCCTTCTAAGTTAAAAGACAAAAGTAATAATTTTAATTACAATAATTAAAGGATAGGTAGGATAGAAAGGCTTAAAAGTGTGGTCTCAAAATATAAAAGATGGAGAAAAAATTTAGAGCTTTAGACTGTTGTCAAACATAATTTGCTATCAACTTAAAATACATGTGAAGTTGTTAAATGTAAGCCTTCCAGTAACAACAAAGCAAAATCCTTTGGTAGATGTACAAGATAAAGAAATCCAAGCATACCACTTAAAGTCATCAAATCGCACGGGCGCCTGGGTGGCTCAGTGGGTTAAGCCTTTGCCTTCGGCTCAGGTCATGATCTCAGGGTCCTGGGATCGAGCCTCGAATCGGGCTACCTGCTCTGCGGAGAGCCCTCTTTCTCTGCCTGCCTCTCTGTCTACTTGTGATTTTTCTTTCTCTGTGTCAAATAAATAAAATCTTAAAAAAAAAAGTCCTCAGATCACAAAGGAAGAGAACAAGGGAAGAACAGAGAGCAACCAGAAAACAATTTAAAAAAATGGCAGGAAGTACATACCTAACAATAATTACCTTAAATGGACTAAATTCTCCAATCAAAAGTGGCTGAAAAGGACTTTAAAAACCAGACCTATCCATCTACTGCCTATAAGAGCCTCACTTCACATATAGACTAAAAATGAAGAGATGGGAGATACTACATGCAAGTGGAAACCAAAAGACATACACTTTTTATCAGACCAAATAGACTTTCAAACAAAAATTATAATGAGAGATAGACAAGGGCATCATTACATAATGATGGAGTCAGTCCAACAAGAGGATGTAACATTTGTAAATATTCTGGCCCCCATAGGAACACCTAAATGTATAAAAGCAAATATCAGCAGTCCTAAAGGGAGAAATACACAGTAATCCAAGAATAGTAGGGGATTTTAACACCTCACTTAAAACAATAGATAGATCATCCAAACAGAAAACCAGTAAATGAACATCAGCCTTAACGCATTAGACCAGATGGACTTAAGAGATATATACAGAACACTCCATCTAAAAGCAATAGAATACTCTTTCTTCTCAAGTGTACCTGGAACATTCCTCAGGTTAGATAATATTTTAGGCCCCAAAATCTGATAGTAAAACCAGACAAGAATGCCATAAGAACAGAAAATTATAAGCCAATATATTCTTGATGAACAAAGATGCAAAAATCCTGAACAAAATAGCAAACTGAATTCAATGGTATCTTAAAAGGATCATGTACCCAGACACCTGGGTGGCTCAGTCGCAGTTGGGCATCCAGCTCTTGGTTTCAGCTCAAGGTATGATCTCATAGTTCTTGGATCAAGCCCTGCATGAGGCTCCACACTTAGAAAGTCTGCTTGAGAGACCCTGCAGGTACATGCTCTCTCTCTTTAAAATAAACTCTTAAAAAATTTGACACAATGATCAGCTGGGATTAATTCCAGGAATTCGGGGATGGTTCAACTTCTACAAATCAATGTGATATACCACATTAACAAAATGAAGGATAAAAATCATATGATCATCTCACCACATGCAGAAAGAGCGATTTGACAAAATTCAGTATCCATTTATGATAAAGATTTAAAGTGGATATAGAGAGAACATACCTCAGCTTAATAAAGGCCATGTATGAAAAGCCCACAGTTAACATCCTACTCAGCAGTGAAAAGCTCAAAGTTTTTCCTTTAAGATCAGGAACAAGACCAGGATGCCCACTCTCACCACTTTTATTTCATAGTACTGGAAAGTCCTGGCCACAGAAGTTAGTCAAGAAAAAGAAACAAGAGTCATCCAAATTGGAAATGACGACATAAAACTGTCACTATTTGTAGATTATATATTTTATAGAAAACCCTAAAGACTCCACCAAAAAATTGTTAGAATAAATGAATTCAGTCAAGTTGCAGGATATAAAAATCCATTGCATTTCTATACACTTAATATCATACTATCAGAAAGAGAAATTTAAGACAATCACATTTACAATGGCATTAAAAAGAATAAATTACATAGGAATAAATTTAACCAGAGAGTTTTTAAAGACCTGTATACCGAAAACTGGAAGACACTGATGAAAGAATCGATGATGACACAGATAAATGGGAATATACTCATGCTCACAGATTGAAAGATGTAATGTTAAAATGTCCATATTACTCAATAGATTTGATGCATTCATTATGAAAATTCCAGTGGGATCTTTCAATGAAATGGAACGGACTATCCTAATATTTGTATGGAATCAGAAAAGACCCCAAATAGCTAAAGCAATCTTGAGAAAAAATGCAAAATTAAAGGCATCACACTCCTTGATTTCAAAATATAATTACAAAGCTATAGCAATCAAAACAATATTGATATAAAAACAGACACATAACAGTGGAACACAGAGGGCCAAGAAATACACTCATTCATATGTTGCCAATTTATGACGAGCTGAGACTACAGTGGGGAAAGGACATTATTTTCAATAAAATCATGTTGGAAAAACTGGATAGTCACATGCAAAAGAATGAGACTGTGTCACTGTCTTAAACCATACACAGAATTTAATACCAAATAGATTAAGGACTTAAAGTAAGGCTTGAAACCATAAAACTCCTAGAAGAAAACAAAGTTGGTAAGCTCCTTGACATCAGTTTTGGCAGTGATTTTTTTTTTTTCTTAATCTGACCAAAACTAAAAGCAACGAAAGCCAAAATTAAAAAGTGGAATTCTATCAAACTAAAAAGATTCTGCACAGCAAAGGAAACCATCAACAAAATTAAGAGGCAGCCTACTAAATGGGAGGAAGTTTCCTAATCCTATATTTAATAAGGGATTAATACCCAAAATATATAATAAACTCATATGCCTCAGTAGCCAAAAGAAAAAATTCCAATTAAAAAACAGGCAGAAGATCTGAAAAGACATTTTACAAAGAAGACGTAAGATGGCCAGCACGCACATGAAAAGATATTAAATGTTACTAATCGGGAAAAACAAATCAAAACCATAGTGAGATAGCACCTAACACCTGTCAGATTGGCTATTATCAAAAAGACAAGAAGTGCTGGGAAAGCTGTGGAGAAAAGGGAAGCCTTGTGCACTGTTGCTGGAAATGTAAATTGGTACAGTTAATATGGAAAACAGTGTGGAGGTTCCTCAAAAAATTAATATTGTATGACCCAGTAATTTCATTTTTGAGTACTAATCCAAGGAAAACAAAAACACTAACTCAGAATCATGCATACACCCCCGTATTCATTGTGGGATTATTTAAATAGCCAAGATATGGAAACAACCTCAGTGTCCAGTGGATGAAGAGAATATATATACACACAATGGAATATTATGACATAAAAATAATGAAATCTTGCCATTTGTGACAACATAGATGGACCTTGAGGGCATAATGCTAAGTGAAATAAGCCAGAGAATGACAAATACCATATGCTCTCACTGTATGTGGAATCTAAAAACAAAACAAGTTCATAGATTTGGAGAACAGATCAGTGGTTGCCTGGGGTTGGGGAGTGGGCAAAATGGGTGAAGGGTGTCAAAAAGAGGGATGTAATGTACAGCATGGTGACTGTAGTTAATAATACTGTATTGCATTTTGGAAAGTTATAAGAGGGTAAGTCTTAAAAATGCTCATCACACACAGATTTTTTTCGTCATTACTCAAGGTGATAATTGTCGACTATACCTACTGTGATGAGTTGGCAATGTGTATCAATATCAAATCATTATGTTGTATATCTGAAACTAATGTTACATATTAATTATACCTCAATAAAAAAATATTCAGCATAGCCTTGGAATTCCAACCGACAGCATTCTGGCAAGAAAATAAAAGCATCCAAATTAGAAAGGAAAAAGTCAAACTCAGTAGTTGTAGATGATGTAATACTATACACAGAAACACCTCAGAGGTACTACAGCTTCAGTACCAGACCATTGGAGTAAATACTGCAATAAAGCAAGTCAAGTAAACCTTTTGGTTTCACAGTGCATTTAAAGGTTGTGTTTCTGCTGTAGAGTATTAAGTGTTCAGTAGCTTTATGTCTAAAATTACAAAGTACATACCTTAATTAAAAAGTACTTTATTGCTAAAAAATGCTAACCATCATCTGAGCTTTCAGCAAGTTACAATGTCTTTGCTGGTGGAAGGTCCTGCCTCGATTTTGATGGCTGCTAACTGATCATGGTGGTGAATGCTGAAGATTGGGGCAGCTCTGGCAATTTTTAAAAATAAGACAATGAAGTGTGTTGTATCAGCAGACTCTTTCATGAATAATTCTCTATAGCATGCAGTGCTGTTGGATAGTTTTTTATTTTTTCAATGTGGAGTCCAGCGCAGGGCTTGAACTCATGACCCCAAAATCAAGACCTGAGCTGAGATTAAGAATCAGATGTTTAACTGACTGAGCTACCCAGGCACCCCTGTTTGATAGCATTTTTAACCGCAGTAGAACATCTTTCAAAATTGGAGTCAATCCTCTCAAACCCTGCTTTATCAACTAAGTTTAGGTAATATTCTGGATCCTTTGTTGTCCTTTCAACAATCTTACCAGCATTTTGACTGGAGTAGTTTTCATTTCAAGAAGCCATTTTCTTGGTTCTTTGCTTATTCATAAGAAGCAACTCTTCATCTGTTCAGGTTTTATCATGAGATTGCAGCAGTTCATTCACATTTTCAGGCTTCACTTCTAATTCTAGTTCTCTCACTATTTCCCCCATATCTGCAGTTACTCTTCCACTAAAGTCTTGAACCCCTCAAAGTCATCCATGAGGGCTGGAGCAACTTCCAAATTCTTCCTGTTAATGCTGATATTTTGACCTCTTCCCGTGAACCGCAGATGTTCTTAATGGCAGCTTGAATGGTGACTCCTTTCCAGGTTTTCAGTTTACTTTGCCCAGATCCATTAGAGGAATCAGTCTTTGGCAGCTATAGCTTTGTGAGTTGGTTTTTTTTTTTTTTTTAAGATTTATTTATTTATTGGAGCACCTGGGTGGCTCAGTCATTAAGCATCTGCCTTTGGCTCAGGTCTTGATCCCCACGATCCTGGGATGGAGCCCTGCATCGGGTTCCCCCTGATTGTGTTACCTCTCTCGCTGTGTCTGTCAAATAAAATCTTTAAAAAAATATATATGTATTTATTTTAGAGAGAGAGTGAACATGCGTACCTGAGAGAGGGTGAGTGGGGGGAGCAACAAGGAGAGAATCTTAAGGCAGACTCCCCACAGAATGCAGACCCTGATATGGGGCCTGATCTCAAGACCCATGAGACCCTGACCTGAGCGGACATCAAGAGTTGGATGCTTAAATGACTGAGCCACATGAGATGTATTTCTTAAATAATGAGACTTGAAATTCAAAATTACTCCTTGATCTATGTCTGGGCTGCAGAATAGATTTTGTTTTAGCAGACATGACATTAATCTCATGTACATCTCCAACAAAATTCTTGGGTAAGCAAGTACACTGTCAGGAAGCAGTAATATTTGGAATCTTCTTTCTGAGCAGTAGGTATCCACAGTGGACTTAAAATATTCAGTGAACCATGTTATAGACAAATGTGCTGTCATCTAGGCTTTATCATTCCATTTACGGAGCATAGGTAGAGTAGATTTAGCATAAATCTTAAAGACCCTAGGATATTCGGAATGGTAAGCAAGCATTGGCTTCAATCTAAAGTCACAAACTGCATCAGCACCCAATAAAAGAGGGTCAGTCTGTCCTTTGAAACTTTGAAGCCAGGCACTGATTTCTCCTCTCCAGCTATGAGAGTCCTAGATGGCATCTTCTTTCAATAGAAGGCTGTTTAATCTACACTGAAAATCTGGTGTAGCCACTTCCATTAACTATCTGATCTAGATCTGGATATATATATGGGGGAGGGAGCGTGCTTTGGAGAGGGGCATGAGGAGAGGGAAAGAGAAACTGTAGCAGGCTCCTCACTGAGTGCAGAATCTGATGCAGGGCTTGATCTCAGGATCTGAGATCATGACCTGAGCCAAAACCAAGAGTCAGACATTCAGCTAACTGTGCCACCCAGGCACCCCTACTTTACACTTTCATATTACAGAGATTTCTTTCCTTAAACCTCATAAGCCAGCCTCTGGTAGCTTCCAGCTTTTCTTCTGCAGCTTCCTCACCTCTTTCAGCCTTCCTAGAATTGAAGAGAGTTGGGGACTCCCTCTGGATTAGGCTTTGGGTTAAGAGAGTGTTGTGCCTAATTTGCTCTTCTGTCCAGACCACTGAAACTTTCTCCATATCAGCAATAAGGTGGTGTTGCTTATCTTTCAATGTGTTCAGTAGAGTAGCACTTCTAATTTCCTTCAAGAACTTTTTCTTTTGGGACACCTGGGTGGCTCAGTTGGTTAAGTGGCTGCCTTCGGCTCAGGTCATGATCCCAGCGTCCTGGGATCGAGTCCCACATCGGGCTCCTTGCTCAGCAGGGAGCCTGCTTCTCCCTCTGCCTCTGCCTGCCATTCTATCTGCCTGTGCTCACTCTTGCTCTCTCTCTCTGACAAATAAAATCTTAAAAAAAAAAAAAAAAAAAAAAAACTTTTTCTTTGCATTCACAGCTTTGCTGTTTGCTGCAAGAGGACTAGTTTTCAGCCCATCTTGGCTTTCAATATGCCTTTCTCACTAAGGCACTTCTAGCTTTTGATTCAAAGTGAGAGGCATGTGACTCTTCTTTCACTTGAACACTTCAAGCATTGTATGGTTATTAATTGGCCTAATTTCAATATTGCTGTGTCTCAGGGAGTAGGGAGGGACAAGAAGAGGGAGAGAGATGGCTGGTGGTGGAGCAGACAGAACACATACATTTATTAAGGTCACCATCTTATGTGGGCACACTTTGTTGTTCCCCAAAACAGATTACTGTAACAAATATAACAATAATGAAGAAATTTGAAATAGTGTGAAAAGTACCAATATGTGATAGAGATACAAAGTAAGTAAAGACTGTTGGAAAAATGGGGCCAAGAGACTTGCTGAATGCAAGGTTGCCACAAACCTATTTGTAAAAAATGCAGTATCTGCGAAGCACAGTAAAATGAAGTGCAGTAAAATGAGGTATGTCTTTAGAGAAAACATGAGTCCACCAAAAAAACTGTTAGAATAAATGAATTCAGTGGAGTTCTCAGGCTACAAAATTAACATCAGTTGTTTCAATGCACAAATAAGCTATCACAGAGAGAAGAAATCCCATTTACAATTGTATCCAAAGGAATAAAATACTTAGGAATAAATTTAACCAAGGAAGTAAAAGACCTGTACTTTGAAAACTATTAAGCTCTTGATGAAAAGTTGAAGATGATGCAAATATATAGAAAAATATTGTGTGTTCACAGATTGAAAGAATTATGAAATGTCCATACTACCCAAAGCCATCTACAGATTCAGTGCAAGTTCCATTAAAATAACAATGACTTTTTTTAATAGAACTAATACAAAGAATCCTAAAATTTATATAGAACCACAAAAGACCTCAAATAATCAAAGCAGTCTTGAGGAAGAGGAATGAAGCTGGAAATATCATGCTCCCTGATTTCAAACTATAATTACAAAACTATAGTAATTGAAGTGATATACTATTGGCGGGGAAACAGACACGTAGATCAATGGAATGGAATGGAGAGACCAAAGAGAAACACTCCTATATGGTCAGTTAATCTATGACAAAGGAGACAAGATGTACAATGGGGAAAAGACGGTCAATCTTTAATAAATGGTGTTGGGGAAACTGGACAGCTACACACAGAAGAATTAAACTGGACCACTTCTTACATCTTATGCAAAAATAAATTCAAAATGTATTCAAGTGTGAATGTGAGACCTGAAGTTGTAAACTCCTAGAAGAAAACATAGGCAGCAAGCTCTTTTATATTAATTTTAGCAATATTTTTTTGGATCAGTCTCCAAAAGCAAGGGCAACAAAAACTAAAATACTGAGATTACATCCAACTAAAAAGTTTTTGCACAGCAAAGGAAACCATCAGGTAAAGGAAAAGGTACCCACTGAATGGGGAAGGAATTTGCAAATAATACATCAAATAAGAATAAAAAGGTAATACCCAGAATATATAAAGAACTTACACATTAAAAAAACAAACCCTGATGAAAAAAAAACCCTGACATGAATAGACATATTTCCAAAGGAGACATGCAGCTGGTCAACAGGTACATGAGAAGACTCAACATGACTGATCATCAGAGAACAAGGTGTGAAGAAGAGGGAATCCTAGTTCACCAGCGTTGGGTAGGAAAGTAAATTGGTACAGCCACTGTGGAAAACAGTACTGGTATCTCAAAAAAATTAAAAATAACACTGTCATACAATTAGCAGTTCCAGTTCTGGGTATTTTATCAGAAGAAAACAAAACCACCAATTTGAAGAGGATATGCACCCATATGTTCACTGCAGCATTATTTATAATAGCCAAGATATTGAAGCAGCCCAAGTGTCCATTAATAGATGGAGAAAGATGTGGTATAGGTTATACAATGAATGTTAGACATTTTTTTAAAAAAGTGAAATCTTGTCATTTTTTACATGGATGAACCTAGAGGGTATTATGCCAAGTAAAATAAGTCAAAGACTAATAGCTTATGGTTTCACTTACACTAGAATCTAGAAAAAACCAACTAAATAAACCAGAAACTAACTCAGGAAACAAAGTGTTGTTTACTAGTTGGGAGAACAGTTGGGGAATGGGTGAAACAGGTGAAGGGGATTAAAAGATACAAACACTTCTAGTTATAAAATAAGCCCTGGGAATGTAATATACAGCACGGGGAATATAGTCATGGTAATAATTGTGTGTCATGACTGATAGTAATGACTTAGAGGTCAGTTCGAATGTATAAAAACATCAAATCATTATGACATATACTGAATAATAGGATATTGTATGTCAGTTATACTTCGGTTAAAAAATAGAGTAAATTATTTAAGTTAACACAAATGTGATAGAGTAAAGGAAGTAAAAAGTCAAAATTAAGGATTAGGGTTTATAGTATATAGTCTGAGCACTGGATGAGGTTGTCACGGGAAGACTCATTTTGGTGTGGTCCGATTAGAGGTTTGAGGCATTTTCCAATCACTTTAACAGTGATTCTGAGATTGTAGTAGTATCATTGTCTTTGATTGTAATACCAATTTTTATTGGTTTTTGGTAATGAACCTTTCTTGGCAACATAACAGGTTTACTAGTTTTTGATACTGTTAACGATATAAATGGGCTAAAATTCAACACTGAAGAGGAGCTGGATAGCATCTTCCTCTGCCATGGGATCTCTGGCATATCTAAGGAGTCCCTTCAGCTGCTTTTAATCACTTGCTGTCCAGGAGGGGCATGGAGAGCACTATGGCACATTTTTATTTAAAGCTGGTTAGATTCATTTTCAGGAAACTGATTTGATTGGTTTCTTGGTTTTGTGTTCTGTTTTTTTGGGGGGGTTAGTTCATTCTTTCTTTCTTTGTATAATGTTAAACAGTGACTTTTGTGTTTTTGCAGGGGATAATCTTGGCCAACAGTACAACAGCCCCCAAGAAGTTATTGGCAAACGAGGTTCTGATATCATCATTGTAGGCCGGGGCATAACATCAGCATTCAATCGTCTGGAAGCAACTGAATTGTACCGAAAAGCTGCTTGGGAAGCTTATTTGAGTAGACTTGGTATTTGAGTGTCTCGGATACATTGTTGTGAAGACCTTCAGGCTACATGGTCTCTTGAGATGCGCTGGCTTGAAATAACAAGCAACACTTAATGGGTTGGATTCTTTCATGGGTTCTGTGTTGGAATGACTTCTGGATATCTCAAGTCTTTAGGAAATACCAAATGATGAATAATCACTGCATTGTTACTATAACAAACTCATGTTCAAATGTTTTTTGTTTTTTGTTTTTTTATTGAGACTGATGCTGGTTAGGCAATCACAGTTCGGTGTGTGTTGGGGTCTTTCATACTTGAGCATTTTCCTCCATCTGTATATCAGACTTTTTTGATTAATTGCTGTGACACAAAAATTTTAAGATCTTAGAAGGCTCAAACCAGGACAGTATTTCACATGTCCTCTATATCTTATGTGATGCCCAAATAATATTTAAATATTATTTTCCTTTCCTACATAAAAGTGATAGTCCAGGTATCCAGAGGGAGGAAAGGGGAAGATAATGGTAGCTATAACCCTGAAGCCAATATCTGGTTTTCATTTCACCCAGGGTTGAGGTGTCCTGACTCATTTCCTCACTGAGGCAGCAGCTGTGGACTTGTGCTTCACCTGTTACAGTTTCCTCTTGCCTGACTCGGAAGACAAGTGGACAGGCTGCTCTTTCATTTACTTAAAAAGAAAGCAGTGTCAAGACATCTAAGGTTCCATTGAAGGTTTGCCCAAGATCCTGCTTAATTATCTGAGCTATGGAGGACAGGGCAGTCAGCCTTCACTAGAAACGAAGAGAAAGCCTAGCCACAGAATTGACATTGTTATCGCCAGGTCTGGGTTCCTGCTAGGTGGGGGGCAGGGACATCCACCTTCACAGGCCCCACCTTCATACACGTGCCCTAACCAGCCGAGCAGCCCTTCTCCCCTGGTCCCAAACACATGATTTCCCCCAATTCTATTTGGTCTTTTCAGGAAGCATCTGGAGGAAAGGGAATGAAGGGTATGAGCTCAGGTGAGCATTTTGAAATGGCTGCCTACTGCATGTTCAGAGTCTTGTCTGAGCAGGGCTGGGGTGTCAGTTGCAGTTGGAGGCTCATCGATCACCGCAGCCTGTGGTAACAAAGACCTAGAGTCTTGGTCCCAGTTCAGTCGCAGTCATGTTGATGGGAGTCATCCCTGGGAAAAGCCCATGGGGACTGTCTGAAGTGTCTGAAAAAAGGCACTGGAGGGTGAAGGTGGCAGCCTGAAGTCACCTTTTTTTTTTTTTTTTAAAGATTTTATTTATTTGAGAAAGAATGAGAGAGAGCATGAGCAAGGAGAAGGTCAGAGGGAGAAGCAGACTCCCCAAGGAGCTGGGAGCCTGAGGCAGGACTCGATCCTGGAACTCCGGGATCATGACCTGAGCCAAAGGCAGCCACTCAACCAACTGAGTCACCCAGGTGCCCCTGAAGCCACCTTTAATGTTATTTCCTCTCAGCTCCCATTTACTCATTTCTACTGAACCAAAAATGGCTGGTGGGTTCATTCAGGTAAAGCCTGGAAGCATGACCACAGGCTCTGCCAGGTATCTGAAGAGGGCAGGTTCTGGGTATTGTCTCCCTTAAGGTAGGTAGGGAGATGGAACAACAGGAGGCTCAGGACTTGGAAGAAGTGGGGTGTGTGTGTGTACACCAGAGGGTCAGCTGGATTTTCCTTGCTGGGAGAAACAGGTTTCTGAGAGACTGTCCTAGTTACTGTAATGCCGACCCTTAGAAGTCTATAGGCCTACCAGCCACAGGTTTGCTGCTCCAGGAGGGTCTGCCCCACCTCTCAAGGTGTACAGGGGCAAGGGTAGACAAAAAAAAAAAAGTGCCTGAGGACATCAGCAACCAGTGGAGGAAAGCAAAGAAAAGCTCCCATAACAGGTGAGAGCTCCAAGAGAGCAGAGATTCACTCTTAAGTTCATTGCAGTAATTTCTGTACCTGGAATGGGGTCCAAAAAAATGTTTCTGAGTCTTCGTGAGCACAAGACTTCTGGTGCAAATGAGTTGCCACAGGAAGCATCACACTTCAGAGACCAAAATAACAAAAACACCCAAGTTTTGGGAGAACTTAAATAATTTTAGTTTTGAATTTGAAAGTGTGATGGAAAATTTAAAGATGGTATGATAATACTGAGAACTACATTCATGGGCAGATTAAATGATGCAGAAAAATTGGTCCAGGATCTGGAAATGAAATGAAAATAGTAAGGGAGTAGATGAGAGCCTTGGACAGATGTATGAACAAAAAGACATTCTGGGAGGAGAGGAAATCGTTTTGGGAATAACAGACAATTTCTAGTTTGAAAAAATACTTGTTTGCAGATTAAAAGAGCCCCCTAATTAGGCAGGAGTTAAAGGTATAGGCTTAGACATATCTTACAAAAACTGAACTTCAGGGGCGCCTGGGTGGCTCAGTGGGTTAAAGCCTCTGCCTTCGGCTCAGGTCATGATCTCAGGGTCCTGGGATCGAGCCCCACATCATGCTCTCTGCTCGGCGGGGAGCCTGCTTCCTTCTCTCTCTCTGCCTGCCTCTGCCTACTTGTGATCTCTCTGTCTATGTCAAGTAAATAAATAAAATATATTAAAAAAAAAAAAAAAAACAACTTCAAGGATGACGATTTACCAAAAGAAATTAGTAGCAGACTGTCATCTATAACAGGAAGCCTGGAGACAGTGACACATGCAGGCCCTGAGAGGAGAGGACTGTCCTAATCATTAATCCTAAGCCCAGTCATGATTTCCTGTTAGGCTACAGCAGCTGAGAGTGTTTCTTAGACTGCTTGTTCATGGGGCTCTTCAGGGCTCAGACTCCTACCCACACTAGTGAGCAAGATGCACTGAGCCTGTGCCATTTAAGAGGCCCATCAGGTGGAAGCTGGTGGGGCAGAAGTGCAGTGGGTATGTAGCCAGTAGAATGGGATCTGCCAGCAGCTGAAGTTGGTGACTTAGAATCTTAGGAAATCCCAAAAGCTTAGGAGACTGAAATTGGAAGCCCTTCAGAGATCTGATTCAACCACCCCATTCCACAGATGAAGAAATTGAGGTGCAATGAGGAATGATTGCAGAAGTTTTCAGAAGAGCTAATTAGAAGCAGAGTAAGGGTGAGAATCCATATCTTGACTCCAGTTTGGTTATTTTTGTTAAAACTCTCTTAGTCCTTTTCTGTATAGGTAGATACATTGAACTTTTTCACCCCTTTATGTCTATATGTAGACTTATAGCTATATGTGTATCCTTTCACCATTCAATCAGCCAGTATTTATGGAACACAGGAAGTGAAACAGACTATCACTGTCATGGTCATTACGGAATTTAGGTTCTAAACTTTCAAAAAGACTTCCACACCATCGTAAGAGACTTGAGCCAGTTTTTCCTTTGTATTCAGTTTCATTTGAGAGAGATGTTTTTCCATTGCTGTCAGGATTCAATAGAAAGTACCAAAACTAAAGTGGCCATTCTACTATTGTCCCCATTCTCCCTCCTTCCCTGGATCCATACACTTTGCCATGTGACACAGTAATTCCTTCCATTCGAGATGGAGAATATTTCCAAACCCCCACTGGTGTTAGTCTTGGGCATGTAACTTACTTTGGCCCATGGAATGTGGGTGGAGGTGACAGCATACTCATTCTGAACCCAGACTCCTGTATGTTCACCCTCCTTTCACCTCTGCCACCACCATAAGAACATGCCCTGGTTGGCCCAGAGGTCACAGAAGAGTAAGAGAAAACAGCAGAGCCCACACCAACCTTCCATAGGAGACCCGGCTGGTCTGTAAGCCTGTCAGCATGAGAGTAAATGCTAATTATTGTATGCCATGGAATTCTGAGGTGGATTGTATGTAGCTATTCACAATAGCTAATCAATACACTTAACAATGTGCTGCAGCTCTCCCAGATCTAGCCCTGTGTACCAGAAGGACAAAAATTGTATTCCACCAAGAATCAGCCTTTCCAGTCCCCACCTCTGGCTGCTTTCAGTGATATCTCAAGAAATGGCTGCTTGAACTGTGGCAGACACATTAATTGCAGACAGTCTGATGGCCAGCTCTGGCTACCAACTGGAGCCTTTCAGTTAGCCAGGCAGGGAGCAAGCCCTGCCCCAGATTGTAACAGGCTAGTTGCAGACAGCAAGTCTGACTGCCAGCCCCATCCGCCAAGGAGCCCAAAGTGGCCTCAAACAGGCTTCCAATAGCAAAGAGACCAAACCCTGCCCAGTGTACCCACAGAGACAAAGCACTTCATTGCAGCTGGCTGGACTGAACGCAACCATGGCTCAGTCACACACAGTAGGGCACATGCAGCCCACATGGGGGAGACCCCTGGAGCACCTACTTCTGGTGACCAGCAGAGATTGTGGTGCCACACAACCTCTTCTATAAAAGGCCACTACTTTTAAGACCAGGAGATGTGGTTGAACTGCTTAATACATTAGAAATAAACACACAGAATTAGACAAAATGATGATGTATAGGAATATTTCCCAAATGAAAGAACAAGACAAAAACCATAGTAGAAGAGCTAAATGAAATGGAGATAAACACATGCCTAATTAAAGTAATGGTCATAAAGATATTCACTGGACTTGAGTATATGAATTCAGAACTTCACAAAGAAATAGAACATGAAAAAACAGCTGGAGTTCGATAAGTGAAATAAAAAAAAAAAGCAGATTAAATGATGCAGAAAAATTGGTCCAGGATCTGGAAAACACAGTAAGGAAAGCAACTAAGCTGAACAGGGGGAAAAAAAAAAGTAAATGAGAAGAGATTAAGGGAACTTAGTGACACCTTCAAGTGTATTAACATTCACATTATAGGGATCCTAGAAAGAAAAGAGAGAGGGGCACCTGGATGGCTCAGTGGGTTAAGCCTCTGCCTTCAGCTCAGGTCATGATCTCAGGGTCCTAGGATCAAGTCCCACATCGGGCTCCCTGCTCAGCAGGGAGCCTACTTCCTCCTCTCTGCCCACTTGTGATCTCTGTCAAATAAATAAATAAAATCTTTTTTAAAAAGACAGAAAGAAAAGAAACAAGGGGGCAGAAAATTTATTTGAAGAAATAATTACTGAAAACTTGTCCAGGGAAGGAAACAAACATCCAGATCAAGGCAGCACAAAAACCAGCCCAAGGAGGTCCACCCCAAGACCCAAATAGTTAAAATGGCAAAAAATAGTGATAGAGATTTTTTTAAAGCAACAAGAGAAAACAGTTACATACAAGGGAAACCCCACAAAGCTTTCAGTTGATTTTTTTTTAAAATTTTATTTATTTGACAGAGAGAGAGATCACAGTAGGCAGAGAGGCAGGCAGAGAGAGAGAAGAGCGGGCTCCCCACTGAGCAGAGAGCCCGATGCGGGGCTCGATCCCAGGACCCTGAGATCATGACCTGAGCCGAAGGTAGAGGCTTTAACCCACTGAACCACCCAGGCATCCCATCAGTTGATTTTTAAGCAGAAACTTTGCAGGCCAGAAGGGAAGAATATATCCCCAGAAGGGATATATTCAAAGCACTGAAAGGAAAAAACCCAATAACCAACACTCTACATCCAGGAGAGAGAAAGATTTTCCCAAACTAACAAAAGCTAAAGGCATTCATCACCAGGAAGCCAGCCTAAACATTAAAGGAGATTCTTTAAGTGGAAAGAAAAGGCCATAACTAGAGGAAAATCATGAAGAAAAAACTTCACAGGTAAAAGCAAACCTAGAGTAAACTAGGTAGACTGATCACTTACAAAGCCAGTATAGAGGTTAAAACATCAAAATAGTAAAATC
Organism: Lontra canadensis; assembly: GCF_010015895.1. Classification (NCBI taxonomy): domain Eukaryota; kingdom Metazoa; phylum Chordata; class Mammalia; order Carnivora; family Mustelidae; genus Lontra; species Lontra canadensis. The sequence goes on along the minus strand of NW_022631032.1, from coordinate 4,675,114 downwards.
ATTTTACCCACAAAAATTAGTCAAGAGATGCACAAAATAAAATATAAAAAGTGACATACATAGAATATGGAGGGGAGAGTAGAAGTTTGGTTCATTTCAAATGTGTTAGAACTTAACCATCAACTTAACACAGACTGCTATATGCATAAGATGTATATGAACCCAATGGAAACCACAAATCAAAAACCTGTAATTGGGGTGCCTGGGTGGCTCAGTTTGTTAAGTATCCAACTCTTGATCTCAGCGCAGGTCTTGGTCTTGGGGTCGTGAATTCAAGCCCCACATTGGTCTCCCCACTGAGCTTGGAGCCTACTTAAAACACCCTTTAATAGATATATACAAATAAAGAGAAAGGAATGCAAGCAAAACACTAACATAAGCCATCGACCTCAAGGGAAGAGAGCAGAGATAAAGGAACAGAGAAGAGCTACAAAAGCAACCTGAAGAGAAGACAATTAATAAAACAGCAATAAGTACATACCTATCAATAATTACTTTTTTTTTCTATTTTTTTTTCAAAATTTTTAAAATTTTTTTTTCAATAATTACTTTAAATGTGAATGGACTAAATGTACCAATCAAAAGACAAAGGATGACTGAATGGATAAAAAAAAATAATAAGACAATAAGACCTATATATATGCTGCCTACTAGAGACTTCAGACCTAAAGACAAGTACAGACTGAAAGTGAATAGATGGAAAAAACATGCAAATGGGAGATGGAGGGGGAGCAGGGAGCCAGTGTTAGCAGTACTTCTATCAGACAGAATAACTTTAAAACAGACTGTAACAAGAGACAAAGAAGGGCATTACATAATATAAAAGGAATCGATCTAACAAGAGGACAAAACAATTGTAATATCTATGCATCCAACCTAGGAGCACCTAAATACATGAAGCAAACATTAATGAACAAACATAAAGGTAGAAATTGACAGTAGTACAATAGTAACAGAGGATTTTAACACTCCACTTACATCATGGATAGATCATCCAGACTGAAAATCAACAAGGCAACAATGTCTTAGAACAACTCATTAGACTAGATGGACCTAACAGATAAATAGAGAACATTCCATTCAAAACCAACAGAATATACACTTTTCAAGTGCAGATGGAACATTCTCCAGAAAAGATCACATAAAACAAGTCTCTGTAAATTTAAGGTTTACGTCATATCAAGCATCTTCTCTAACCACAACAGTATGAAACTGGAATCAATTACAAGAAAAAATCTGGAAAAAACACACATGCAGGGTAAACAACATATGTTAAGGAAGAAATCAAACAGGAAATAAAAAATACACGGAGAAAAAAAAATACAGTAGTCCCAAATCTTTGGGACACAGAAAAAGCAGTTCTAGGAGGCAAGTTTATAGTGATATAGGCCTATCTCTAGACACAAGAAAAATCTCAAACAACCTAACCTTACACCTAAAAGAACTAGAAAATAAGAACAAAGCCCAAAGTTAGTAGAAAAGGGAGGAAACAATATAGATTAGAGCAGAAATAGATGAAAGAGATACAAAACAAAACAATGAAATGAAGGGCTGGTTCTTTGAAAAGTATAAACAAAAATCAATAAACCTTTATCCAGACTCATCAAGGAAAAAAACAAGAGAGTCCTCAAAATCAGAAATGAAGGAGAAGAAATAATAACTGACACCACAGAAATACAAAGAATTATAAGAGACTACAACAAAAAATTATGTGCCACAAATTGGACCACCTAGAAGAAATGGATAAAGTTCCTAGAAACATGCGACCTTTCAAAACTGAATCAGGAAGAAATAAACTTTTTTTTTTTTTAAGATTTTATTTATTAGAGCGAAAGCGAGAGCGAGAGTAAGTGCAAGCAAGCATAAGCAGGGGATGGGAAAGGGCAGGTTCCCTGCTGAGCAGGGACCCCATATCAGGACTTGATCCCAGGACCCTGAGATCATGACCTCAACCACCCAGGTCCCCCTAAAATATTTAAATGGACTTACTACTAGTAATGAAATTGAATCTGTAGTCAAAAAAGTTCCAATAAACAAAAGCCCAGGACCAGACAGCTTCACAGGTGAATTCTACCAAATATTTAAAGAGTTAATACCTATTCTTCTCAAAGTATTTCAAAAAATAGAAAGAAAAATTCCATATTCATTCTGTGAGGTCAGCATTACCCAGATACCAAGTCAATGACACTACCAAGAACAACAACAAAACCAAAAACCAATGAAAATAGATGCAAAATTCTCAAAGTATCAGCCAAATGAATTCAACAATACTTCAAAAATACCATTCACCATGATCAAGTAGGATTTACCTAATGCAAGAGTGGTTCAAGACTCACGAATCAATATGATAGATCACATTAATAAGAGGAAGGATAAAAAAACATAATCATCTCAATAGATGCAGAAAAGCATTTAACAAAATACATTCATGATAAAATTCTCAACAAAATGGGTTTAGTGGGAACATACTTCAACATAACAAAGGCTGTGTATGAAAAACATACAACTAACATCATACCCAATGTTGAAAATGGAATAAAAAAATGGAAAGCTTTTCCTCTAAGATCAGGAACAAGACAAGGATGTCCACTCTCATTACTTTTATTCAACATAGTATTGGAAGTCCTGGCCACAGCAACCAGACAAGAGAAAGAAATAAAAGGCATCCAAATTGGTAAGGAAGAAATAAAGGTGTCATTCTCTGCAGATGATGATACCATATGCGTAGAAAACCTAAAAATTCCACCAGAAAAACTATTAGAATTGATAGATGAATTCAGTAAGTTTGAAGGATAAAAAATTAATATACAGAATTCTGTTGCATTTCTATACACTAATAATGAAGTAGCAGAAAGAGAAATTAAGAAAAACAATCCCATTTACAATTGTACTTCCCCAAAATTAAATACCTAGGAATAAATTTAACCAGGGAAGAAAAGGACCTATACTCTGAAAACTAGGACACTGATGAAAGAAGTTAAGGATGACACAAACAAATGAAAAGAGATTATATGTTCATGGTTTGGAAGAATTAATATCACAGTGTTCCTACCACCCAAAGCAATCTACAGATTCAGTGCAATCCCTATCAAAATACCAAAATTTTATCAAAATCCTAAAATTTGCATGAAACCACAGAAGAGCCCAAATAGCCAAAGCAATCTTGAGAAAGAGCAAAGGTATCATGGTCTCAGATTTCAAGATCTACTATAAAGCTACTAATCAAAATGGTATGGTTCTGCCACAAAACCAGACACAAAGATTGATGCAACAGGATAGAGAGCCCAGAAATGAACTCATGCCTATATTAGCAATTAATCTACAACAAAGGAGTAAAAATATATGATGGGGAGAATAATCTTTTCAATAGGTGGTGTTGGGAAAACTGGTCAGTTACACGCATAAGAATGAAATTGGACCATGTTCTCCCACCATATAAAAACATAAACTCAAAATGGATTAAAAACCTAAATGTGAGGCCTGAAACCATGAAACGCCTAAAAGAAAACATGGGCAGTGATCTCTTGGACATTGTCCTTAGCAACCTATTTATGGATGTCTCCACGGGCAAGGGAACGAAAGCAAATGTGAACCACTGAGACTACATCAAAATAAAAAGCTTTTGCATGGCAAAGGAAACCATCAACAAAACAAAAAGGCAACCTACGGGATGGGAGAAGATACATGCAAATGATATATCTGATAAGGGGTTAATACGCAAAATATATAAAGAACACATACAGCTCAAAACCAAGAAAAACAAACCAACTGATTAAAAAGTGTGCAGAAGCCTGGGATAGACATTCTTCCAAAAGAAGACATCCAGATGGCCAAAAGACACATGAGAAGATGGTCAACATCACTAAACAGCAGGGAAATGCAAATCAAAATCACAATGAGATGCTACCTCACACCTGTCAGACTGTCTAGTATCAGAAAGACAAGAAATAACAAGTGTTGGTGAGAATGTGGAGAAAAGTGCACCCTGCCTACAGTGATCGGAATATAAATTGGTGTAGCCACTGCGAAAAACAGTATGGAGTTTCCTCAAAAAAAAAAAAAAAAAAAAAAAAAAGAAAAGAAAAGAAAGACATATCATATGATCCAATAATTCCACTTCTGGCTATCTACCTGAAGAAAATTAAAACACTAATTTAAAAACTAATTTAAAAAGATCCATGCACCCCTATGTTTACTGTAGCATTATTTACAATAACCAAGTTATGGAGGCAGCTCAAGTGTCCACTGATACATCTATCAACAGAAAGCTTTTCCCTTTAGGGAGAAGACACGATGTGCATTCACACACGCACGTATATACACTATAGAATATTACACAGCCATAAGAGAGAATGAGATCTTGCCATTTATGATGGCATGGATGGACCTAGATGGTATCGTGCTAAGAGAAATAAGTCTGACAGACAAAGACAAGTACCATGGATTTCACTTACATGTGAGCTCTAAGATAAGAAGCCTGTCACACATTTTCCAGAAGGTGCGGTGTGGAGGAGAGCATTTGCTATTCGCGGATGAGACCAATAAAGCTTTAACTGGTGAGCCCTCTAGGGTGTTACTGGAGTCCAGCTAAGATGGTACAGGGTGACCAGCTGCCCTGATAAGTTGGGCCAGACTTTTGGGTATCTTACATATTTACACACTTACATGCATTACTCTGACAAGGAGTCAGAAGCATTTGCCAGCACACTGAAAGTGTCCACAACACAGAAAAGTTAAAGAACCTCCCATCCTAGAAGGTTGGGGCTTATGGTTACTTCCAGTTTAGATCCTGCCTTCATGCAGCAAGAACTAGAGGCCCTTAAGATGAAGAAATGATACAGCAGGACATGGTCAGAAGGGTCCAAAAGCAGGTGTGGAGGGGGAAGTGGGGAGGGCAGAGGAGGGGGCAGGTCAGGGAGGTCAGGATCTCAGTGAGAACTAAAGGTAAGTTATATTCTGTTGCATTTAGTTCTCAGCTTCCTGACAATCAGGACACCCAAACGGGCCCGATCCTGCAGGTCCCATCATATGAAAAGAGGAAGCATCAGAACTGCCTGACATTGAACTCTTGAGAGAAACTGGATATGAAGACCTTTTCATTGACACATCACCTGACCATCTCAGAGGCCGCTGTCACACCAGGCTGATGTCAGGACCATCCCAGAGTTCCTCCCAAAGCTGCTAGGAGCTCAGCAGGAGGGACCCTGGGAGCTGAGGAGGGCTCTACACACAGGGCTCTCCCACCAGCACCCACCACCTCTCACCGTCCGGCCTCCCTGCACTTTGCATCCTCCCTCCAGGGTCTGAGGCCTGAATGTTGGGAATCCTGAGTTGGGGGAGGACAGAAGCCAGGTGGGACCAACCAAAGCAGGCCTCCTTAGCCACTGGCCACAGGGAGAGGGAGCAGAGGGCCTCACTCACAGCCACGCTGAAAGCTGCAGCTGAGCGCTTGCTACTAGGTGAACGTGGGCAGAGAGCCTGCGGGCTCCACTCGCCCTGTCCACACTTCCAGCGCTGGCTCAGCGCACACTTCCCAGGAGCCCTCGGCGCCTCGGACACACGGGTCCCACACTCACATCCTCCTGAGTGTTAGCCGAGCACTGTCAGCTTCCTCTTCTCCTCCACTGGCCCCTCGCAACCAGTCCCCAATCCCGGGTTTCATGATCATCAACCTCAAGCCATGATCCTAATTAAACAAATTAAAAAAACACATCTCTTCCCCCACAAAGAGGTGGCTGTTACTTTAGTTTGACTAAGAACTAGTCAACCAAGTGGAATGAGGGACCCTGGCCCTTTTAAAGAGAGTGATAGTTGGGCACCTGGGTAGTTCAGTGGGTTAAAGCCTCTGCCTTCAGCTCAGGTCATGATCTCGGGGTCCTGGGATCAAGTCCCACATCGGGCTCTCTGCTCAGCAGGGAGCCTGCTTCCGCCTCTCTGCCTACTTGTGATCTCTCTCTCTCTCTGTCAAATATAAAAATATAAATACTCTTTTTTTAAAAAAAGAGAAATAGACTCAAATCATAATTTGTTTAAAATATATATATATATATATATATATATATATATATGCATAGAAAAAAGTGTGTCATAAACAAAAAGCTGGAGTACTTACCCTCCTTGGTATGATTATAAAAGATTCTCTCTTTATGGTTTATTTTCCATCTTTGCGCTGTATTACTTTTGCAATTAGAAAAGTTCAAAATCAGTTAATACAAGTTAAGTACCATTTGGAAATCGGTATAGTTAATCACTATAGATGAATTACAACGCAAATAACCCCCACCCCTCCTTCTTTCCAAGTGCATCCCTAACCATGTTTCCAGATAGGAGGAAAGACTTTTCCAGAGACTGCCAGGTGCTCTTTTGCAAGTCCCTTTGCCATCTTTAGAACTCCTGTGTGCGTCCAAGCACTCGCAGGAAGGGCAGTGCCAGTCCACCCACGGTGTGAGAGCCCCCACAGTCCACCTCCAGCTCCTGCTCCATTCCTGGTGTCCATGGAGGAGTGCTGGTGGTGACCGGTGTGTGTTGGGGGAGGGAGGGGGTTGCTAGCATGGACAAACGGCTAAGGAAGGGAAGAGAGGAACAGGTTGGGTCAGAATCTCAGGAGGCAGGTCTCCCAACAGCTAGTCCCCGGAGCCTCCAGCAGAGGGCAGCAGGGCACTGTGAGCAGCTGGTTGGGGGCGCGGTGCGTGTCACAGATAAATTCCTCGGAACTTCTGTCGGGTGGACGGCAGGGGCCAAGAATCCTTCAGAGCCTGCGGCTCGGGTACTGCGTGCCCTCATAGAGCTGCCTGATAGAAAATAAGCCTGCAAACAAGTAATGATTTGTCTCCAGGAAACCCACAAACAGAAGACAAATCCAGTTTCTTTCAAAACCGTATTTTTCTTAATTTAGTCTCAAAGTCACCTTTTTATCTGTTTTATATATTTCCTTACATTTGGCTTTATTACAATGAAGGTTTTAAGGCAGCTGCACCAGGTCACGAGGTCTCGGTTTCATCCTAATTACACAGGACGGAGGGAAATCAGAATCCGTCCGTATTTGCCCCAGGTGAGAGGCCTTATTTACTGACAGGCACTTGTCTCCATATTTGCCCAAAGGAAGGAAGGGGCATCGGTCCAAAGCCGGGGACAGATAGATTTGGAATGAAGGCCTAGCAGCCTAGACGTGGTGCTAAAAACAGAAAACCGGATTAGTGACAGAGATTTTATCAGAGCCAGAAGGTATTAGACGCCCAGCCCTCAGGTGGGGGTGAAACCTGTGCCTCAGGACCGGCTTGTCATTAGCTAATGTCCTGACCTTTGGGTGGGTGGATGGGAACAGGAGGACAGGATCAGAGAATTTGTCGGGTCCCTTCCATCTCAGATAGGGGAACCTAAGAGCACTAAAGGGACCTGTAGGAAAACACACTAAAATGGTTTTTGTGCTCTGGGCCTAGCTGGAAGATGGGAGTTGATTGGGGAAGGCACTGGAAGGGAACTGCTCTCCATGTGGAATGTGGGTGGAAGTCACATCTTGACCTTTCTTCATGGGCACAATCCATTTCCAGCCTCAGGACCTTGGAACAGGGCAGGCAGGCTGGTGGGGTGGTTTTCAGAGTTTCTAGTGTGGAGCTCTTTCTTTACACCAGAACTGGGAGGGTCGTAAGGTACAGACTTAGCTCTTCCTTGAGCATACCATTGAGCCCTGTTTGAAGAGCCCTGGTCTAGAACAGTGGACTGGCTTGTGTTGGGTCCCCTGAGGAAGGACACAGCCTTTTCAACCCCCACCGGGATACCACTTAAGACCACTTCAGATAGGAATAGGGGCATCACAGAGAATGTCAGGCAAACACAGAATTTTTTGGTTTTAATCTTTACTTTCAATCCCAAACTTTCCCCCTTTCATTACAAAAGTACTAAACGAACATGGACAGAATTGGAAAACTGACATTTGCAACTCTATGCCTTCAGGAGGCATCTCGATAATCCCACCACCAACATCCCTGTGCAAGGATAGATCAGGCAGACAGTTTGCGGCAATGAGAACTATACCATAAATGCACGATCTTTTTATTTCATATAAAAATGATCAACACGAGAAAAGCCAGAGCGTGTGTTGGTTTTGCACACTCCAATGCTCCCAAGAGCCTTCTCCTCTGGCCAGACTGGAGGATCAGCCCTCCCGGAAGGGAGAGGTGGCCTAGGCCCCCAGCTGTGCTTGGAGACGGTGAGCTTGCTGTTGTGCAGAAAGCTGAAAGCGCCAAGGTCCCAGGCCTTTTCCTGGGCTTGGAGGGGTGGCTGCCTGTTGTGGCTGTGGCCTGGCAGCGGGGCAGCACACTGGCCACCTTCCGGTGCAGGGAGTAGGCTCCCGGCCCAGGTTCACGGGAAGCTGTCTGTGCTTGTCCCTCCAGGGGGCCATGATCCAGCTGAGCGGCTGTCCAAGGCCAATCAGTCTGACTTTTCATCAGCCCCCTCTGGCCCTCTGAGGAGCTGTCAGTCCACTGTGCCATTGTAGGATTTGTTGAACTTGTTGAAGGTGAAATCCACGGTGTGTGTGGAGATGGGCTTTCTGTACAGAGGGTTGGAAGCCTAGAGAACACAGAAGGCAAGAGGACATGGGTGTCCATTCATTCGAACACACATATTCAGGGTTCCAGACCCTTCTTCAATCCATCACCCTGGAAGGCGGCAGCCTGAGCATGCAGGCGGTGACAGCCCTGTGTGGCCACTGACTATCGCACCCTGGGAAAGACCCTCCAGGTCTCAGAGCTTCTACTCTTTATCTCTGAAACAAGGGGCCGGACCAGATGATCTCTGAAGTCCCTTCCAATTTAAACAGAGACTAACTAGGGGTCCAGGGATGCTCACTGCACTCAGTTCTATGGGAAAGCGCAGTCTGCCTGGGGAGACGAGACTTGCACAACAGACGCCGCAGCGGACTCCAAGGACGTGAGGTCCTTTACCGAGTCTGCGGTCTCTCGAGGACCATCCAGCTTCTTCCTGCCGAGGCTGTGCCACGCCTCTGCCTCTGCTCTATGAGGGTCCTAAGCTGGGTCTGCTGTGGGGCTCTGCACAGGGCCCCCCGCGCTCCAGGGTCCTGTGTTCTCACCATCCCTACCTGGCCACACACCACCTCCCAGGTGTTGTTTCTTTGATTTGAATGCCAAAGATGTTAGGGGGCTTTAAAGCTTGTGTGACCTCAACCAGACCTCGAAGCTCAACTTTTTCTCTACTACTAGCATCCCGCTGGCTTACCATCTCATAGCGGGCCCTGGACCGCTCGCTCTGGAACTTTGCAAACTCTCTCCGGTCATGGATGGTGACAAGTAGCTTCCAGATGGCCAGGAGCGCAATCCCAATCAGGAGGATACTGCCCACCACGGCCAGGAGGATGGTTGTGGCATCGGGGGCAGTTCCACACTCTGGAAGGGACCAGGAGGCGGGGTGAGCAGAGCCACCAGGAAAGCATGGCCACCCATGCCACCCCACCCCCATCCCCAGCGAGCCCCCTCGCTCCCACAGGCCGTGTGCCTCCTGTGCTCAGCAGCATCTCCCCCCGCCTGAGTGCCCAGGCTTGGCCCGGCCCGGTCTCCACTCTCGAGACTGGACCGGTCTGGTCCCGGCCTTCCTGTGAATGGTTTCAGAGCAGACCCGGCAGGCGGCAGACCCGGCAGGCGGCCGACTGCACGAAGCCGAAGCCGCATCCACGAGGGCGGGGCGGCGGGCCAGCCAACAGTTGTAAGCCCTTAGGGTGGCCCTTCGCAGCAGCGAATGTGCTTATTTTCAAAGGACCGCAAAGACAGCGCTTGAAGACAAAGCCTCATTCTTGCAGGCCTGCATCCTGGGCACAGCATTTCCTCTGCCGCCGGCCCTGAGAAGCCACATTATGTGGTGTGGCTCAATTTGGAAAAACAGTTTGCCATGCTGTAAATTGAAGGGAGCAGCTCTTTTTCTCCTCACCCCTGCCCCCCTTCCAGAGAAGAATAAAAGGGGTCATACTAGAATCCCTGATTACTCCAAAACAAAAGGCCATTGGTCCCTGGGTCCAAAGCAGGAGGCAGAATTATCATTGTTTCAACAAAGTCTGGGCCTCCTTAGGGGCCGTGGAGCGGAGCAGGGCCATGTAACCCAGAGCTCTGATGGCGGGTCTTGGACGGAAAAGTGTAGCGACAGGGTGTGGACTCTGAAGCTCCCTGAGGCAAGTGCGGCCCGCCCAGCCCTGACTGTCTACACCCGCCCTGCCCCCCACCTCTGGTGAAATGCGTGCCATGGCCTCTTTTCCTCCCAACGCTCCGGCTCCTCCAAGATGAGACACTCTAGCTCCCATGCCTCCAGACCGTGACCTTGAGCCCCAACCACAGTGGGTCCCCAGGCGCAGGCCCACCTCTCTGCCAAACTCTAGGAGCTGGATAGGGGCAGCCTTAGCCCCTGGTCTTTATGAGAAATCGTGACCGTCCTCTCTGGGCAGTTTGGAGAGGCAGGGAGGGCAGAGGGCGACAAGCCCAGAGCAGGGAAAGGAGTTAGAAGCCGAGCTCCCCGCCGGTCAGACCCACCTGGCTCCCTGAGGACGGTCAGGTTGGACTTGCCGCTGGCGAGCTCCGCGTAGGTGAACATCATGACACAGTCCTTGGCGGTTTTGTAGAAACAAAGCACAGCCTCTTGGTCATCTTTCACTGGAAGAAAACCGGGCACAAGTGTCTGCTCTGAGCGACCCAGTGTGCTGACCAAGGGCAGGGAGCCGAGCACCTCGGTTAAGCAAGCGGGTGCCGAGACACATAAAGGGGAGGCTGGGCCTTTACGAGGAGCTGGGGTATCTCCCATCAAGGATGCAGCCCCAGCGAGGAGTGTGGGTTGCTCCGGGAACATGAATCCCCCGGGGTGCGAGCAGTCTCTGGGGAGTGGGAGAGAGGCTCTGCCAACCTCCCCCATGCGGGCAGGACAGGAAGCAGGGGGAGCACTGGTGTGCTGCTCCGGGCTGAGGCTGGGACGTGGAACTGCCCTGGACGTGAAAAGGACACAGAAAGGAAAGGGCCATCCCGATGCCCTTCGAGCCCAGGCAAGAGCTCATAGTCGAGTGTACCTGGCTGAGAGCCCGCTGCGGTGGCTGAGCGTCCGTGGCTCTGTTCTAGGACGGAAACCCACAGCGACCACAGAGGGTGATGAGGACGTTCGGACAAGGGTGCTGCGGGCCAGCGCCGGAGGCCAGGATGGGGTCTGGACACCACTCGCAGGGCTCCTCCACAGGGAGCAGCCCCAGCCTGGCCCCACACAGCTGTTCCCCTGACACGACAGAGTCCCAGCCCCCTGTCCAGGCATCACCCGCACTCCAAGGCTTCTGTGGGCAAGGGTCACACTGATTTCTAGGAGGGAAAGGGAGTAGGGAAGGGAAAGGGGACATTCAGTAGCAATGGCCAGTCAGTCCTGAGCAACTGCGGCGGGTTGAGGCAGCTGCGTGAGATGCCTTTCGGCTCTTGCCTTCGCAACCCTACTGCTCTCACCGGTTTTTAACCGGGAACCAGACCAGTCAGTGTGGTCGTCAAAAGTGAGGGCCTGGACCATTCTCCCAGCCCCACTACCTGTAAGCCTGGCTGAGTGCACGTGTGTGTGAGAAAAGCCAGGAGAGGGAAGGATACACAGTCCACCTGAGTGGACACCTTCTCATGGAGGATTTTACTGAGAAGTCGCAACCGCCCCAGAGCAGGTGCGTCAGGCAGGGGCCCCAGGAAGGTGGGGCCTTGTCCTTCCAGCCTCTGTGTCTGGGTGGGGGCCCCTGCTGCTCCAGGTGCACGGGCAGACTGCGCTGGGAGCCAAGCCTTCGCAGCAAGCAGAAAAATGCAGCGGCAGGAAGACAGTGTGAGCCTGGGCTCTGCATGGGCCCCGCTGGTCTAGCGCAAGCCCCAGCATACAGCAGTGCTCAACGAGCCAGGGCCAGCTAAGTGCACAACTCCGTGTCCTCAGGAGCTAGGATATAGCCACAGCGGTCAGTCGGAACCACGGGGGCAGGAACGAGGGAGGCCATGCATTGGGGCCAAGATGGGAGGCTGGAGCCAGGAGCCCGCAGCAGCTGAGGTCAAGCGAGGCTGCCACGCAAGGGGGCCTCAGAGGCAGAACCCCTGTCGAGGTACACAGTCTTGTCCCCTCGCCCCACTGTTTTAGGTACAATTCAGTCATTTGAGTATGCTGACAATGTATCACTACTCTCACCATCTAATTCCAGAACATTTCTGTTACCTCCAAGAGAAACCCTTGCTGTCAGCAGTCAGTCTCAATCCCTGTCTCTCCCCAGCCTCTAGCAACCACCGACCTACTTTCCGTCTCTGTGCTTTTGCCTATTTTGGACATTTCACATAAATGGAATCACCCGATATATGTCCTTTTCTGTCTGGCTTCTCACGCACAGCATAGTACCTGGAAGATTTGTCTCTGTAGCACGTATCAGAACCCCACACCGTCTTCCCCTGGATGAATGTAGCACATTAGCTTCCCCTCGGCTCACGGACACTTGGGTTGTTTCAAACTTTTGACTACTATGAATAATGCTGCTATGAGCATTCATGCCCAAGTTTTGGTTAACGTGTTGTCCGTTCTCCTGTGCATACACCCAGGAGCGATTCACTGAGCTGTGTGGTAACTGTTTAACCGGGGGAAGCCGCCGGACTTCTCCGAAGTCGTGCGCCATTTTACACCGCGGCCAGAACGTATGAGGGTTCCAACAGAGGGCTGCTTTGGTTTGTGTCATCACAGTGTTCCAGACCAGCTTCCAAGTCGGCCACGTGCACTCACGGCTCGCGGATGTGATCTGCATCTCTTACCCTTAGAGACTCTTAGCCGGGACAGCAACGGCTGTGCTGGAAAAGGGACGGAGGCAGCCCAGAGATGGTGGAAAGCAGAGGTCTGTGCACCCCCGTCTGAGCGTCCTGTGGGCTCCCACTCAGAAACGGACTCGTAGACATTGTCCAGAGGCAAAGGCACAGGGACGGATGGACAGAGTCAAACTGGAGTGGGTCAAATGAGAAAAAGCCTCAAACGAGAGCTGCCGTGCCAGAGAACAGAGCAAGGTGCGGTGAGAGCTGCAGGAACCGACGTCTGCCACGGGGACAAGAGCCAGGGCGGCACGTGGGCCCAGGTGCCATCTGGCCACATAAGAGCTCAGCCCCTTCTGAGGCCTTGCAGCATTGTGAGAGCTGCACCAGGCTGAGACCAAATGTGGCAGAGAGACCTGGTAGTCGTTCATCAAACACGGTTTCCCTGCCTCCTCGGCACACGACTTGACTACATTTCCCAGAGACTCTTGCAGCTTAAATGACGCCAGATGGCTGAGTTCTGGCCAGTGACATGCAGGTGGGAATCCCAGGCATCACTTCCAGGCCCAGCCCACAGAAGCATCTCACACGATCCTTCACTCTGTCTTCCCCCACAAGCTAATGAGTGGAGAGGATCCCAAAGACCCTGAGGAGAGTGGAACCTTCATACAGAGAGGGTCTGCATTCCAGAACGACCTCACAGAAGGCCTTGCCAACCAGGAATGTCTTCCGTGGACTCGCAGTGAAAGACTTACATTCTGTTAAGTCACTGAGGCCTGGGGTGTGTCTGTTACAGCAGCTAACACGGCTTGTCCTGACATACCTGCCGTTCAGAGAGCCTGAGAGATGTGGCTAGGAAGGGGCTGGACTCCAGGGATGGCACAGAAAGTGATGAACAAGGAGGTCGTACCTGCAGAGGGCCTGGAACTTACACCCTAGCACAGGCAGCCCAAGTCCTCTTGGGGAGCCCCCAGTAGCGCCCAGGACCCTGACGCTGTGGTTCCTAACCCAAGGCTAGAACTGCCCTGCTCCCCACCAGGCACCACTGAATCACCCCTGGGGGAGGAAGCTTTGAGTCGTCTGCCAAGATACAGAAGGGGATGGCAGCCCAGGGCCGCTGGGGCACACTCACCGATGGTGTCCACCCATGTGACCACCTCATCCTTGCACAGGTTGTGGCAGGTCTGGTTCTCAGCCGGGACCCCCGAGTGAAGCAGCAAGCACTCGACGCAGTCTCTTTGGAGAAGAGGGGATAAATGCAGGTGTTAGAGGCTGTGCAGTAGCCCCCCCACCAGCAGCCGAGCTCCCAGGGGTGTGTGGCCCGCCCTCCTGCCAGCCCTGGAGGCTCTAACTTTGTCCTAGCTTCACATTTTTGACCTAAGGGCTTCTGCTGGCCTCTGACTGCTTGTCACATGGGTGGCCGGAGGGTCCTCGGAGGAACACGTGTGAGTTTAGAAGCATGTCTGGCCTCCATGTTGAGTTGCAGGTTGGAGATCTCTTAAGTTCAGATAACCAGGAGCCCAACCCACTGCACTCTGCTGCATCTGATGCTGGCAAGCGTGTGCCCCAAGCAGAAGACATCACAGTGAGTAAGACATGGTGTTCTGGGCCTTGCACAGGGGACCTCACAACCCCTCAGCCAGAGCCTGCTGCCCCACATTGCCCCAGTTCCCACGATCGCAGGGCCCTCAACTCTCCTCTGCATTAGACTCTCCATGGGCCTTTCTAGAAAATCCTGCTTCTAGAGCATGCCTACACCCATGAGATCCACATCTCCGGGGCACAGTCTGGCTTCACAGTGAGGACGATGAAGCCCTGCCCAGGAGCCCCTCAGGCACTAGCCCCCTCTCCCTGCCTGCCTTTGAGCTGGGCTACACCCTGTGAGTTGGTCTACACTAGCCTCCAGTAGAAGCTACAGGGTCACAGCCTCCTCCCAGGAAACCTACATTTCAAGAGGGTCCTTCTGGAGAAATCAGGTTAGGAGCGAAAGAGAGACACTTTGAGCCCCTCTCCTCCCGTGTTGGGTGCAGTTTAAATTTGGGTGAAAATGCTTAACAACGGTGCTCAAGTAAGGGTCAGTTATCCTTCCCAGAGCCCAGCCCAGCTCCAGGTACTCCCCATCGACCTGTGGTTTACTGCGGGAGCAGACAACTCCTGAGAAGGCGGGGCCAGAGCAGCGAAGATTTGACCAAGGGCCTGTGAAGTCTGCCGTGGTGGGGTGGGGGGCGGTGGGACAGGGGAGCACAAACGGACCCCCAGGGAGGGGTGGTCTGGGGAAAAACAACCAGCTGACAGCGAATTCTCAGGGCCTTGGCGGGGAGCCCATGGTTCCTGGTGGCCTGTGAGGAAGGTGAGCGCCCCGGAAACGGGCTTCCTCAGGAGTCTGGGTGAGGGCCCAGGAGCCTAGAGTGCAGAGCGCAGGCAGGGACCCCACAGAGACCTGGAGGACGTGCCGCCCTGCTCACCCCACAGGCCCGTGGGGACCAACGAAGCTGTGTGTCCAGAAAGCTCTCTGGCAAAAACACAAGGATGTACAACCATCGTGCACAGCCTTCGTTATCATGATCTGTTTTTTTAATTCCTTGAGACTGAGGCCGGTGACTACATTCCCAGGGGAGAAACTTCAACAGGAGCACGGCAGGGGAAGGGAGTCGGAGAGAACCTCTCCAGGACCCTCTTCTCGTATGGGGAGTCGAGGGGGCCTGGGAGAAGTGGAGGCAGCGGGTCCAGCGCCCAGGGGCCCTGCTTCTCAGTGAGCCCCTCCCAAGTCCTCACTTTCCCAGGAACGACCTCATGGAAACCCTGCGGAGTTACAAACAAGTTGTACTGTTTGCATTTCCCCTGAGGCCAGAGTCCCAGAGGGCTGGCCACTAAGGCTGGGCTGGGGGCCAGGAAGCCTTGGTGTAGTTCGGCCTCCTGAATGAACATACTGCAAAAGCCCCCAGGCTGACCTTCCATCTCCACGAGGGTTCCCCGAGCCTTCCAGCTGCAACGCCAGTTGTCGTTAAACCACAGGGCCACGTCCAAGAAACATTCCCTAATTACCATGTGGACAGATCAGTCTAACTCGTATGCTCCACACACTGGGCTGAAACTTGCAATATACTGTAGTCACGTGTTAAAATAAGTCTGGCCTTTTAAACAAACAAGTTGCTGAGAGAGACTTTACTCTGAGAGCCTGTTAATTGAAATCAGCTGAGGCTGAGTGTGACCTCACCCAAGGTGAAGGGTATGTTTGGTTAGTGCTAGAAAGTGGAGATTGGCTGTTCTGAAACCCTGGGGCAGGGAGAGGGGAAGACAGAAGGCATTCAAAACCTGGTGGTTCCTGGCAAAACAGCAAGTAGAAAAACAGCCTGCTGCAAGTCACTATCAAAGGGAATTTGTTTAAAACAACAGTTGCAGTTGGGCAGAGAAAAGAGACAGAAGGTCAGTGCGGCCCAGAGATAAAGGAACGGTAGCTTCCTTACAGCATCTCCCTGCTCTCCCTGTTGCTCTGGTATTACTTAATGGAGAAGAAATTATCAAGTGCTATGTTTTCTAGGTCTTAAATATTTGCAGCTTGGGATGTGCCATTTTGACAAAAGTGAAGGCTGTTGGGCCTTTTAATTGACTTCTGGCAAACCTATACTGCCTTGTGGCTCCAGAGGAAAGAAATGGGCTTTATCTACTTTTATTGATTCCATGTGTGTTGTCCTCGTTTGCCCCGCCCCCTTCCTCTCGGGTGCCCCAAGGACAAGGAGCACACAACTGATAGAGTTCTGCCGCAGGGAGCTGGGGGAGGGCCCCTCCTGCCCCCACCATCCCATGCGGGTCATGGCTGTGGCTCCAGGCGCAGAGGGACACAGCCATTCGGGCTCCAGATCCAGGATCCTACCCTTGTCCCCTGGGAGGTGTCTGTTGGGATTTCTGTTATTTCTCCACCCGTACCAGGTCTAAAGTAGATCTGTTTTTCTTCTCCCTTACTCTCCCCCGCTCTTCTCCAGTTACACAAAATAAATCTGACCCTGTCTATCTTGTCTCTCGATCTGCAGCCAGCTTTCAATTACCCATGCCTGGATTATTTGAGGCAAATGTCCAAGCAGGGGTTCTGACACCCAGAACATTTCGGAGTGAGGACTGCCCAGCAGCCACAGCAAGCTCACAGAGCATGAACTCCTTCCATTATCAGCCTAAGCCAGACATTTGGAGAGGAAATCTGCCAAAAGAAAATTGCACAGTTGCGTTCCCCAGCCAAAGAGAGATGATGTCTGTATTATTATTTGTTTCTGATTATCTGTGCCCGTTTCCCTCACTTGAGGCCCCTTAGCATGGGTGGTGCTGACACAGCTGTTTTTTTCTAGCAAAATTCAAGAGAAACGGTCACTCTTGCTTTCCTGATGGCATAGCTCCTCAATCCCTTTAATTCCCACACATTCACACTCTGGCAGAGGGTGAAGGGCACAGCCACCGGGAGGTCAGCCTGGGGAACGTGACCCTGTGGCCAAGGCAGCAGGGGCCGGGTGCCCACTGTCCGGACAATCTCTGCATTCAGCAGCAGCACAGGGCCCCGTGTTCCATTATCTCTATAAATGGAGCAGAAAATTCACAAGCCATTGTGGTTTGTTGCTGGCAGGCCTTATCTAGGTCACATGCCCTCCTACCCAATCTACCTTCTGATTATGTTTTGTTCAAAGCTGCATTTGCCAAACAGGCATCCTGTGAAACATTATTTGGGAAATGTTAATGTCAGGGAGGGGATCAAACTCGTTGGAAAACCAGACGTGTCCTAAAGGCCCTTCTGAAAAACTCAGTAACACTCGAATGGCTCTGAGAAGCCACTATTTTGGTACCAAAACCGGTTTAATTCAACTCAGTGATCTGGTAACTTCTAAATTTGGGAATAGAATAGCAGTTTTTGTTGTTGTTGTTGTCCTGTTTTTATTACCTTACAAAATCCCCATGGAACCAGCATTTCAAGAACACTATTT
This sequence comes from Lontra canadensis, assembly GCF_010015895.1. NCBI lineage: Eukaryota > Metazoa > Chordata > Mammalia > Carnivora > Mustelidae > Lontra > Lontra canadensis. The sequence goes on along the minus strand of NW_022631032.1, from coordinate 4,657,362 downwards.
TACTATATAGTGTAGTTAACACCGAGTTACAGTTCTTGTTTGTAAGAGTCTCGCTCCCCAGCACGACTAGGCAAAGGAAGATGTGGGGGATGGGAGGAAGAGGCTGGCCAGCCCCAGGGCCCAATGGGCTGGAAGACAGGCCTCGTCTGGGGGGAAGAAGCGGGAGTGAGAGTGCCGTTACCTCTTGGTGCTGCAAGCATCTGGGCAGGTCGGGCACTTCTCACATGTCTCTCCAAAGGCTCCTGGCTCTGTGCACTGGCACTGCCCACACACACAGTGCCCACGGTCGCTGCACATCTGGCCATCTTTGGCCAAGCATGTGCTGATGTCTGTCGAGCAGTTACAGTTGTCCCCAATGTAACCTGCATGGCACTTGCATTCTCCACAGTGACACTCGCCATGGCCTAAAGGGACACACATAGCATGTCAGCACCTGCCTGCACAAACCCCAAACCCACCACCTGGGGCCTGCCATGGGCCAGGACCACGGATGGTATTCTGCAGCACTGTTTGGGCACACAGGGCCCAGTGCCCACAGGCTTCGGCAGCCGGGGTCCAGGCAGCATGTGCGGCCCAGCCAGGCCTGGGGCAGTGCTGCCCGCTGGTTCAGAATTTGGCCAAGGGACGCCACAGGACCAGGACCCCAGGAAGCTTCTTCGTGTCTCAAATGTCGTGTAAAGAACAGCCACCAAATAGGTCCATGTCCTAATCCCCAGAACCTGTGAACATCACCTCCCACAGCAAAAGAGACTGCAGATGTGACTCCATGTAGGATTCCAAGATGACAGCGTCTCCTGGACTCTCGAGGTGGTCCCGATGCCATCACAAGGATCCACAGGAGATGAAGACAAAGGGGGATCTGATCACAGAAGGCAGTGGCAATGGGACAACAGAAGCCAGACGCTAGCTGCGGCCTTTGAAGATGGAGGAAGAGGCCAGAGAGCCAAGAACTGTGAGGAATGCAGCTCGAGAAGGTGGAGAAGGTGAGGAAATGGATCCTCCCCAGAGTCCCGGAGGGAGTCCGGCCCTGCCAGCACCGCGACTCTAGCCCAGTGGAAGCAATTGCAGACTCGGAGCTCCAGAATTCAAGAGAATAAACCTGTGTTGTTAAAGGCCACTCACTCTGTGGTAATTTGTTACAGGCCCAATGGGCAGCGAGGCTAAATTCTTGCTCTGGCCCCAAACCCGGAGCGTGTGCGGGGGCCGCGGAGGCTAGCCGAACAGCCCTCCCTCCACCTCCATCAGCCTTCACAGACACGAGCAGTTCTGACAGCTGTACCATGTGGGGACCCTTGGTGTCCTCCCTCCACAGCTGATGTAGCCGAGACACAGAGATGAAGGCCTGCTGGAGGTCATGAGCCAGCGGCCGGGAGCCAGGATGGCACCAGGGAGTGTGACCTCCAGCGCCCACCGCCTCTCAGGAGGAAAGGGGGCAGAGCAGGCCCATACCGAGATGACAGCCAGCTGAGGGGCACCCTGCTCCCCTCTGCAGGAGGGACCCTTGCCCCAGCCTGCAAGGCGGGAGGGGCCGGGCCTCCCCTGAAGTTCTGCAGGCACCAAGGGCAGAGGCTCCCTCAGCTCGGAGGACAAGCGTGTGTGAGTGTGAGTGAGTGAACGTGTTGCTCAGTGAAAAGCACGGGGCAGGGGCGCCTGGGTGGCTCAGTTGGTTAAGCGACTGCCTTCAGCTCGGGTCATGTTCCTGGAGTCCCGGGATCGAGTCCCACATTGGGCTCCCTGCTCGGCAGGAAGTCTGCTTCTCCTGCTGACTTCTCTTCTCTCATGCTCTCTTTCTTTCATTGTCTCTCTCTGCCTCTCAAATAAATAAAAAAAAAAATTTAAAAAAAAAAAAAAAAAAAGAAAAGCACGGGGCACGCCAACGTCCAAGGGGACCAAGGGCCTGACCGTGGACTCTCGAACCTCTGGCCTCACATAGGCCGAAAGCAGCACTCTCCATTGCAAACTCTCACTTCACGAACTCTCCCTTACGCTATTACTGCATGTTTTCCTTCTGGATGCTGTCTTGCAAGAATTGGCATGACTGAGCACCCACTTCCGCCTCCAGGAGACTAGCGCTGTGGGCATCACACAGGTGCAGGCCTTGCATTTTATTCCCACACCAGAGCCAGTTACCCGGGTAGTTGGATCCCGGCATGTTCTGTGAGCCCAGCAATGAGTGTGACCCAATTTAGGTCAGGACCTCATTCCAAAGAGCTTCCTCACTGACCACTTACTTCCTGCCCCCTTCTGCTCTGTCTGCTCCTCAGTGCCTAGAATCTGCAGGCAGGAGGGAGGCCATGTGGTAAAACCGAGCCTCCCAACCCTCCTGGGCCAGACAGCCTGTCCGCCTGCATGGGGCTCAGAGCTGCAGCAGAAACAGAGCACCCTCCCATCTCCCAGCCAGCACCGAGGCATATGGCAGCTCTCTGGGCGAGGTGAGGAGAGCCAGGCCCTGGTCAGCAGGAGGCTGGGAGCGCCCCTTAACTGCCTGGAGGCTGGCGTGTGGACATAAGGCCCAAGAGAGAACAGCACCCCTGCCCCAGGGTTACCCCAGGCAAGGGCAGGGGGCTGGAGGGCGCTCACGCATGGCGGGAGGGGGCTGCACAGCCTCCTGTCACCCAGCCAGTGAACAGCATGGGTTCTGAGCTGGGGCAGGCAGGAAACCACCTCCCAGGGGAAGTCTTCCCGAATGAAATGGATCCAATCTGCACAACCCTTCCCTCTCTAGCCTCAGGGGCCACACTGCTCAAGGGCCTGTTTTCAATTAAAAATGGGTCACTGTTGGGGTAATCCCCCCCAAAACACAATTTTATTATGAAAATTTCCAAACCTGGCAGCCAAGTTGAGAGGATCGTACAGTGAACGTCTGCGTACTTGCCACCCACATTCCACTGTTAGCAGGTTATCACATACCCACCCACCCCTCTGTCTCCCCATCAGTAGTTTCCAAAATGGATTTCAAAGCGAGCTGCAGAGGTGAGTGCTTCTGGGGTAGGTTTCTAATACAGCTCTGGTGCTCTCCAGCAGCTTGTACATCACACCTTCCCATAAAGCAAACACACAAAGAGCAAAAGGCACGGTTAGTGCTGTCTTTACAAGCAGCAAGATGGTACCCAGGCCGGAGACCCTGCTTTGCTTCAGAAAGTAAGGGCTGTTTCCCTCCCCGCTCTGTGTGTGGCAGCAATACACTAGCCAAATACAACCTGACCTCGTATTCTGAAGTGCCTCTTCTGGAGAAGAGGTAGGGTATTATTTTGTTGAAGACTTAGGTTTCGTGTGAGATGTATGTGTGTGTGCAGAAGGCAGAACTTGTCCCCCACGGTGCCTGGGCATGGAAGTGATGGCATCTGCTTGCTGAGAAGGTCAGCAAGGGTACCCACTGCTCTGAACTCTCCCCCGTGATCCCAGATCAGCCATAAGCCTGGCCACGCTGGGTGCGTCTGATACCTTGCGGGTGCAAGAGCTCCCAAGCCCAACCAGAGGTCAGTGAAGCAGAGTGTGCCCCAGACCCAGGCTCAAGCAGAGAGAGTCGGGGATCAAGGGCAGGAAAGGGACAGAACTCACCACCAGAGACATGAGCCACTGCAGGAAGCTTCCCACAACACCTGAGTAGCCAACATCGACGAGAAACAGTGTGCAAGCCCCCTGCAGGGCGGACAGAGCGCAGACAGCCCCGGGCCCCTCCAGTGCAGTAAGCAAGCAACTGGGGAGCTGCCGAGGGGCTGTGGGACAACAGAAAACCCTTCTCCATGCAGCTTTGGGCCTCAAATATTTGACGACTCTGAAGTCAAGTCCCAAGAAGCCAAACCAGGGAAACGGCGGCTCCTGGCCTGGTGTCATGGCTGAAGCCTCAGGAGGGCTTTTCTTCAGCGGCCTGTTGGCTCCCCTGTTCGCCCCAGTTCAGGCTGTGAAGCAGTTCTTTGACTCTCGAAGACAGCCTGAAGCAGCTACGGCACAGATGTGGCGTATGCTGCCGCGTCCTCGTTCCCGCCTATGGCCGACCTTGGCTTGGCATCCCCCCAGCACAGTACTCCAAGCAGGTTCTACCAGCTGTGGGGCCAGCCCACGAGATACAGCTAGGGGCAGTCGTGGTTTAAAGCTTCCAAGTCTCCTTTAAAAAGCGTGACCCATACAGGTCTTCCAAAACTAGGCTGGTCCGGTTACACTTCAACCTGACCCAAATGTCTCAGAGCCTGCAGCTGGGCCTCAACCTGCCTGTCCCGCAAGCTGCGTGCACGGAGATCCCCCGCATCTTCCGGTCGGCCCTTAGCCTCTCCTAATGCCCTAGTAGGAAAGGAACACATTAGTAAAGTAACAAGGGCCATTTGGCCTCGTCCCAAGGATCAATAACCTACCAATCACCAGTAAAACTAAATGGGGGACTGGGGACTTGATCCTGGCCAACACCACCCAGAGGGCCTACGCAAGGACTCTTCAGCAGAACACAGCTCGTTCATAATGCTGCCCCCAGCGCCTTGGCAGACTGAGCTGAATTTAATGATGCCCGTTTCATACTGTGCAGACATAAAAATATTTTCACTGCACAAAGGTAGGGATATTGAAGGGCATGTGAAAGCACTCTGCAAGCTGGGGCTTGCTCCACGTGCAAGTTATTAGTACTACCTTCGTTAGAATGATTGATAGCTAAATGGACAGGAAGTTGTAAATGTGTCTATTTATACAGAATTTCAGCTCCACAGAATTCAACAGCTTTCCATCAGCACAACGGTGCTTGTGTGGGCTGTGGGCCAAGACACGGCCCCTTCCCTCCCTTTATAAAACAGAATGCCGACTGTTAAGAGGAAGGGGTGCCCTCGGGGCAGGCTGGGGAGGAGCTGCTAGAAGAGAGAGGGGCACCAGGGCCTGGAAGCCAAAAGGGACATGAGGGGAAGGTCTGGCAAGGGCAAGAGATCAAGAAGGGCAAATCCCAAGTGGCTGCCGGGTCTGGGCACAGTCCGGAGGGCGGAGGGCAGAGTCCAGCCGGTAGAGAGGCGGCTGCAAGCAGGCAGCTCCCACACGTGATCTGGTCATGCAAGGTAAGGAGGAGACGGGGAGGAAGGCAGACAGGATATTCTGAAGATGGGATCTGTCTGCGTACTCTTCTGACTGAAGACAAAGAATCAGAAGAGAGAAGACTTGGAGGGAAACAGAGGGATCGAGGGAATGGCAAGCTCTAAAGAGGAGAGATCACAGCAGAGAGAGATGAGGGAGAAGGGGAGGCCAGCTGAGCGGGGAGGGCTGTGGCCGGAGTGGGATGCTCAAGCTGAGGGGCTACACGGAGCCAAGTTCAAGTCTGTCCTTCACCATTTACTATGTCACCTCAGGCAAGTCCCCAAACCCATCTGAAGATCTGTTTCCTCATGTGTCAATGAGGATAATGTCTTCCTCATGGAAATGATTCCAAGAAATACAGTGCTGTTGTAGGTAAAGCCCTAACTCGGTATCTGGGGCATGGAGGGTACACAGGAAATGGGCCAGAACTGCTGTGAGCTGCCACCAGAGCCGAGCAAGCCGGGCAGATGGACACCAACGCAGTGGACAGCGTCACGGGGAGAGGCAGGGACAGTGGGGTTTGGGGGGAGGGGCGAGCGTGAGGCTGCCACCAGAATCTTTGGGGAATGAAGGAATGGCCAGGATGTCAGTAAGTGAAGGGGAAAGTCAGGGCTGGTGCAACTGGATGGTACACCCTCGAAGGAGGGGAGGGGGTTGGAGGTGGAAAGCAAGGATCTAAAGGAGGTTCTGAGGAGCTGGAAGACTGCTGACCAGAAGAGGCCAGCCCCTCAGTCCCCACCAACTGTTCTCAAGGCCCACCTGTCTCAGGAAAGAGCAGGGAGTGGGGACTTATGCAGGGGCTCAGAATGAAGAGGAGCCTGTTTACCACGGAACAGAGGAGGTGGGGAATGGGGACACAGGGGAATGCTGGGAAAACAGGGCCATGCAGTGTGGTGAACACGTGGCTTCCAGAATCAGAACGCCTGAGCTGGCCTCCAGAACCTGCCACTTACCAGCAGTTACTGATGTTTAACCCCTCTGTATCTTGGTTTCCTCACTGTAAAGTGGGGCTGATTAAAAATGCCTCCCTCGTTGGGTTGTCATATGCGTTAAATCGCCTAACCTACGTGAAGCACTCAGTCAGCGTTTAGCATATAGTAAGTGCTCAATAAATGCCAGCTAGCTTCCGCATCATTGGTGTTAGAGTGGGAGTACAGGAGGAAGGGAGCTCGGAGTAGATCTCAGAGGAGAGCGGGGGAAGTACTTTCTGGGAGGCTGGGTCCAAAACTGCCAGGTATCCATGTCCAACCCAAGGCGAGAACACCCAGGACCTGGTACAGGTGCTCAGCAGCCTCCAGAGCCTTGGTGGGGAGCCTAATACCATAAGAGTGCCCATGGCCCTGCTGGGGTTGCTCTCTGAGGTACGTCTGAGGCAGCACAGGGTGGCCCAGGAGGGAAGCTGCCACTCCCCCTCATCCCCAAGCTGGACTTGGACTCTGGGCCTGCAAAGGACCCAGGCGGCCATGGAGTGACCTCAGAGGAGATGCCTGAGTGCCCGGGGCGGGGGGCTTGAGGGAGGAAGAAGTCAGCCTGAGATGGGCAGAACCAAGAAGTGATTCTCTTCTCCCCATTCTCATCTGGCACAGGAGCAAGGGGTCACAACCAGGCAAACAACAGACCCTCAGGGCACAAACTGTCTCTCCACAGCTGGTCCCAAAATAGTTTCCATCCAGCTCTGGAACACATTGTGGCTTCCCACGGCAGCAGCTCCAGTCCCTGCCGGGAGTCCACTCTGGCTCTCCGAAGGCTAGGGAGCGGAGGGAGGACTGAGCCCGGTTCCCCTTCTCTTTCTCCTGGTCCTGCCTCCCTCCCTCCCTCTCTCCAGTCAGTGCCCCCCACGCCCCCACACACAAGCAGACTGCTTGCTCACTTCCTCTCTTTCCTTGCTTCCTCTCCTCAAAGACCCAGCACGCCCCTCTCTCAGAGCTCTGTCTGCCCCCGAGTCTCCCCGCCTCTCAGAAGAGGCAGCCTGTAAACAGGAAGTGGTGAGAGGAAAGAAAAAGGGGTGTGTTCTGAAAATTTTCTGCTCATTTGGGTGGCTCGTGTCCCCAGAGTCGGGTCTTGAATTCTCCCAACAATCGGCTTAAAAAGAGCAGGAAACCAACTGCCAGCTTTATGTGCTTCCAGTCACCCGTGTCTGTGAGATGCAGGGTCCTGACCACTGCCGAGCCAGGGCACCGCGGCAACCAGGAGCACAGCCCACGGTCCCGCCTCCTGTAACCCAGCGGGGGGTCAGGGGTGGCGTGGGGTGGGGTGGGGTGAGGGGGGTGGGGTTGGGGGGGGTTGTCCGGAGTCCCGGCTCTGAGCCTGTGGACACACCGCAGACAAGGCCCTTGTCGTCACAGACGTCCTGGCACAAACATGAGTCTATGCAGGACCAACGCCAGGCGAGGGCTGACCTCTCTGAGGCCAAACACATATCCAGGCTTCCAGAGGGCACGGCCTCCCTGGCCGGGGCTTTTCGAGCAGGAAGGGGAAATCCCTCCTAGGAAGTACTCTCCGTGCCGACAAGCAGGTCCGTGTTACGTAACAGGCCCTCTCACGTCCTCAGCGCGTCCCTGCCGCGCCCGCGCCGCCCGCTGGTGTTGGGGTGTCTCTGAGTCTGGTCCCGTGGGAATCCCCTCCCACTACTTCAACTTTCCCTTCTGTACACTGACTACGGTTCCAGAAAAAGTAAAGAATGGAGAGTTTTGAAATGCAAATGATCTTGGCCTGGCTGCAGGCACCTCAGCAGGTGCCTCACCTCACTTTCAGTGGTTATCGAATAACCCTCTGGACAGGTTGCTCTCGACAGGTGTACCCTTGGCGTCACGGGCTTTCTGAGTCCGTGAACGCGGTGCTCTCCTGCCAAGGGCGGTCACCAACGGGAGAACGTGCCCTGGAAGGGCTGCTCCCCGATGAGAGCACGGCGTGGCCTCGTTCCACACCAAGCCCCGAGCTCAGCTCTCTGGCCGGCTCCGTCCTATCCTTGTCACTCCACTTGAGATGCCTTGGACTGGCTCACTTTGCGGACGTCTTTTCTCAGTGATACTGCGGGGCCGTCTCGGCTACCTACTTGCTGTCTCTGGGCCTCGGTCCAGTTCCCTCATCAGGGAAAGGGGGATCACGCCTTGTCTACTGAACAGGATCAGGGAGTTTCTGTGCAATGTGCCCCAGAGAGGGGACAGCTCACTGCCTTCAAGCGATTTTTCACTGCATTGAGACACCAAGCCATGCTTAAAGTCTCCTAACCTAGAGAGACCTCATGACTACTCACGGGGGGCAGGCGCTGTCTAAAGCACATCAGGTGGATGATCCCATCAGCCCTCCCAATGGCCCTGTGCCACCCCTGATTTTCAGGGATGGAAAATGAGGCACACAGAGGCCACATGAGGCCAAGTAACGTCCCCAGAGCTGCAGGGCAAGTAGGTGCCAGGGCAGGGGTCTAAACCACATGTGTTTAACTCTGGAGCCCACATTCCTAACCACTACCTGTACGGCTTCTGCAGCACAACCCAGTCGTAAGTAAGCGACACAAGTTAGAACAGTACCTAGGATAAATGCCCAAGCAGCCCAGGGTAGTACAGTTGAAAATGTGCAACAGGCCCACCCCCAGGCCTGGCTCTTCTCATTTTTTAAAAAAAAATTTTTTGAAGATTTATTTATTTATTTTAGAGAGAGAGGGAGAAAGCGCATGCAGGAGGTGCAGAGCGGGAGGGAGAGAATCTCGAGCAGACCGTGCTGAGCACGGAGCTGTCATGGAGCCCACTCCCCGAGATCATGACCTGAGCTGAAACCAAGAGTCGGACATTCAACAGACTGAGCCTCCCAGGCGCCCCAAGAATGGCTCTCTTAATCTCTGATCATTAAGCCCCTTGGTCTCTTCCGTAAAGTCAAGGCAGCTGACTGGGAGGGCTCGACAGTTCCTCCCCCACTGTCATAATACTGCTCAAGGCCAGAGCAGGGAGAAATCTGGAACGCTTGTATGGGCTCCAGGTTCAGTTCTGGAATAGCAGAAGAGAGAAGGCATTTGGGGTGCAAAAAAACAAAGGTGTATGAGATCATTCATGAAGATGAAAACACTGCGCAGACAGGAAAGGAAGTATCTGAGGAGGAGAGATGTACCAGAGTGGGAAGCAAGGGTGGGGACACAGATACAGGCCTAGTGTATGTATATATGTACGGACGGATGGACAAACAGACAGGAGGGAGGGGAGGATGTCTGAGGATGGAGAAAGGAGGAGGACAGAGGAAGGAGGCCTGACTATTAGACTAAGGAGTTTAAGTTTATCCTTTAGCTCCCAGATGGTCTGACAACAAACTCCTGTGGCTTGAGGTCAGCAGAGAGCCTCACCTAGAGGCAGCATCCACCGGGCTTCCTTCCCATGGTGCATCTGCCCCTCCCCCAAGTCAGGTTCCGCCACAGGGCTTTTCTAAAATGTAAACTGTGATGATACTCTGGCATAGAGCCCTTTCCTGGCTCCTCATCACCTGTAGCCCAGCTTTTGCATTTCTATTTTGGGGACCAGCATCCAGGCCCCCCCTTGGGTCACCCCAGCTTCTGGCCGTTGCAAAACATGTACGAGGTGCTGAACACCGGCGTGTTTTGGTTTGCAGCAATCACCTTGCAGGCAGACCAGGAGGGTGGTCAAGGAGATGAAAAGAAGATGAATTTGGAAGAAATATAAGCGGTCAGGGGACAACCTGGTGGCAGACGGAATGTGGGCAGTGAGGAGAAAGTAGGGAGAAGGATGATTCCTGGGTTTCTGGTTGTGTAAAGGGGAGATGAGAATGAGAATCATGGCCGGGAGGAAGAGCTGGAGACCGGTTTAAGCCATCATGAGACTGAGACGCATTTAAGACACCCAGTGGAGATGTCAAGAAGTCAAGTGGCTGAAAGGAGCTCAGCAGCAGGTTTGGGCGACGGGACAGTATGGGCGTGATGAGGGAGAGGACGGCCACACCAGCACTGAATGGGTCGCTAGAGGTGAAGGACCCTACAAAGGGGACTCCAAGTGGTGGCCGGAACTACGTGAGAGAGCATTTCAAGGTGGGCATGGCCCACAGTGTCCACCGCTGCAGGAAAGTCAAGACGGAGGCTGAAAAAGTCTATGAGCTGTAGTAGCACAAGGCCGTTAGGGATCTGGGAAGACTTTGAATCCAAACTGGATTGAGGTGAGGGCGGACTGGGCGGGAACAAATATTTTCAGAAATACAGCTACAAATATGGAGGAAAGAAAGGGAAGTAAGAAGTGGGAGGTTAAGGGTTTCTCTTTCTCTATTTATTTATTTATTTTTTTAGAATGAAGAGACCTGAGCATATTCAAGAGCTGATGGAAGACTTCATTAAGAGGAAAGTAGCTATAAAATCACTTATCACATGGACATATTTATTTACTCATTTGCCTCAACCCGTTAGTCTGCAAACCCGTACAAATCAAAGATGGGTGTTTTCTTTTTGTTTGCCCAATGCCTAGAATTGTCAGGCACACAGGAGATGCTCAGAACATGTCACTAGAAGCTGGGAACATCATCAGGACAAGCCTGAAGCCCTGAGGGAAGACATCCAAAGCTGTAAATTAGAAAGGGAATAGAGAAGTACTGTTGAGGTTTACGAACTTAAATGTGATTCTTGAGGTATTTCAAATTCTTAACACATGTCCAAGAAATCCAGAGATTTAGAATACCATGAGGAAAAAAATGTTTAAGAGTTCTTTTTCCTTTGACAGGTCATGATCACAGTCAAGCAGACATCACAAGCTTTGCACCATACTCTTGCTCTGGCATACTGTTCAGGTTTCTCCAGCCAAAGGCTCTTTAGACACGTGAACAATGATGCATCCTCAGTCTCAGGGCTAGCTGCTCCTCTGTCCTTGGCTTCGTGTCAATGAACCAGCCCTAACAAGGTCAACTGATGATGCTTCCCAAGGGGCAACGTCTTGACAAGCCCTTCACCCTCTGTCTTCATCTGCTGGACATTAGGTTGCATTCATGTTGTATTTGAGCAGCAAAATAGGACTGCCGCAAAACAAGTGAGGTGATGTTGCTTTTAAGCTAAGCTTCTCCAAACCTCAGCATTACGTTCTGAGATGACAGCATTGGCCAGAAAGCTAAGACACGATTGTCAAAGGCAACAGCCCTCTCAAAGGATGCCTCTTCCCTTCTTGTCTCAGCACCTGATTTCTCAATGCTGACGCCTGGCTGCCAAGTCCCTTGAATTACTATAGCATTTCACATGAGGACGGCAAGGAAAGGACTTGGTCTCTGGCCCAACTTACCAATCACAGGAGATTAAAGCAATGGATGGAAGTGGAAAAATCTGTATTCTTTAATGAACTCATCTTTCCAGTTTCAGAGAAGTCTGTAAACAGCTGAGTGAGATGAACCATAGTCCTCACAGGACCCTAAGGAATGCTGACTCAGAAAGAAAAACAGAGGGCCTGTGGCCAAAAGAAACAGAGGTTTCTCAGATCAACATCTTGAATCTGGCTTAACTTGCCCAATCCACCTGGCAGGCACTTCTGGGGGAATGCCAACCACATCTGGAGAAACATGAATTTGCTACCCTCTTGATCACTGCAACAGGATGAGAGGATTACTATTTTCAACCTGGAGATCTGTCGTGTTGTGGTTGGCTAACAGTTGCCATGTTCCACCCTCATTTGGCCACTGTTCAGAGTCGGGTGCAGCATTCTTAATGGACAGAGATGGTCTGGAATGTCACATGAGTGGGCCACACTGAAGCTTGGCTGCCAGGAGCCCAGCCAAGCCACAAGATGGCAGGAAGCAGCTGCCCAAGAATACCCCTGAGGGTTAGGGGAGGTGGGCTTTTATTGGGTCAAGGCGTTGGGTCAACCGCTGGTGGGAAGTGTGGCCAGCAGGGCCAATCTTCTCAGCCACAGTCTCTTTCACTTGGGTTGGATCAGTAACAGCCACATCAATAGCCTGGTAGAGTCACAACAACTAAGTGACATCATTCATGTCAAAAGTGGTTTATAAATCAGAACAGGCGAACAGAGGTTCCTGTCAGGAAAGTGGGTTCAGCATTATCAATAACAACAGAGAGACACACACTGAATACGAAGAGGAACACTCTGTCTTCCATCAAATAGTCGTCATAAAAGGATGGGTACCTCAGCCAGTCCCTTGGTTCACGTGTGTCCTTCAGCCTCACCTGCTGTGCCTGATACATCCTTATGCAACCCAAACACTCACTTAGGAAAACAGACACTAAATGTTTCCTAAAATTTTGACTGAAATAAACAGCACTGATGAGGTAAGACTTAGAAAATGTGGGCTCAGTGCTTGGGTGGTGGCGGCAGTGAAGGCTGGATTGGTAATTCAGAGGTTTGGGAAGGGCCCCACGCTAATCAACATAAGTAAAATTAGGTAGAAATGAGGTAACTATTTATTTGCAAGGTTCTCCTGGTCTGAATCCCTAATTAAGAATCATATGGGTCACCTGGGTGGCTCATCTGGACAAGTGTCCAACTCTTGATCTCAGCTCAGGTCTTGATCTCAGGGTCAAGAGTTCCAGCCCCGCATTGGCCTCCACACTGGGCATGGAGCATACTTAGAAGAATCACAGTGACTTGTAGTCCCAGTTCTGGGTCTCAGTTTCCCCAAGTGTAAACCGTTAAACAGGTAATACAATGTTGATCCACTGTGTGTGACTGATGTTATTAGGAAAGGCACAAGACACAAATAATCCCACTATTTTGTGGGAACATGATGAGAGCAAAATGCTAAAATAACATACTAACTTGGGAAGTATATTCCTTTAGCTTAGGGACGGTGGGGTCACCTGATCAAAACTTTTCGGGGAAGCGGTTGTGAGCTGGAGTAATTGGAGTGACCTTAATTCTCTGGGTCAGAGGGCAACAGGCAGGGTTTACGAAGATGTCCCAGACAGAGGAAGCCGAAGCTGCAGCAGGTCAGAGTCAGTCAGAGCAACTTCCAGACACCAGGGAGCGTTTGCATCTGGGTGGTGTTCTTAGGTCAGTGTTCTTAGAGCCACGGACACTCACCCCAAGCGAAAACAGGGTTCCTCCATCCAATTCCACCCCAGCCCACCAGAGGCACCGAGCAGCAGAGGCCTATAATCGATTATGTCACAGTTTCCAAATCAAGACCAAACTCGAAGTTATGGCTCCACAACCAAGAAATGAAAACAACCCTTTAAGTGCTCAGTTTAACTAAGAATGGGAAATTGTCTAATGTGTTATCCTATAACATCCAAAAACTAATACCACCCATGACTAAGATCTTATTTTTTGCATTCTCATGGTCTTCCTAGGATTTTCCTTTGCTTTTTAAGTTTCATTATTCATTATTTCTTTCACAAGCCAAGTGTCATGCCCTTAAGGATCAGTCCTGAAGTTCAAAGGCATGCACAGGGTCCTCACCACAGGGGCTGCGCTTGTACATTATCCTTTTTAAATAGAGAGAGAAGGGCAGTGAGGAGTGATCCAATGCTTAGAATAGTCCATTTTTCAGAATCACTGGTGAATTGTTGCTTACGATCTTTGCAGAAACAAAATCTGGGCAGTGAGCAAGGGCAGTAAGAAAATTCCATTCCCAGAGCTAAGCTCAGAGCATGGAACAAGGCAGGTTCTCAACACGGCTTCCCAATATTCTCTCCCTTGTCTCTCAAGATCTCGTACAAGTCTGCATGGTAAAGGTAGAAGCATGAACAATTCATATCCTCATTCCTCAATCCCAGCAAGTTTCTGAGAAGTGGAAAATTCTAGGGGCAACAAACAATGGCAAATTAATTCAAGCGACCCCCGCTCTGGAACCCTGGAACGTAGCACGACACTTGGCATGTGAATGGTGCTCAGTGAGCTGTTACTGAATGAGATGAAATCAGCAACCTTCCTAAAACAAAATGACCTGCCATCAGAGATCACAGTTTCCGTATCTGTAGCCGCACTAACATTGGGTACTTGCTATGCTCTGATTTTCCCAAAGAACTCTCTCCAATCACAAGCTGCAAGAAGCTAGCTGACCCGAGGCAAGCAGTCCAGCATATCTGGTACAAGTGGCTAGTCTGAAAGACGTACTGTTTCCTTGTAGAGCTAGGCCCTAAATGTTGGTACCTTTCTGTCTTTCAAGTGAACTTGAGCAATGTCTGGATACAGATGGAATTCTTAAAGAATTCTTGATCATGGGGTGCCTGTTGAGAATTTCTGAAACGAGCCTGTTTTATGCCATGAATGTCTCTGAAATTTATCTCTGTGGAAGAAAATGTTTTTCCAGGAAGGGGTGGGGTGGGGAGACCAGACTGTGATGTTTACTCACACCATCCAAGGAGCTTTATAGACATTGTTCTTTTTCTTTCTTTTTCAAAGATTTTATTTATTTGAGAGAGAGTGTGTGTGTGAAGGGGAAGGGCAGAGGGAGAGAGAGAAAATCTCAAGTAGACCGCGCCGAGTGCAGAGCCCAACACGGAGCTTGATCCCACATCCCTGAGACCCCGACCTGAGCCAAAACCAAGAGTCAGATGCCCAACTGACTGAGACCCCCAGATACCCCTGGACATTGTTCTATTTGATGCTCACAACTCTCTGGGGGTATTTGACAGATGAGAAAATCTGCCAGAAATTGAGGGTTACCGGGAGGGACGTGGGTGGGGGATAGGTGAAACACGTGATGGGTAACAAGGAGGGCCCTTGTCACGATGAGCACTGGGTGTTGTATGGAACTGTTGGAACTACTACACTGTACACCTGCAACTAATTTTATACTCTGTGTTAACTAACTGGAATTTAAATAAAAACTTAAAAGAATGTATCTGTCAGGGAGGGGGTAAGTCAAGAGTCCAAGGTCACAGAGGTAGAAAGGGGCAGTGCCAGGTTTAGAATCCAGACTTGAACATGCACTGGGAAATGGTCTCCATGGAAGTGTCTTTACTAATGAGGGGTATAGCATTCCTTACAATCATAATAAAGAATCCTGTAACCAATTCTGTTCATAGAGCCTCCATACAATGGAACAGGAGTCTCTTGACTTTTGCTGTCATGTGCATAATTTGGATTTATGTAATAGCAGATAAGGGAAACTGTGATGTGGATATTCCCTTGGGGAAAAGAAGCCCTATCTCTAGAAAATACATATATTTTGTATTCTTATATTTGCCGTCAGCACCTGGGTAACCATCAATAAACCGAGCAGAGATTGATATATATTGCGAAAACCTGAAGAATTTTCTAGGCTCTCCCACCTGAAGCGCACAGTGGTAGCAATTCCGGCAAGAGGCCCCTTTCTTTTCTTTTTTTTTTTTAAGATTATATTTATTTATTTGACAGACAGAGATCATAAGCAGGCAGAGAGAGAGGAGGAAGCAGGCTCCCTGCGGAGCAGAGAACCCGACGTGGGGCTCGATCCCAGTAGCATGGGATCATGACCTGAGCCGAAGGCAGCGGCTTTAACCCACTGAGCCACCCAGGCGCCCCGAGGCCCCTTTCTTAGAACATTAAATGTGTCATTTAATTCAAAAGGTACTTTTCGAGGCCTTGGTTGTGGAGGTGTGTTCAAAATGGTCCTCTAACGAGCCATTTATGAAATATGGAAATTTCGATGCAGTGGCAGAAGGTACAACTGTGACCACAGGCCCGGGAACGGCCACCGCGATACTTATGCTGAGTGTGAAAAGTACACTTCTGAAGAAAAACAGAATAAATATGGTGAGAGGGACTTTTATAAACATAGCTGGATAACTACTGCCAAAGGAGGTGTTTCAATTGGCAAGAATCGAGAAGTCTAAAACCAGGCCTTAATGTCAGAGGAGCCTGTAACTGGAGAGGAGTCACAGAGCCTCATGAAGCATTCTGGAAACCATCTGCCCAGACCCGGAGCCTGGCTCTAGCCACTGGCAATGATGCCACGACCGTGGCTCCCATTGTTTTATGTTTAGAAGAGAACTCCAGATGCCCCTTAGCCTCTGACTGCCTGCCACGTATTAAAAGATTTATGTATCTTTACAAAAATCTAGATTAAAAAGAAAAAATATATATAAAATAAAAACTAGCCAAATGGCCTATTAGAGGAAGTAAAATATTTGAGACCTTACTTAGATGTACTTTTGGGGTTTTGCAGTCACAAGACCAAAAGGGCTCTATTCAAAATTCCATATCCTATTTAAGTTTTCCCAATATATGAAACCCAAGAAGTAGGCTGATCGTTAGTGAGTTACTCAGTGTAACCCAGTGCAGTCATTCAAAGTACGGAGGGTACTGAAAACTTCAGGGCTGAGACTGATTTCAACAGTTTACCACAACAGAGTAACTCAAATCCCAGGAAATGCACTGTTTGGGTATGGTAACCAGCAAAGAACAAGGTTGGCGCAATCATCTTTTATTCCATTAAGAACAACTAAACAGACCACGTCCTACTTCTGTTCCAGGAGCAGAGGGATTCTGAAGGGTCAATATTTCATGAGACTCAGAAGAACAGAAACCTCACAGTGGCTCCCAAAAGCTCCCTTTGCACACACAGGGACAGTCTGTGGACAGACTAGGTTCCGTTGCCTCTAGAAACCAGAGGGAAACACAACAGCCCTGAGTGCACACACACTGGCGTGATGTGTGCCAAAACTCGTAACAAAAGCTGTTCAACTGCTTCCGGACCTTAGTCCGATTGCTCCACTACTAACTTTTATGCCACACGTGTTAAAACCTGGACTCTCTCACATTCCCCCTTGGTCTCCTCTGGGGGGAGGGGGAGGACAATGGTACAAGGGACTGTGAGCCTCCGATAGACAAAGAGACCAAGAGAGAAGCGGAAGGAGCTCCTCCAGGATGTCCCCACTGCCAAGCCTGGCCCTGGCTCTGCCAGAGCCCCCGCCTGAAGACCGACCACAAGCACACGGCCCCTTGTGGCCCAGGCTGCAGGGAGAGGGGCGGGAAGGACTGTGAGAGAGTGCTGAAGTCAGCTGCTCCCGAGGCTCTGAGTCAGCACCTTCCAGACCAGGGCGGCTGTTGGGAAACAGACTTCTCTCCCACAAAACCCCAAATACAGCAGCAGCCCAAGAGCTCAAAACCCACGGGCGCGCTGCGGAGCGGGAGCCCCGAGCTGATCACGTGTGCCAAAGAACTGGGGGCTGGAACCCAGCACCCACCCGGCCACCGCTGCCCCATGAGAGACAAGAAAGGAGGAGCGGGGTGCTCCATCCATGTGGAGGAACTAGTCCTGCCTGCAGCCAGGCTCAGTTTAAAGTCCTTACTAAACAAGCAAACACAACAATGACCTCATACCAGAAACTGTTTTCCCCACGAAGACTTGGATAGCTTCATGCTTCAACTAGCTGCTGCTCTTCAAGGGAAGGGGTGGAGAGGGTAATTGGGGTTGCCGTGGAAAGAGAGTCGAAATGTTCCAGTCAATGAGGTATCAAAGTCATTCAACCTTAAGGGCTGCCTAGGAGATTACATTACCTGAACAAGGCAAGACACAAAATGGTACACAGACACAGACACACTAACTCAGGAAAAAAAAAAAAAAGTTTGGAAGGAAAGATACTAACCTCTTAAAGTATGACTGACGGAATTATAAACAATTTATTCATTTCTTTCTACTCTTCTAAACCTAAGAATAATTCTGCAGCCATGTGAGCGAGCACAGTTTTGGAAGGGAGGCATGTGAACCAGTGTGGGAGGAATGAGCTCCTCCAGGTGGACCAGATGGTCCAAATTAATCCTGGTCACCAAGAAGGAGGCAGACAAAAAGGACAGACCACACATCTATCGATGGAATCGTTTTTCAAATTTTCTTTAACGAGTGTGTATGGCTTTTCAGTTGAGGGGGAAAGACATCCCACCCCAGCCTCCCTGAGATGTTAGTGACTTGAAGCACTGTGTATGTGGGAGCCTTGAGGGCTTCGAGAATCTCCCTTCTCTCTATGCAGGGACGTGTGAGAGTCTCCCAACACCGCAGGACTGTGTGCAGTGAAGGGAGAGAAACAGCACCGGGCAGAATTCTGAAACGTAAGATAACTCAGAATGGTGAGTTCGGGTGGCTGAACAAAAAAGCTGGGTATTCTCTCAATTATAGAATATCCTTTCCTCCAAAATGACAAGCTTTCCCTGCTGAGGCCACTCACGCCTCGACCACGGGCCCTGCACCTCCAGGCTCTGCGCTGTACACAGAGAAACCTAACATCTGAGGGACGTAGAGGAGGCCTCTACCACGTAGCACGCCATGTCCTTCTTCTACATCTTCTTCCATTTTCAAAAGAATGCAGAAACAAAGGGCAGTGAACCATTCTAAGACAGGAAAACCAAACGTACGAGAGGGAGAGAACCGGGACAGTAAGCTGATGAATTACGGGGGCGGAATCTGCCCGCGTCAGCGGACTGAGAAGCCCGCGCTCCCGGGCCATACGGACACAGTACAGCACAAGCAGCCTTCTGGAGGAAGACGGATCAGAGGCTTGTTTCTGGCTCCTGAGGGAAAGGGAGGGACAGTTTTATGACACTATTTACTAATACATTTGGAACAAGAAGAAAACACTGATAAAAGCCATCACAGGCACTGGCAGGCTCCTTGGAGCTTTTATGGTGCTGGTGAAGGGACTGGAAGTCCACCCACCATGCTGGAACTCCTGAGGCACAGCCTGGAGGCTCACGGCAGCAGCCCCTCGAGCCCTGCCCAGAGGTGGTGGATGGACTAAGAGGGACCCAGTGCTCGGCGAGCCAGGCTTCTGTGCCAGGCAGGGCTCCAGGTGCTGTCTACACACACTCTATGCTTCACAAGAGCTCTGAGCCCAGAGTGACACAAGCAGCAGGTGGTGTTACTGGGTTTAAACCCAGGCCTACCTGATCCTAAGGACTTTTTCTGATAACTCAGAACCATCCAGCAGGGGCGCCTGGGTGGGTAAGTGAGTTAAAGCCTCTGCCTTCAGCTCATGTCATGATCCCAGGGTCCTGAGATGGAGCCCCGCATAGGGCTTTCTGCTCAGTGGGGAGCCTGCTTCCCTTCCTCTCTCTCTGCCTGCCTCTCTGCCTACTTGTGATCTCTGTCAAATAAATTTTAAAAAAACAAAAACAAAAACCATCTACCAAATCCCAGTCTATTGTCTAAGGGCAAGTATTCCTGTTCCATGGTCAGCATATCAAATCCCCATTCTTCCACCCGTGACATTCCTCCATGACATTCACATGCCCTGTACTTTCTGAAGCAGTGCCAGTTGTGAACATGCTGGTCCCACCGCTTCCGTGGGTGCACCCCTACTTGCCTCACTGTGTGGTCTGCCCCAGGAAGCCTCTCACTTACTGATGCACATCAGGGGCCACCCTCGGCACTTGCTCCTTCCGAAGAGGGACGGTCATTCCTCCCATAGGGACAGGTCATTTAAATGCTCTGATTTGCCTCCCATGTTTCTGCTTTATTTTTACAAATTAATACTCAAATATTACAAATTACAAATATTACAAATACTTCCCAACTGGAGGACCACGCTCAAGGGAGGAATCCCAGCAAAGGAGAATACCCCACAGAAGGAACCACACTCCTGCCTATAATTGTTCCACTTGCTGGGTTTGCAGGCAGCATGGTGCTGGAAGGAATGCCCCCCGCCTCCCCTCCGCCACTGAGACGTGATTTTACAGTATCTCATCGGAATGCAACTCTCAGAATGGGAACTGCCAAACTGTAATTTAACTGGAATCCATGGAAAGTCTTACACGTAGATTAAAAAGCTTAAGTGCTCAAACAGGACACAACAAAAACTGGGCTTGACTATGGTTCACTTGGAAAATTAAAGCCCTTCAGCTTTTGGTAGTGAAGTTAAAGATCGCCTCAACAGTATCATGTGATTGTTTAACAGGAGAGAAAAAGGAAAGTGGGCATCCTGTTAGGATGTGTTAATGGAAGAGGAATGTCCAGATCACAGAACTGTTCAGCGGACTCTCCAGAATGACAAATAACATACTCAGGGCTGAGAGCACATTTAACAAACTGATGGAGTCCTTAGAGGAGGAGACCTGGTGTCTAATGCAGAAAGAAAAGAGAACAGAGAAACATAAAGCAATTTTCAGATGTTTGACAGGCTGTCATATGGAAGACAGGGTCTAGAATGGGAATCAGTGGGTGGAAATGACTAAGACAACAATTTTCCATTCAATCAAAAGAAGCTTCCAAACCATGTCTGTGGGAGGCAGATGATGGCCCCCCAAGATGACCGCAGCCCAATGCCCAGAACCCATGTCTGTGTTACTCTGCACGGTAAAGGGACTTCACAGATGTGGTTATGTCAAAGCTCTCAAGAGGGAGACTCTGGGATTATCGTTGAGGGTCCAACATAATCACAAGGCTTCTTGTAAGAGGGAGGCAGAATGTCAGAGAAAGACATGGGACAACAAACCAGAGGTCAGACTCAGAGAAAGATCTGAGGATGTCACAGTGCTGGCTCTGAAAACAGAGGAACGGCTATGAGCTAAGGGATGCAAATGGCTTTCAGAAGCTGAAACAGGCAAGGGAACAGATTCTCCCCTAGAGTTTCTAAAAGGAATGCAGCTCTGCTGACACCTGGATTTTTGCCGAGTAACATCCACAGTGGACTTCTGACTTTCAGAGCAGTAACAGAACACACTGGTGGTGTTTGAAGCCACTAAGTCTACAGCGACTCGTCAGACCAGCAACAGGAGACGAATGCAATGTCTAACAAGAGAATACCCACTACTGGCCCCAGGGAGCTCCCCGTCCCAGGAGGCAATCAAGGAGAGACTAGACACCTACCTGTCAGGAATGCTATGCAAGGTAGTCCCGGATGACCCCCACCATACCCCTGTGACTCTGGGAGTTCTCAGGCACATGGCAGGTCCTCCTATTGTTGTATTCTACATACAAGTTCCCAATCCCGGGCCCAGTGGCGGGCAAGGCTCGCCCTCGCCTTCTCCCAGGAGGACAGTGGTTAGTTAGTATAAGGCACCCTTTGGGCGGGGGATGCCTAGTGGTGCCCGAGCCCGGCCCAGAGTTTTAACGTGCTCACAGGGTGCCTACCTGAGCAGAGGACCCCTCTGTTCCTGGCACAGGAGAAGTTGTCACACTGGCAGAAAGAACCGTAGATCTTCCCAAACTCGCTCTCGAAGCAGGAGCACTGGTTGCAGCTGCACTCCCCACGCCCACTGCACAGGGGCTTGCCCTCGGCTTCCCGGCAGAGGTTCTGGTACCCAGTCTGGCTCTCCCCTTCCTGGCACTCACAGCGGGTGCCCAGGTGGCCGGGGTTGCACTCGCACAGGCCGCACACGTAGGTCCCGTTCCCACTGCACCGGGTGCTGTCGGACTCCAGCCGTGCGCTGCAGCCGCACTGGCAGCTGTAGGTGACCCCCACCTCCAGGCTGTCCCGGAACCCTACGGGCCGCAGGGTGAACGTGTGCTCTGTGGGCCTGCTGGGGCAGCTGCGGGCCTCCGCCGACACCTCGAAGGACGCCTGGGTGGGAAGGAGAGAGGGGACGTTGCGGCACGGCCGGTCAGGGCCTCCCCACCACCCAGAGGCCCAGCGGGGGGAAGCACCCCTGAGGTCCTCGATGGAGAGCTGTGGCTGCAGGCCAGAGGCAGACGAGGCCCCCCCAGATCCACGAGCGCCCTCACAGTACCCAGGACGACAGCACTCAGGTGCGCCCAGGGCATGTGGTTCTAGCTCCCCTGCATTTCTGCCTTACCCTACCCGCTCCCCTCTCTGTTTAGGAAGTCGCTCCTCCCATGAATACTTCCCCGGCATCCCCTCTGTGCCAGGCACTGAGGTAGCTGCACCCTTGACCTCGTGGGGCACGGGGGCCCATGCACCCTGGCACCTGCCTGCCCCTCTGCAGAAAGGGTTCCTCTCCTGCTGGAGAAAGGACGAGGGGCCCTGGGTCCCTGCCAGGGTGCCTGCCTCACCACAACACACACCTGAAGGATCCCTCTACCCCCGGGTTCCTGCTCACACTGGTCCTTCCAGCTGCACCCCTCAGCCCCAATCACAGTCCCAAGTCATCACTGATGAGTGTGCCACACACAGGGACAGACTTTTTCTTTCTAAGCACAGCCTGTGGAGAAGTGTCACTGACCCCTGAGCTGCTCACGGGTTGCCCCAGAAACAGGCAACCAGGTGGGCAGCTGGGGATGGCCTCACGGGAAAGACCCCATCACCTGCCCACATGGCTGTGAGGGGAGGAGAGCACGGGCGGGCTCTGTGGGGTACTCCCAGAGGCAGAGCGCAGCTCCTCCCTGGGCTCCCCTGGGACAGGAGTGGGTGTGGCTAGTCAGCGAGGCTGCCCTCAGGGCCCACAGACAGGCAGCTGGCACGCCCTGACCCAATGCCACCCTGAAACACTTCTCCCCAAACAGCGGTGCTCCTGAAACAGACCGGGGTGTCCACTGACTGACCCCCTGCGTCTGGCCGGATGACTCTGTTTTTCAAAAGACCCCTTGGGTCGTTCTGAGGTTCAGAAGGGGTTAGAAACCACTTTTAGCTACTGCTGTTCTTAATTGCATTAATCACTTGGGTTGGATTAAAGCTGATTTTTTAGAAAGTCATCTATAACTGGCTTTACCGGCCTCTCAGGTAACAAAGAGGTGTATTTTTGGAGAACAGTGAAAACATGTTTTTGTCTAAATGTTCTATAGATCCCTATCACTTTGGGGTCTTTATCAATTCTAAAAGGTCTCCCCTCAAATTCTGTGACATCTAGGGACACCGGTGGGGGGGTGGAGGGGCAGATGAGACTGAGCGGGAGGACAGATCCAGCGCTCCAGGCCCTGGAGAGAAATTCCCACTTGGCAGTAGGCCCGGCTCCAGGTGACCCAACGATGGACATCCAGGAATCAGCGTCAGCCAAGGGGTGTCACAGAAGCTGCTGCTAGACAGGTGAGCTGAGGATGATGACCAACAGCCAGGGTCAGAGGACGCTGGGAGAGCCAAACCAGCTGCAGACAGCTGAGACTAGCCCACCCGCACTCTCCAGGTCTACACAGATGGTGGAAGGAGGCAAAGGGAGAGACAGGCTATGTTTCAAGGACCCGAGGTATAGGTGGGCTCTTGAGGTAAGGAAACGAGATGAGGACCCACCTGGGAACTGAACCCTGCCTCATGACAACAAACATGACTAGTTACCAGGGGACAGATGCCTACATGTGCCAGGCACTGTGCTGGGCATTTCCATGAGTGTCTCATGTACATGCCCTAAGAAGAGGTATTCTCATTTACTGGAGAGAAAACAGGGCTGGTGGGTAAGGGAGCTTAGTGCTGGTCACAGAGCTGGTGGGGGTGGGACCCAGCTCTTCCCGGCACATCCTCTCCTGGAAGTGGGAACATGGCAGGTGTTCAGTGTTCATGTCTGGGTACGGGGGGTAAGGCAGCCCCGTGAACCGCAGGGACTGCAAGATGGTGATCCACAAGGGGGGACCAGAGGCATCTCAAATCTACCTGCTTTGGGCTAGAGGGGACCCAACCTCCAGACAGGAAGGGGGTGGGGTGCTTGACCGAAGCCCCCCACAGGGCCGTCAAGAACGCAGAGACGAACTTCCCTGCTTTGAGAAAGAAGCCATGACTTGCTCAACGCTACCACTTCCTGGGGCTACAGTGGTAGAGGGCTTGTTAAAGGAAAAGTCCCTGCCTCCCAAAGGTGTCTGGGGCTCAGAAATGGAGTAAGTGGCAAAGAAATAAGCTAGACCAAGAGCCAAAGGGATTTAATTACTGAAAGACTGTGAGGAGTGTCCATCTGGGAGCAGAACCTGCCCCCAGGGAAACTTGCCTGCATCAAGGGACAAAGTAACAAGAGAATTCAATCTCCCCAGTCTTCCCAGTGTGCCTGTGTTTGCCAGGGAGTAAGTGGAGAAGCCAGGGGAGCCCCGGGATCAGTGCAGGCAGCCAGTGACCCAGGATTTAGAAAGGCTCATAGACTATCTGCCTGGCTGGCGGAACGAGGAAGAATGGCCTTTAGGCAGTCCTGGTGGCTTTCCTCAGCCAAAGCTTTGGTCTAACCCAGGCCCTAGCTGTCAGGCCCATGTACCCTGGCATGTGGCCAGCCACCTGATAAACAGAGAGTGGCTCCGTCTAACTCAGCCACTGGTCTCGCAGGTCCTGCTGGGCACAGGAAAGCTATAAAAAGCACTTCAGGAACAACAAGTAAATCTGTTCTGCTACCTTCCTTTCAGAGTCCATTTCCCTGAGGGGTCAGGAAAGAATCCAGCCGCTGTCAAGCAGCTGGAAGGAGACTTTTCCCTGATTACTGTGGACTTCAACTCATACTCAAGGCTCCCCAGTTCCCAGAGACCTTTCATCTCCCACTCTGAGATTCCAGAGGAAGGTCATGGACATAGCAGCCCTCCCTCCCATCCAGTCTTGTTATTTAAGCCTCATTGGGATGCTCGTGGTTTCCCTGCAGGGCTGTTGGCCTGATCCACGCTTTCAAAAGGGCTGCCCAGCCCCCACCCCAAACCACCAAACCCGGGGCTGTACAGATGCCAAGTCCACCAGGAGCTCATTGAAACAAAGCACTGGGCATGGGCACGGACTACAGAGCCCCAAAGGAGGGGACAGGAGAGGGGGACACTGTGGGAAGCCCATGATGGGGCTCACTAGGTCCTTTGTACTGGGCGTTAGTGTTTGCTGTACGGCTGGTCACTTGCATACTGATTTGTCGAAGTCAGTTCATGAGAAAACCAACTCCTGGTGGCTGGGCCCACTGGGTCAGCCCTAGCTGGTGTTGGGCCCAGAGGCGGAAAATTAGGGAAAAAATTAAAATCACTGTAGAAGAGAACCTCATTGGATTTGACACTTTGAAGGTTTTATTTAAGGAGTATTTCTTTTGTCCCTCATCCCCTGCCACCTCTCCTGCTTCCTGCCTGGAGAGATCTCTTAACCCAGAGAACACAGAAGAGTCATAAAACTATGGCCTCTGGCTGGAAGTGCCCATAAAGCCTCTGCCTGCCCCACCCTTGCCCCCACCATGCCCCATTCTTCAAGAAGCTTTAGTTATGAGGGGTGAGGCTCACCTGGCTGACACTTAAACCCAGCTGTCCCAAGGCTGCACCCACGTCCCCCCAACCCCCACCATGGCCCATGTCCTCATCTATAGGCCAGACCTGGAGATACCCAATGACAGTTATACCCTGACTGCTTTTCCTAATCCCTCTTCTCCATGTAAGTCCCGAGCCCTTCTGCCTATCTCCTGCCACTCCCCAACATGTCCACGGACCTCCCAAATCTTGACACTGAAGGATAACACCCACTTCCCAAGTAACAGTCAGATACCTTAGCTTGGCCCCTACGTCCTGCCCATACTGCCCAAGCCTGCCCCAGGCCCCACCCCACTCTCCTCAACTGCTTCCCACCTGCAAAAGGGCAAGGCATGTTCACACCCTCAGACTCACCTACTGCTCTGCACATGGTAGGCCCATGGATAGGACCTCCCCATCCTCCCTCCCACACCTGGAAAACCCCTACTCATGCTCCTCAGCTCAAAGATAACCCCTCTGTGATGCAGATCCTTCGTCCCTGGGGCCGCTGGGACACCATGGCCAGCCTGCAGAGCTGCACACCTCACCCTCTGTGGGGCCGACTCATCGCACGTGTTCTCCTCTGCTGACTGGCCCTGGACACTGCCGTTAGCGGGAGAGCCCGCGTGCTCAGGAGCAGACCTGGCTGCTGGAGCCCAGGTGTGAGCCCTCTAAAGAAAGCTCAGTCTGGGAGGAGGGACAGAGGTTGAGAGATGGTCCAGGGTTAAGGGAATCAGACTGGTCCCAGCCAGAAGTGCATAAATGCATCTCTCCTTCAGCAGAAGGGGGGCCGAGGGAGAGCCCCCCCTCATTCCTTTGCTGGGGCTGGCTCCATGGTGCTGAGCCTATGCACTCCCAGGGCCCCCCACCCAGAAGGGCCCCATGCTCAGGCTAATCCTTTGCTGTTGTCATCTTCAAATTCTGTCTGTTTGTTTTTTTTTTTTAAAGATTTTATTTATTTATTTATTTGTCAGATTGAGAGAGAGAGAGAGAGTGTGCACGCACAAGCAGGCACAGGCAGAGAGAGAAGCAGGCTCCCTGCCAAGCAAGGAGCCTGATGTGGGACTCGATCGCAGTACCCTGGGATCATGACCCGAGCCGAAGACAGTGGCTTAATGACTGAGCCACCCAGGCGTCCCTCAAATTCTGTATTTTTGAACAAGGACCCCATATTCTGATTTGGCACTGGGCCCCGCAAATTGTGTGGCTGGTTCTGCCCCTGCACTTGCAGGGCCCTGCATGAGCTTGCCTCTCCTGGGCTGGCATGGCCCTGGTGGCAGCATCTTGTCTACTGTGACAGGGGAGTCGCCGCTGCTCTGTGCCATGCTATTTCCAACCACAGGAAATAAAAACTCCACCCCTCCTTGCAGCAGATCCAGAGGCCGTGTGACCGTGGCCTCCTGGACAGCAAGACAACAGCAGAAGTCTCTGAGCTGAAGGGAGACTGCTGGCCCACCCATGTGGAAGAGTTGTCCAGGGCGATCAGGGTGGATGAAGCACCTTCCTTCCATCTCTATTTCAGCTTCTCTATAAATCATCCCAATACATCTGAGCTTTTATGTTTTTGTGGAAAAAAATGCCATTTAGAACCTTTTTGGGGGGACACCTATGTGGCTCAGTTGGTTAAGCATCTGCCTTCAGCTCAGGTCATGATCTCAGGATCTCCTGGGATCGAGCCCCATGTACGGCTCCTTGCTTAGCAGGAAGCCTGCTTCTCCTTCCCCTCTGTGATCTCTCTCACTCCCTCTCAAATAAATAAATAAAATCTTTAAAAAATTTTTTTTAATAATAAAATAATCTTTTTTTGTCTTCTAGACAGTGTCCCTACTTTCCTGAGCTATCCTAGCAAAACCCCAAATCTGTACACAGGGGTGTCTACACAGAGGTAGTAAAGAAGCCACCCTGGGCTTCCTAGAAAGCTGTCCTTTCGAAGCACACAAGGCAGAACGCAGACTCCGGCATCAGGAGTTTCAGATTTGACTGGGTACTTGCAGCTCAACAGTAGCAGGACTTTCGGCAAGTTTCTCAGGTCCCCCTGGGAGCCCCAGTCTTCCTCACATCAAGTAGGGGAAGTAACGTCTATCTTACAGGTGCTGCAGGAAGCAGACGAAGTCCCTACTAGATGTAGCACAGGGCCCGTCATCAACCCCCACACAACGGTCCATGGGTTATTCCCTCCACAGTAAGAACAACTAGTCAGTGACCACAGTCTGTTACACGCCCACTGCTTGTGGATCTCGGGCAGGCTGTGACATCCCCAACCTCAGGATGCCCAGCAGCAGTGAGCACAGCGCCCTGCTCCCCCCGAGGCGGGGGACGGGTATGTGCGCACACTGAATGAGGTAAGGCACAGAAAGGCACTCAATAAGCCACGCTCCCCGTGCGGAGCCCCCCCACTTCTTTGCTATCATACTTTGATCCAAAATGAACCCTCTGGAACATACAGGAGAGAACAGAATCACAGGCAGCAAGAGGCCAGGGAATGGTGGTCGAGGGTACCAGTATCACAGCCAGAAAGCCCTGGCTCCGCTTTTCTCACCTGCCAACCTGAGTAACACTACCTTCCCCGCAGAGGAGTGGTGAGGAACACAGAGCAAACTCATTGTCTTTCTTCCCCATCAGCCCCTTAATCCACACAAAGCTTCTATGCCCTCCACGGCTGTGGTTATCCACCCCATCGGATCAAATCAGAAGAGATGGATGGCTTTCTTCCTAATTTGCAGAAGGAAAAAGCAAGGGTCAGATTATCCAAGGCACAGAGCAAGTTATCGAAGACTAGGAATGAAGGCCAGTTCTCTGATTCCCACCATACTCTCCCACCTAATTTCACTCCTGCCCAATGAAGATCATGTTTTCAAGCCAAGGGCACAACGTCAGCCTGAGGAAGTCTCGTGCAGCAATGCACTGGGTGCTGCCTCCTGACTGAAGCCCTCTAACAAGTCCACCTTGCACCCCGGAAACACAGCACAGAACAGGCACCCCCCCCCCACGACGCAGAGTTGGAAGACAGAATATAAGCCCCCAAAGGCTCTGATAAGTCATAAAAGTTACCAGAAGCCGAAGAATGATGACCAACGCTAGCAGGTTTAGTTGGGGGTGAGAACTTACTGTGTCCCCAATCTTCAGGCCTTCACACTTCCTCTGGCCGGGGTAGGACACACCGTCCTGGCAGGTAGCAGTGAAGAAGAGATTAAGGTCCTCAGGCTGATCCCAGACAGACACCTCCACTTTTGACCGGATGCTCTGAGCAGAGAGAGAAGACAGAGCCAGAACCATTTAGTGTAGGCCGCAGCAGAGATGCTCTCCACACTGATCCTCGGAGGCCCACAGGACCGTCCCTAACTCAGGAGCCTCAGGCCAAGGGAAAAGCCACTGGGCTTGGTTCACTGCCCATCCCTCATCCTTTCCCTTCTCTGCACACCACACACCACCTTCCCATACCTGGCCCGAGCTCTCCCTCTGTGAGCTCAGAGAGGTTGACAGTGGTCCACCTGCCATATGGTAACTTTATCTGCTTCCAGGGGGTGATATTCTGTCCCCACTCACCACTCCAGAGTCACCTCTCGTCCCACTCAGCTTTGGACACTCAGCTCCTCAAATCTTGCCATGTGCTCCCTAGACTTTGGTGGTTTAATGGGCCTGGGATAGCGTTCCCTCGGTCAATGGCTCTTCTTGTCAACCTTCCAAACCAGTTCAGCAGGCACTTTCTCCTAGAATCCACCTGGCTGATCCTTGCAATCACACCCACCCTCCATCAGATGAGGGCCACGTTCACTGAGTTTTGAACCATATTCTGAAAAAACAGTATCTTACATGGGGATAATGTTTTCAAGATGGTGAATGAAATAAAAGTCAAGCCAAAGTTACCCATCAGAACAGAAAAAATAAAAGACGAAAAATATCAAGTGTTGGAAAGATGTGTGGAGCCCCTGAACCCCCACTCTGCTGGTGTGAGTCTGACTGGTACAAGCTTCGAGAAAACCATGAGGCACTGTCTACCAAAGCCTGGACCAACCTTGGACTTAGTAATTCACTGTAGGCTTATACCCAACAGAGACATGTACTGACCAGAGACACGCATGAGAATGTTCATAGCAACACTGTCCACCGCAGCTAGAAACCAGAACCACCCAAATGCCTGTCAATGGTAGAAGAGACCTTTAACAAAACAATTATGGTGTGTTCACACAGAACACCATATAGTAACAATTAATGAAGTATCACTACATCCCATGACATAGATGAATCTTGTAACCCTGCCTGAAAGAAGTCAAACCCAAAGAGGATATATATTGTATGATTCTATTTATATGACATTTAAAAAGAGGCAAAATTAATGGTTACCCTTAGAGCGATAAACAGTAGAAGAGGGCACAATAGGTGGTTCTGGGTATCAGTAATAGCGTTTTTTGATCTGGGTGCTGGATTCTCAGAGCTATTTAGCTTGTGAAAAGTTTGTGCAAATTTCTGCACGCCTGTATGTTGAAAAACTTGCCATTGAAAATCTCTAAAGAGGGCACACTTTGGTGACTCAGGGCAAAGGAACTGGCTTGGGTCTTACAAAAAATAAATTTGTTTATACACAGATACACGGACCCCAAGTTCAACGATGACCCCGAGGCTGGCACCCTCCCTTCAGGTGCACTTCAGGGAAAATGGCATTGAACAGACGGCTGGCAGAACTGCCTCTTGCTCTTTTGGGTTCTTTTCTTTGTGGGTTTTTTTTTTTTTTTTCTTTTTTTGCTGAGCCTGTAGTGCTAAACTTGAATAAGTTAAATATGCAGTTTTTCCACAAATTAATGGCCTGTTGAAAATACTCTCTGCAAAAAATAGTCTCCCCCTTTGCAACAAATTGTCCAAGTGCTTCTACAACTCTAAAAATACTCTCTCTTAAATCTACTTCCTCTTGTGCCAGCCTCAACCGGCCAAGAGTTGCATGAGTATCTCTCAACATACACAGTGCTCTCCTGCTGAACACAGTTCTTTACAAAGCTCCTGAACTCACTGAGCGGGGAGCTCCCAGAGCCATATCCTATTTCTCCCTAGTACTGAACACAACTTCTGTTGAGTGAATGGATGGGTGTTTTAATAGCAGCTATACTAAGGGGTTCAGACCTAGTGGAAAAAACTTAAAATTATTTTTGAGGCAGGTCAAAAATATTTTTATTGCTTATACTGTGCCTTTTTTTCCCTGTGACTTACTCATTCCATAACTAGAAGCTGTATCTCTTCCTCTCTCTCCCCATCACCCATTTTGCCCAAACCCCCACGTCCCCTCCCCTCTGGCAACCATCAGTTTTTTCTATTTATAGATCTGATTCTGCTTTTTTTTTTTTAAGGATTCTAGTTATGAGTAGAATCATATAGTATTTGTCTTTTTCAATCTAAGTTATTTCACTTAGCACAATACCCTCTAGGTCTATCCATGTTGTCACAAATGGCACAATTACCATTTTTCTATGGCTGTGTAATATTTCATTGTGCATATACACCACATCTATCTTATCCACTGTATACTTAGGTTGTTTCCATATCTTGGCTTTTGTAAATAACACTGCAATAAACATAAGGGTACGTGTATCTTTTCGAATTTGTGTTTTCATTTTCTTTGGGTAAATACCCAGTAATGGAATTACTGGATCATAAGGTAATTCTATTTGTAATTTTTTGAGGACCCTCCACACTGTTTTCCAAAGTGGCTGCACCAACCTGCATTCCCACCAACAGTGTAAGAGGGCTCCCCTTTCTCCACATCCTTGCCAACATCTGTTGTTCTTTGTTAATTTTGGCCATTCTAACTGGTGTGTAGTATCTCAGTGCGGTTTTGATTTTAATCTCCCTGATGGCAATGATGATGAACATTTTTTCAGGTGTCTGTTGGCCATTTGTAGGACTTCTTTGGCAGAAGTGTCTGTTCATGTCTTCTGCCCATTTTTTGACGTGATTATCTGTTTTTTGGGTGTTGAATTTGAGGAATTCTGTATAGATCTTAGATATCAGCCCTTTGTCGGTAGTGTCATTTGCAAATATCTTCTCCCATTCCGTGGGTTGCCTCTTTTTTTGTTGACTGTTTCCTTTGCTGTGCAGAAGGTTTAAGTCCCAAAAGTTCATTTTCACTTTTGTTTCCTTTGTTTCTGGAGATGTGTCTTGAAATAAGTTGCTGTGGCCGATGTCGAAGAGGTTCCTGCCTATGTTCTCTAGGATTTTGATGGATTCCTGTCTCACATTGAGGTTTTTCATCCATTTTGAGTTTATCTTTGTGTAAGGTGTAAGAGAATGGTAGAGTTTCATTCTTCTGTATATAGCTGAATATTACTCAGCCATCGGAAATGATGAATACCCAACTTTTGCATCAACATGGATGGGACTGGAGGAGATTATGCTGAGTGAAATAAGTCAAGCAGAGAGAATCAATTATCATATGGTTTCAATTACTAGTGGAGCATAAGGCATAGCATGGAGGACATTAGGAGAAGGAAGGGAAAAATGAGGGGGGGAAATCGGAGGGGTAGACGAACCATGTGAGACTGTGGACTCTGAGAACAAACCAAGGGTTTTAGAGGGGAAGGGGGTACAGGGATGAGTTGGCCTGGTGGTGGGTATTAAGGAGGGCATGTACTGCATGGAGCACTAGGTGTTATACGTAAACAATGAATCTTGGAACACTACATCAAAAACTAATAGCGTACTGTATGGTGACTAACATAATAAAAAATAATAATGAAAAAATATATATTTTCTAATTGTGAATAACTATGAGAATGAGGCAAA
The DNA here is from genome assembly GCF_010015895.1 of Lontra canadensis. Lineage (NCBI taxonomy): Eukaryota > Metazoa > Chordata > Mammalia > Carnivora > Mustelidae > Lontra > Lontra canadensis. The sequence goes on along the minus strand of NW_022631032.1, from coordinate 4,625,586 downwards.
TCAGTGTATCAAAAAAGGGCTAGGTAGATTGGAGCTATGTAAAAAATGACTTAGGGTCAGTCACATAAAACACGAAGTTCCTGTGTCTTGCCAACAAGACATCGGGAGGAAACACTAGTGCTCCCTCCCCAAGATCTGCTCGAGCTGCCTCCTGGACATGTTAATGGGGGAGAGAGAACAGTGGAGACTGGGATTCCTACTGAATGAACTGGTAACTATGATGGATGGAAATCAAATCTATGCTCCATTCTGGCCATAAGACCCCAAAGCCTTGTGTTGTGATCTAAAGTTTGTATTATTCCTGCTCCCTACAGGAATCAGAAACTCTTAAGATGTTGGGGGCAGGGGATAGGAATCATGGAGATTATTCAGTTCAACCTGTCAGTTTATGGAAGTGGGAACGGAGGCCAAAGAAAAGGCATCACCCAGGGTCATTCAGCTGCTGGCAAGCAGGACAGAACCAGGTCTTCTCCCTGCAGTATTCCGACCTTGGAAAGTACTAACAGTCAGGTTGCATTCTGGTCCTATGTGTCTATCTCCTGCAAAAGACCATGGGCTCCCAAAGGACAGGACTGTGTTTTGTTTACTTTTTTCCCCCCAAGATACGCATGACGTCTGCCACACATTAGGCCACTGGCATATATCTGTTGACCGAATAAATGACCACATGGAATGGAGCATAAAATAGAGGATCCAAGCTTCAGGAAGTGCAGTTCTTGCACATGAAGACCTCTGCAGGATGCCTGAAATTCAATTAACTCCCACCACATCCGCTCCTGAAGATGTTTCCTTACTCCTCATCCTAAGACAAGGAGACAATGTCAAGGATGCCAGAAGTTTAAAGGCTATTAAAATACCCAGGCAGGCTAGGTCACAGCTGTAGTTGCTTTAAGTCAGGCCAGCTATGGAATGGGTGGGCACAGCGTTGATGGCAACAACAAAAAGAGAAACACGTGCTCCTCTCGGAGACACATCTTCCACAGCCTCTCCTACTACCCTCCACATGCCAGGCTAGCAGTTTCCAGCTCCTTCTGTTCTCCCCCACTCTGAAAAGAACCCCCCCCTCCGCCCCCCACCCTACCACCATGATTCTGAGTCCTCATCCTCTTTCTCAACGTGACACAACGCTGGTGTGTTGTGTGTGAGCACCCGGAGCCGCCCTCCGGGCTCTGGAAGAGAACCTCTCCCAGCACCAACAGCACAGCCAAGCTCCACGCTGCCAAACCCCCTTGGGAGGAGACTTGGTGATCTCTCACAATGAAGAATTTGGCACAGCAAATGAAAATACAGAAATCAAAGCCCAGAGTTGAAGACTTCCCACTATGAGAGCTGTCTACAACAGACTTGAGTCTGCAGGACATGGACTTACACACACCCTTCCCATCTTGCTCCCGCCTCAGCCTCGCTAAATCCCACAGCTGTTTTGTCTGTTACATGTGCTTCACCCAAAATCTCTTCAGAATGTCCCCACAGATGGCTGGCCACCTCTCGGTGGGGGTGGGGTCAGAGTCAACACCCAAACTTAGTCATCTGCTGCATGACTCACATGGAATCCAATGGAATCCATCACAAACTGCCGAGACGGCAAGGTAACACAAACAGAAGCAAACAGTCCAGTCACGGCTGGGCTCAGACCCAGGCCAGGGAGAGAAGGAGGTGGAAGGAAAGCCAGAGCTAGGTACACTAAGTGCATACAGACACACACACACACACACACACACACACACACAGTGACAATGGGTCCAGTAGCATCAGGTGGGAGTTCTGGCTCTCACTCTGACTCCTTTAGTTAAGTGTCCAGAGGCTGAGGCCAAAAGGCTCCCAGCAAGGAATGGCCCTCAGAAAGGAGGCGACATTTAGCAGGCCTGGGCCCCCTCCCCCACACATGATCTTTTCTCAGACACGCTCTTGGTAGATCATGTTTCCATTCACCATGGAAATGTGAAAACCACTGAAGATAAGGTGAACCCGGAAACCCTGGCCTGCTGGGTCTGGTGAAGACTTAAAAATCAGAGAACAGAAAAGAGGATGTCATATGTGAGGAATGGGGTAGAAGATGGGGAAGGAAGTCTTTGGTTTCTCTCAAGAGGAAGTTCCAGGAGTGAGGGGGGATTGGAGCATTTGTAAGAAAAGGACCTTGAACTGCACTAGAAGGTGGGGTGGGTAGAGGACAGAAAATCACTAGAAGGTGGGGGTGGGTAAAGGACAGAAAAGCATCCACAAATCCTCACCGCCTTCCAGCTCACTGCCTTTCGGATGCTGAAGCTCCAGGAGACTAAGTGACAGCCCTGGAGTCCCCCAGTGGCAAGCACACAACCTCTGGCTCCTGGTCCAGCTGAGCAATATTTTGTAAGTCAGAACAGGACTGCATCAGTAGTCTGACAAAGTCAACACTGGAGAGGCAGAGCTCCAAATACTCACTTGTACATCATAACGGCTGGGAAGATGGTTTTTCTACCACACGTGTGATGCCATAGTGGATCCCGGGTTAGCCCATAAATGTCTATTTTACATAAGGTTAGGACTAATAGTGCTACTTCAACTGTATTTACTTTATGCATAACTTTGTTTTAACAGGAAGAGGCACTCAATTCCAGTTTGGGAATCAGCTGGCCCCATGAGGGGCTGGGTGGACCCTGGAAGCTATAACCCTCGTGGGTCTTCGCAGGGAGGGGAGAGCTGAGCGTCCAGACTTGCCTGCACAAGAAACTGGGCCTGCCATCTTCCTGAGAAAAGTAGGTCCGAGTCAAGTGCTTCCTGGGTCCACAGAACTGAGGGAAAGGAGGAAAGGAAGGAGAAAGGTCTGGGAATCCCGGAGACGGGCTTGGCATGGGGAAGGGACAACTGGAGCGCATCTGGCAGTGCTCCACTTCCACTCACAGGCAGCCAAGTCCGGGTGACGAGTTACAGAGCACAGAACTCACCAGGCCCTCTCAGCCTCCCTCTGAAAGGCCCTGATTACAACCAGACCTAAGTGGGCAGGCAAAGGGCCTCTGATTCTTATAGTCCATGACAGTCTGCAGCTCCCTGCAGAGCTCCAAGAGCTTGTGGAATGCTGACTGCCCTGCCCACTGGGAGGTGAGGTCAGCGGGCGTGCTTCTCTCTTCCTGCCAACATGCAGGCAGGATCACCTGGGCAACTGGGTGGATGCAGAGAACCTGTGCCCCCCTCAAGCATACGCTCCCATGGGCCCACGTTTTCATGAAGTCAGAACCCAGGCATGTCTGGGGGCCATTGGCCTGAGTCTGACTACGCCATTTACTGATTACTGGGTTCAATGTTTGTTGAGAATCAAGAGGGCAGAGGTGAGGGGAGAGGATGCAGCAAGTAGGATGGTCTTCTCCAGCCCAAACCTGAGTAAAGGAGGAAGGCGTCAAACTCAAGAGACTGGCCACAAAGGGATGTTTGGGGGCTCAGTCAGTTAAGCGTCTGCCTTGGCTCGGGGCATGGTCCCAGGGTCCTGGGATCGAGTCCCGCTTGGATTCCCTATTCAGCGGGCAGCCTGTTCTCCCTCTACCTGCCACTCGCCTGCTTTGCTCTCTCTCTCTCTCTTTCTGTGTCAAACAAATAAAATCTTAAAAAAAAAAAAAAGAGAGAGAGAGAGAGTGAGAGAGAGACAGGTAGGAGGAAGCAGAGCCACACACGCCAGCCTAATTCACAGCCCACCTACGTGCACGTCAGCTCCTGGAGCCTCAGTGGGACAGGGTGGGGTGGGGTGGGGTGGCCGTGGGGAAAAACTGATGACTTACATTGTATGCATTGATAATCAGTTGAATGATATTTTTGGAGTCTCCATGTAAAATCTCCACTGTCGTTCCAGGTATCAGGGCTGTGAAATTCTTGGAAAAAAAAAAGAAAAAGAAAAAGAAAGAAAGAAGAAATATAAGCCAATTTTGCCCTTCTATACCAACTGCTCTCCTGAGCTAGACCAGTAAGGAGCTCCCAGCACCACACTCTCTCACATCATAAACTGGAGAAGACGTCACAAGCAAGGTGAGAGGACCTGGCTCTGGGGCGCGCACATGTGGAAAACCAACCTCTGAAGGTCTGCATCAAAGGGCCTGGTAAGATCTGTTCCAGAAGCAGAATGTCCTGCTCCTCCCGGGAGACCTCTCCCCTCCCACCCGCAACAGACAACTCTCTGAAATTCCATCCTCCTCTATGGGCAACTTAGTCTTGATATCCTTGCCATCTTTCCTCAAGTCTACATAGATCTGTATTCCCAGGTTCAGCTCAAGGACGCCCTGGATGTGTTCAGCAGGAGCAAAGGGGGAGGCTCTTCCAAGAGTCTATGGCCTCTTTCCTGAATGGGGAACTGAGACGTGAGTGGTGGCTTCCCTGGGTATCTCTGGGTGAAATCCTGGGCACAGCAGGCAGCCTTGAAGTGGCTGCCTCTCCTCTTTCATTTGTCCTAACACCTGAGTAGGTCACATGTTAGACTGCCAGAGAGCTCCAGGAACTCCCACTGTCCTCAGCCTGTCTTGGGCCGCATGGGCCAACTCCCTGAGTAAGGTGTCCTTGGTTCCAAGCAAGAACGGCTTAGGCCATGGTGGACTGCTTCTGTCTTGAGGTATCTGGAAACATACCCAGTCTAGTCTGTGCAACTGATCCCTCTAGAGATGTTCCTTGTAAACAGACAGGTTTTGTCCTGCTATCTTCCTCTGCACAAATAAGGAAAACAATCCTCATTCCTTGTTTTCATCTTGTGAAACTGATTCAGACTACAAGAAGAGAAAGAACTCAAGCAGATGCAAGTGGCATTTGATCAGTGATAATCTCAGGCAGAAGCAAGAGAAGACCACAGACAGAGGTTCTTCTGTGGATAGTTAAGAACTGTCTGGAGAGGGGATGGGGGCTCGCTGGTCCGAGGGGCGGGCAGGGCTGGGGAAGGATTGCTGATTCAGTTCTCTTAACTTTTCAAGCCAAAGAAGTCAGAGAGGAGCTGGGCTTTACGTCTCTCTTACACACACTCTCCCTGAGCAACTGGGAGACTTCTAGTTCAAAATGTGACTTGCCTAGATTGTGAGAAAGAACGCATTCACAAGGGGAGCTTACAACGACGGTCTAGAGGGTGACCCGGGAAAAGTCTCATAGAGTCAATACATACAGAGACTCCTCTATTCATTCAAGACATCTGTTGCTTTCTTTGGGAATTCCTGTCTCAGACTAAGCCCCTGGTCTGCCCTACTCTGCGAAGAAGGCATAAAACCCCGAATACTGGAGTTAGTAATGTAGCTGTTCCACTGCCTGGGTTTTCTTTCCGTACATTTTTATTTTATATTGTCCTTTCCTATTACACTGAATATCCATTTCATCACCTGAAAAATGGGAGCTTATACTATTTCTAAAGTTTTTCTCAGGATCAAACTAGATACTGTGTTTATATTGCTTGTAAAGGCATGCACATCTAGGGGAATGCTAATAGATTCTTCAATACTGTTATTTTCCACTAGATCAAGACAGGGCTATATTCCAGCCCTCCTGTAGATCTCCTCCCACACAGAGCAAGGCTGTTAACACTCCTCACCCCACCGCCCCACATTCTAATCGCCCGTTCACCTTGGGATCATCATGGGCCCTGGAATCAGGCCATGAGCCTCCCTCACTCCCTCTAGGCATACCTTGTAGAGCATATAATGGCTTTTTGTCACCGCAAAGATGAGGTTGATATTGTTCTCTGCTAACTTCTCTCCAAGCAAGGCAAGGGATGGATAGTCCTAGAGCCAAGGCAAAAAAAGGTCAAGGCTGTAACGTTTCCAACAGGATGAGACAGTGGCCCCCAGCTCCAGAATGCACTCGGGAATTCATCACTTGCTGGGAAAAGCAGCTTCCCCTGGCCACCCTTAATAACCAAGCCCCAGTTGCAAGCTTCAGACTGGGGAAATATGCCAAGATCTCAGGAAAGGACCCTACGGCACCCCCAAACTAGATGCATTGCCCCATCCCTCCTAAGCCAGAATGGAGACGTGACCGAGGAGGAGAGTCCCACACCTGATGTGTGTCTCCCTCTATCCTTCCAGCAGGGATGGGACAGAGAGGACAGCCCCCCTCCCCCCCAGAGTCCAGCCACCACACCCTACCATCTACCATCAGCTCCTGTTATCTTCCCTCTCTTCCTGAAGAGCCCTCCTCCCTATCTCCCTGCCCTCTTTTCCTTCTCTTAAGCCCAGCAGCTGGGCCTGCTGATGTCTGTTACAGGTCCTGCTCACAACTCTGAATAGGCAGAAGAGGCTGCTGACCTCTGGACCAAAAGTTGGCCTGTGGTGGGGGAGGGGAGCCAGGGAGGAGGGGAGGGTGGGGGCTGAGAGGCAGTCCCAAAGGATTTTAATGTCCTGAAGGATTTTAAGGGCTAACGATGGGTACAGAGGTCCTCACCAACTCTACAGTTACCAAGTTTTATAATTATGAGTCCTTTTTCCAGACTTCATTATTCTTGGATAATATGTGAGGCTTGAAACTGGAGAAAATGGGTTTGCCCAGCAAAAAAAGTTATAAAATATTTCTCTCTAGCCAGACACCAGAATGGATTTGGGAAGGAAAGGGTATAGTGTTTTTTGTTTTGTTTTGTTTTTTTGTTTTACTGCACAGTAAGTATGACAAAATCTTGCTAATTGTTGTATCTGGGAAACAGGTATATAGGAATTCATTTCACTGGTCTACCTACTATTATATATGTTTGAAATTTTGCATAAACTGTTTTAGATGACATGGTCATAGTCACAGACTATGGACAGTGGGAGGTCCTTGAGGCCTCTTATTCTGTGCACACCTCTGCAGCCATACTCCTGACCCGACAGAACTCTGTGCCTCAAGACGCTCATTTCTAGAAGTCACAAAGTTTTACCTTCACTTGTTTTGCCCTATAGCTTCTGTCCCAGTTTTGATCTCTACAGGAGCACAGTCCCTGCCCTCCTGTAAGGTCACCTCCATCCTCTGGGATCTATCCTGTCTGCCCCGGTCACCTCTTCCTTAACTAGCTTGCATTTAAGTGCACACTGGCGGGAAGATGAAGCAGCTACAGAAATCTGTGAACGTTCTAAGTTAATGAGGAGTTCTGGAAGCCCAGCTGGGGGAGGTGGCACAGAAACCCAACTTCCAGAACAGATTGGAAAGCCCGTGAGTAGAGGGCCAGGTGAGCGCTTGGCCCATGGATAGGAGCATGGGAGCGGGGCTGGGGTCGCTGGCCCTCACCATCTGATTGGACACAGTGTACTCGTTGGCCTCATTCAGGTGGCACTGGCCATCATGCGGCTGCACCAGGCCCCCCAGTTTTCCGTCCAGCGCAATGTGGGGCACGTCGTCCGTAGTGAACACCAGCAAATGTAGAGCATCCTTTCGCCAGCCAATCTTCTCCTGAGGACAGAACTTTGATGAGTGCCAAGCATTTCTGACTGCTGCCCAAGCCTGCCCCAGGACACTGGACAGGGCACAAGTCCATTGCCCAGGGTCATGGACTGAATCAGAGGCATTTCCCTACACAGCTGGGGGAACACTCATAGAAACCAGAGGAAGGATTCCACAGAGCTAAGAAGAGACACAGCTGGGACTGAGGAAGCCTAAGTGCACAGAGACAGATCTCCACAGCTGGGCCCATACTGGCCCATGTGCCTGGAACCTCCCTCCCGACCATTCTATCTTCCCTGCTCCTTTCAGTTACACCTGAGGGCTACCCTTCTTGATGCTGCCCCTTTTAGCCTCCTTCCCCAGAAAAGCCTTTAGTCCACCTCAACACAACCCCCACAAAGCACTCAGGCTGGCTGGCCTTATCTTAAGAAGACTGATAAGGAACACTTCGGTCCTCCAGCGAGACACAAACTGCTCAGAATGGAGTGTTCCAGTGATTAATGGATCTGTCTTTGGAGGATTTGGTAAAATCTGCCCTCTAGTCTGGTAGGTGTAAACCACTCTAACTGAGCTACTTTAGTGTTTAAGGTCAATCAGATTAGCTCTGTCCTCCCTTCTCTGCTTCCTGCATCCACTCCAGTCAGAAGCATGGCTGAACACCTGTAAGGGAAAGACTCTATTTCTCAGATTGAGACACTGTGGCTCCGATGTGACACAAAATAGTGAAAGGGCATCCCGAATACCACTCTATAACACATGAAGTATTAAACATTCTGAGCGTTATCTACCCATGCACACTTGACAGGAAAGCCAAAGCCTGGGTTCACAGACTTCATGAGTCAACGGCTGTTGTCCTTCAGAGAGATGGGGAATTGAGGGCATCACCGTCTTTCTTATTACCATACTGATGGATTTAACAGCCTTAAAGAGCTGTAACATTTTCTCACTTGCTCCAAAAGCAGCATGGAAAAAAAAAAAACAAAATATCAGACTAACGAGAGGGAGAAAAAGAGGTTGAAGAGAAGCCAATGAGGACTGAGAGCAGGATGCCTCCTATGAGAAGGAACTTATCTTTTGGGGAGTCAGTCTCCTCAACTCTCCACATTCATCCAACATATAACTGCTGATCTCCTACTATGTGTCAGGCCCTATGGAACAGGGTCCACAAAACAGCTTATTCCAGATCCCAAAGAGCTTACAGGCAAATGGAAACACAACTCCAACACATCACGACGAGGATGCTAATGAAGGTACATACAATGTCAATGGAAATGGGAAAGGGGGAAGACGGAAGCCTCCCCAGGATACGTGAAACGTAAGCTGAGCTGGAAGGATACAGAGGGCTCTTCAAGGAAGCTGGAAGAAGAAATGAAGGAGGAGGCAGAAGAGGGGGGTTTGTGTTCTAGGCACTAGCAAAGACACAAAGGGAGGGCAACCACATTTTGGGGACCTAGAACAAGAAACCTAGGTCTCTGACAGCAATGAAATCTAAGCCATGACAAAACTAATCTGTGGTGTTAGAAGTCAAGACAGTGGTTCCCCTTGGAGGCACAACCAGGGGGCGTTAATAACTGACAAAAGTCACAAGGAGGCTTCTGGGTTGCTGGTGATATTCTGTTTAATGACCTGGTACCTGGTATTTCCACCTTGTGAAAATTTACAGCGATGCACTCTTATGTTGTCTTCTTCACATAATATTAGACTTTGATAAAGAGTTTAAAACCGTGAGGGGCATATGGGTGGCTCAGTCAGTTAAGCATTTGTGTTCAGCTCAGGTCATGATCCCAGGGTCCTGGGATCAAGTCCCATGTCAGGCTTCCTACTCAGTGGGGAGTTTGTTTCTCCCTCCTCCTCTGTCCTTCCCTACTACTCGTGCTCTCTCTCTCTCTTTAAAATAAATAAATAAAATACATGAAAAAAAAATTTTAAACTGTGAAATACATAAAGCAGCACATTATAAGCCATGGAGTGTGGGAGGGCAGGATGCTCAGGAGACAAAGCATAATCAAGAGAGCATAGGGGCACCTAGATGGCTCAGTCAAACATCTGACTCTTGGTTTGAGCTCAGGTCACGATCTCGGGCTTGTGAGATGGAGCCTGGTGCTGGGCTCTGTGCAGGGCGTGGAGCCTGCTTAAGATCCTCGCCCTCAGGGCGCCTGGGTGGCTCAGTGGGTTAAAGCCTCTGCCTTCGGCTCGGGTCCTGATCCCAGAGTTCTGGGATCGAGCCCCGCATCGGGCTCTCTGCTTAGCAGGGAGCCTGCTTCCCCTCCTCTCTCTCTCTGTGTGCTTGTGATCTCTGTCTGTCAAATAAATAAACAAAATCTTAAAAAAATAATAAAATTTAAAAAAAAAATAAAAAAAGATTCTTGCTCTCCCTCTGATCTCCCCTCCAAAAAAGGACGGGGTAGGGGGCGGAATGTAAACCAACAGCACTTTTTGCAGGAAAAATGTGGATCTGCTATCCACAAGGATACAACAATGTGCTAACCACCCTGACAAGAAAGTAGAACAACCTCTAATCTGACATAGTGTATTAAGAACCTTAGAAAAATATCAGAGACCTAAAAAAATGTACAGAGTTAGTTTCCATGGATCAGAAGTATGTTACTGAGATGTCATCTCTTCCCAGATTGACCTATAAACTTGGCACAATCCCAATCAAAAGCCACAAAGTTTAAAGTTTTTAATTTAATTTAAATTAAAATTAAGTTTAATCTAAAATTCATATGGAAAGGCAAATCACGGATACTAGCCACATAATTTTCTAAAAACAACAAAATTGAGGGACTCATTATCTAAGGTCAAGGCTTATTACAAAGCATCAGTAATTAAGACAGCCAATAAACATCGATGGTGGAGCATGACAGAGATAAACAGACTCACACAGAGATGGTCAATTCAACAGAAGGTACTGGAACAATTAGACATCCATATGGACAAAAATGAAGCTCAACCCATACCTCTCACTAAAGAGATTAAAAAACTAACTAGACTTAAGATTCTGAAGGAAAAGGAAAAAACCTTTGTGACTTTCCTATGGGAAGAGATTTCTTAGATAAGATGATTCACAGGATAAAAATTGACGAACTGGACTTCATCAAAATTAAAAACATCTGCTCTTTGAAAGACACCATTAAGAAAATAAAGTGAGAAGGTGTGGACTGGGAGAAAACATTTGCAAAGAAATAAAAATCTGATAAAGAGCCTGTTTGCAGAACACCTGAAGAACTCTCATAAGATCAATACGAAAACAGACAACTGAACTTCAAAAGACAGAGACTTGAACAGACATTTCAGCAAAGAAGGGAGATGGATGGAAATAAGCACATGAAAGGGTCCTCAACATCATTAGGCATGAAGGAACTGCACATTAAAACCACAATAAGAATGCACTAGATAGCTACTCCAATAGCTACCACACCACCCCTGATAATACCAAGTGCTGGAAGGGATATGGTATAACTAGAACTCTCGAAATCATTAGTGAGAATACAAACATTCCAGCAACTTTGGAAACAGCTTGGCAGATTCTTACAAAGTTACACATACACTTACCATCAACCCAGCGATCCCCCTCTTTGGTATTTACCCAAAGGAAATGAAAAATTATGCTCACATGAAGATTTCTATGTAAATGTATTTTTCTAAGATTTTGTTTTTAAGGAATCTCTACATCCAACGTGGGGCTTGAACTCACAACCCCAAGATCAAGAGTCGGAAAGAGCCAATCAGGCACCCCTCTGTGCAAATATTTATAGGAGCTATTCAAAATCATCAAAAAGTCGAGACACCAAGTGGTGAACAGAGAGACACAATGTTGTACATCTGTACAATGGGAGACTGTGCTGCACCAAAAGGAACAAACGCCACACACACACACACACACACACACACACACACACACGACCTGGACAAATCTCCGAAGCATTATGTTAAGTGAAAAACACCAGAATCCAAAGGCCACGTGTTAACTCCATTCATATGACACTAGGGAAACGACAAAAACATAGGGACAGAAACAAACTGGTAGTTGCCAAAGGCTGAGGGTAAAGGGAGGGGCCGGCAACAAAGGGATGCTAGGGAACTTTCTGGGGGAGGAAAATAACCCCGATCTTCACTGTGGGCGGCTGGAAGACTTGAGCCCAAAAGGGTGAATTTTACTCTATGTAAATTATCCCCCCATTAATGTGACTTAAAACAAACACTCTTCAAGAAGTATACATCTTTTGGGCGCCTGGGTGGCTCAGTGGGTTAAGCCGCTGCCTTCGGCTCAGGTCATGATCTCAGGTTCCTGGGATCAAGCCCCGCATCGGGCTCTCTGCTCAGCGGGGAGCCTGCTTCCCTCTCTCTCTCTCTGCCTGCCTCTCTGCCTACTTGTGATCTCTCTCTCTCTCTCTCTGTGTCAAATAAATAAATAAATAAATCTTAAAAAAAAAAAAAAAGTATACATGTTTTGACTCGATGAGTCTCCTCCAAGGGACTCGGTCTGCAAGAAGTTTCCCAAAGTACGCACAGCAGTGTTTTCACCAGTAGTGACACACAGGGGAAGCCGTGAATACCCTTATTCAGGAATGGTTAAGTAAACGAAGAGATCTCTTCTCTGGCCATTAGAAATTATGTCCATAAAAAGTATGAAATTTTGGGTAAACGTGTGTGATATTAAGTGGAAAACAACATACAGCATACTATGATGACAGCACGACTGCAAACCATGAGAAACGAGCCGGACTTTCTCGAAAAAAGAGAGTCAGAGCAGTTGAAACGACATCCACCATAATGTGGTAGGGGGTCGGATGACAGGCAGCATGTTTTACTTTTTTCCATTGTGCGCCCAACTGTCTTTCCGAAGCAAGTACCACTTTCCCAAGACTGGGCTGTGAACACTGCTCTTGTTCAGCCACGTCTGCCTTCTCTTCGGCACCAGCGTCCCTGGGGGCTTGTAGGGACCTAAAGGAGGCTGGCAGCAAGGGCACAGAACAGTGTGGAACCTGGGTGCCCCGAGATAGGCATTTCCATTTTGCTATCACCCCTAATTACCTGTGCAGCTTTGACCAGATTACTTAATGCCTCAAGAGCTTTTCTTCTTGCTGGTAAAACCAGGAATAATATTAAACATTTATTGATCACCTCCACTCTTCCACTTAATCTTCACCGCAGCCCTTATGATGCAGGGAATACACCGCTGTCGTGAAGACGGGGAAAGCGGTGTCCGGAGACGTTAAGTCACTAGCCCAAGGTCACTGAACGAGTAGGAACCAGAGAAGCCCCATTCAGGGGATCTCTTACTTACTCACAAAGCTGGACTGGCCAATCACATAGAGAGAGAGGATGGGATAGGGTGTGTGTGTGTGAGAGAGAGAGAGAGAGAGAGAGAGAGAAATGAAAGAATTCATTAAAATACTTAGTAGTCTCCAGGCACCTGGGTGGCTCAGTGGGTTAAAGCCTCTCCTTTTGGCTCAGGTCATGACCTCTGGGTCCTGGGATCAAGCCCTGCATTGGGCTCTCTGCTCGGCAGGAAGCCTGCTTCCCCCTCTCTATCTGCCTGCCTCTCTGCCTACTTGTGATCTCTGCCTGTCAAAATAAATAAAATATTAAAATACTTACTAGTCTCTCAACTACTGGCTGCCAAGTCCAAGATAAATGTTTGTTAAATTGAAAGGTTACATCTGAAACAGAAATAGCTCTATAAACAAAGAATGGCGCGACCTAATAATAATAATTCTGTCTTCCCTGAACTGGACTCTTATTACATAAGTGACGTTAACAAACTTGGCCCAGAGGCTGGGCTGCAAAGAATGAGTCTGGTCGTGCTTATTCATTTGCCCAGGCTTTTGGGCTCCGATTTTGTAAGCAGGGACTCCACAGAGAATTCACATTAGAAATAATTTTCCTACAGTCCGCCTGGACTATTTGGAAGGCTTAAGTTCTGTCTGCCATGTCTGGGGCAGAAAGCAACCATGGGACAGCAGATTGCTTTTTTTCAAGAAAGGACAGCTGCAGGATGGAGTGTGGCGTGGGAGAGAGAGTACGCAAGCTTTTGAGCAGATGAGGCTGAGATCAAATCTGCTTTGCTCTGAGATGCCTCTCTCGACCTTGGTTTCTTCATCTGCAACAAAAATGGAGGGAATCCTATTTTGCAAGGCTGAAGCTGGGTGTAGACATAATGTATTACAAAGCCCTCAGCACATAAAAGAGGGGCTACACAAAGAGCCTGAGGTTATTACTTGAAGACTGGTACTAATTTCTGCGTTTTCTCCCTTGGCCTTACACTGCTGGATGTGGGAGGCTCCGCTATGGTCACAGGGGCGACGAAGGACGGCACACAGAGAAGCTGAAAAAGGCCTTGAGTTAAAACCTCAAACCTCAGTGAGATTCTACCGCACACCTAAAAGAATCGCTGAACCAAAAAAGACCGACCACATCAAATACGGAGGGGGATGTGGAGTCACACGCTGCCACAAGCCACATAAGATGATACGTGTGCTTTGGAAAACAGTCTGGCAGTTTCTTAAAAGGTTCAACACCCACCAGATGACCCAGCAAGTCCACTCCCAGCTACAGAAACAAAAGAAACAAAGGCGAACATCACGCAAAGACTTGAATGCACACATTCAGAGCAGCTCTGTTTGCAATAGGCCAAAACGACCAGATACCGCAAACCACCCAAACACCCAGCCACACACGGACAGATAAACAAGTCGTGGTCCGTCCATGCAATGGAATTCTATTAACAAAGGAAGGATGGAGACACTCGACAGCACAGGTAAGTCTCAAAATCACTAAGCTCAGTGAAAGAAACCAGGCCAAAAAAGTATGTATGCCGAATATAGAAAATTTTACCAAATGCAAACTTAGGTACCGAGACAGCAAGCTAATTAGGGGCTGCCTGGGGTGAGGAGGAGGAGGAGGGAGAAATGACAAAGGAGAAACAATGCTCCCTGGGGAGAGAAGGATATGTTCGTTATCTTGATTATGGGCTGTGTGTGTGTATCTCACAGCTGGTGTGGAAACGTGTCAAATTTCTTAAATTGTACACTTTCAATATGTCTAGTTTGTTATACATCCATTTTATATATATATATATATATATATATATATATATATATATATATATAT